>NW_021604650.1:6572198-6676773 GCF_004785775.1 Grammomys surdaster
TCCTCCTCCTCCTCCTCCTCCTCTTCCTCCTCCTCCTCCTCCCCCTCTTCCTCCTCATTCTTCTTCTTCTTTTTGGTTTTTTCAAGACAGGGTTTCTCTATATAGCCCTGGCTGTCCTAGAACTCACTCTGTAGACCAGGCTGGCCTCGAACTCAGAAATCCACCTGCCTCTGCCTCCCAAGTGCTGGGATTAAAGGCGTGCGCCACCACTGCCCGGCTAAACCAAACACTTCTATGAATATAGATGTTACCTTTACCTAGAAGGAACACGCTCCAAGATGCCAAGCAGATGCCCAAAGCCAAGGGCAGTTCTGAGCCATGTAGCTAGAGAGACAACACAATTAGCAGTGACTTCCTTTTCCTTCTTTACAATTTTACAGATTTGTTCTTCCTGTGGGTCTTGGCAACCTAGCATGCAACTGTTTTCTTTCCTTGTGGACACTTCATTCTTTTCATCCAAAGGACATACTTTATGGCCTATCTTCAGCATATCTAAATGTTCAGCATCATGACTGGTGTATTTTTTTTTATTATTTTGTATTGTATTTTACTATTAAGTAAAATTAAAGATGAGCCTTGTGACACCCAGATGGCAGACCTGATAAGGAGACAGTTACCAAGTGACTAAGGGGAAGGTAGCACAAACTGTGTGGATTTGGTTGACAGGGACCTGACTCATATCCCAGGTGGGACAGGGTGTGATGGCATACATCTCGTAACACTATTGCAAAGACAAGCAATTAAAAACTTTTGCATTGTTTATTTCTAGAATTTTCCATTTCATGTTTTCTGACCATAGTTGGAGGAACTAAGAAGGCAGAAAGGGAAGCTGAAGACAAAGGAAATTACTGTAGTTATACAATGACAGTTTTAGGGGATATTCAAAGGACTAGATAGAGTGGGGAAACTGTTCATCCAAGGAGACTGACGCCGTTCGGATGGGAGAGGAGAGCTTAGTGTAAGGTGGGAGATAAAATCTGTAAGTTGGCCTTCAGAAACAAGGCTTATGTAGCAGGGTGGCCTGAGGAGGCTCTGTGTACTTCTACTAGGGCCATATAAAACAATAAATGCACATAAGTTACCCAGCAACCAATGTCTGGCAGCACAGCCATGCCAAGCATAATGCCTTAGATTTGTGAGCATGCCCTATTCTCATGCTGACCTGAGAAGTCCTCCTCAGAGACTCCTTTTGCAGACAGACTGCATGTTCAGAGGCTGTCCCCTGTATAGTAGCTCCCACAGATGTACAGGCACATGTCATCACCAATCCTGTCCCCACTTACTGTTCATCACATGTTGAAGAATAAGGGTGACACCTAAGGAATGCCTGCCCAGGACAAGCACATCTCAGAACAGCAGCCTGGTTTGGGAGGAGACGTGTGGCTTGTGAAAGCAGGATTCGGTCAGGCCTGGTGGCACACACCTGTAATCTTAGCACTTGAGAGTCCTAGGCAGGAGGATTGCAACAAGTCTGAGGCCAGCCTGGTCTACATTGTGAGTTCCAGACAAGCCAAGGACCCATAGAAAGACTTTGTCTCAAAGAGTCAAAATGAACAAAGAACAGAAAGGGTGGTTGGTGGGAAGCAGATCTGGCTGAGAATCTGGACCATTGGGTATGCAGCTGAGTCTTTAGTCCCACCCCACAGCTCCCGGCACTAATGAGGCTTGTGTTTTCACACCAGGGGAAGGGCTTGCTGGGATAGGATGGATATCTGCTTTGGGTATCAGCTCAGCCTTGTCCTTGTTTTGCTAGTAAAGACTGCCATTCCAGGTCTGGGCCCTCTCCCAAAGGTGGCATCTATTGCTTCTGTAGGCTAGGGTGAAGAGGGAAGCTTCCTGCCAGATAAGGAAAGTCCTAGGCCCATTGCTTCTCTGGGCCTCAGCTGATTCCAGTAAATTCTTTGATCTTTGAGAGTCTCAGGAGCAAAAGAGCCTGGGGTGGGGTGGGGGGGGAGAAGAATAAAGTTTTCATGTTGACAAAGAAGCATCATGGGAGGAAGGAATGCCAAGAACAAGACACACTGGTAGCTCTGAGAATCACATAGTGGCTCTGGACCTACTGAGGTAACAGGGGTACTAGTGCCCCAAGGTCACTGATGGCCTGAAAATCTAGGGAAACCTGTGGGGAGCTGCTGGGTAGAAACAGTAAAGAGACATGTCTTTGTCTGGGTTTGTACCAGGAGGACCTGGTACACAGAGGCAAGAAGCCAGTAAAGGCTGAGGTATAGGCAGGCACTGGAGAGGACCCACTTTAATCCTGGGGAGAAGCCAGGAAGGTTGGGGTATGAACAAGCACTGGAGAGGACCCTGTTTCAGTCCTGGGGAGATTATGAGGACGTTTGCTGCAGACTGTCAGCCCTCATTAAGTTAATGGAACTGGCGAGTTGGCTAGTTTCCAGCACATTGGAGAAAGAAAACAAGAAAAGCGTTTTCAGCGAAAGAGCCGAGAGATCCCATTTCGTTCAGCAGCCCCAGGAGATTAGGGGCCGTTGGTAATGGCCTCGCTGAAATGGCTTATTGGGGACTTGTTGATTAAAACAAGGGAGAGAAACTCCTAATGTCTAAGAAGAATTACATGGGCTATGTCTAGAGAAGTGATTTGTGCATATTTCCTTGTGAACTATACAGCAACCTGGGCCCAACCAGGGGCTCTACTGCCACTTGGGTTACAAGTAGGAGGGGGGAAAGACAGGAGTTAAACTGGGGGCATTCAGAAGGTAGCTCTCTGGGGCTCTTGGAGAGGGACTTAGCAGCCCAGAGCACAGGACCCCAGAACATAAAATCCCTGAAGTTGTGTAGAACTGGCAAACCTGGCACCTCTAACCTAGTCTTTCTGAACCTTTCTGTGTGGGACAGAAAGTCCTGGGTAAATCTGCCATAGTGTATCCATGGTGGGTTTGTCTCTCTGGCAGATTTGTGACCGGATGTTTTGCCCACAGACTATATAATCTGCCAGGTCACCCACAAGCTCACCTGTGCTGAGGTCCCTAACATGTTTCAATTCCATCTTCCTCTGGATTGCACTTGAATCCTAGACCCAGCAGGCCTCAGGTGGGGAGCCTACAGATATTACCTTGCCCCAGGCTTCCAGCAAGATATCCTAGGTGCTTAGCATCTTTATTGGCTTCTTTTCTAGGTTCCTTCCCTTTATCCTAACTTTTAAAAATACATTTGCAGCAAGCTTCCCAGTCACCCCTGTTATTGTGCATTTAAATACATTTAACATCCCAAATCTTCTCCCTTGTACAAATGACAGAGGTCAGAGAGGCTTAGCTATTGGTCTCAGGTCATACAGTCTTGGAGGGGAAGAGTAACAGCCTTTAGTGATCATGCTTCCCCAGCAGAGCAGGGCACTCAGTCTTATCCCTAGCTGCTCCTATGCCTCATACCCTGAGGTCAGGCCTCCCTGACAATCCTCATTTCACAAGTTCTCCACTCTTGTCCCCCAAGCCCCTTCCCACAGAGCCTGTAACCTTTTCTAGACTTGGCTGGTGGGTCCTGGCTCTATATTGGAAACTGGAGTGTGTGGGACCTTTCTGTGGGTACTGAAGAAATGGGCCTCCAAATCAGATGAAGAAATTAAACCAAGCTCTATGGACTTGCCCGAGACAGGACCTCATTTCTCCCAAAGCCCAGGTATGGACTGAGTGCTCACCATGATCCCCCATTAACTTTCACTCTAAGAAAGGTATGGGGAGCATGGTCTTAACCTGGCCTGAAACCTCCCTTCATTTCAGAGGCCTGGACCAAGCCCTATGACCCCTAAATATCTTCTGTCACACAATTCAGTGGACCAAGAGCTACCTACCCTTCAGTGAAGGTTAGAATCAAGGACAAGGTGATATCTGCAAAGATGGAAGCTCTCCCAAGGATGAAGGCCCAAAAGCCTGACAAGAGGTGGGGATGCTGATCCACTGACTTCTACTCCCCTGGCCTGATCATAGCTCCCAAGATCTTGGTAAAATCAAGGTCAAGGTAGGCCTAGACTGTTCCTTTCAAACAGAATCTCCAGAAAGGGAGGGATAGAAGGCTACCCCACTACTTAGCACTGGGCTTGGTATTGGGAAGGGAGGGAGGGTCTCCACTGTGAGCTCTGCTGGCCTCCAAGACCTTATGTCTCAGGCTTCCTGGGCTCTTATACCTACAGGTGGGTCATCCTTGGTAAGGACCCTTCTCTGAGAATCTGAGAGCCTTCTCTCCATGTGTATGCCTGGCCAGGGCACGGGCTTAAATGGAGGGCAGGTAAGGAGCAGTCTACAAGGATGCTCATCTATGGGAATCCCTGGGGACTTTGTGAGGGGCTCATGACCACACAACACGTGAAGACCCCTCAGCCCTATTCCACTTCACCATGTTCCCCGGTCCACTTGCTGTGTCAAATATAGCATCTACTCTCTGGGATCTACATGTGCCCCCTGCAGTAGGCCTCACTGGGGTGAAGTGGGGGAGGGGGTACACCAGCCTAACTTGTGCTTCCAAAGGTGGGGGAAACTTTTTTCTCTGACTATCCAAGAGGGGTCGAGAGGAGCTGCTGCCCTACCCCCACCAGGCTCTTTCCCGCCTAGTCCTGGGCCTCCTTCAGGCCTAGTTCCTGAAGGAAGAGTCTGGGCTGAGCTGTCTTCCAGGGTGTCTTGTCCATGTGGATAAGCAGTTTTTCCATGTGTGTTCAAGATAGCTTGCTCAAGCCAGAAAGATTGCTTTGAAACTAAATATTATCTAGTCTCACCTGGGAAGCACAGGGAAGCTAGTTCCCTAGGACTGGCTGCCTTACCTGCTTAAGCTAGCCCTGCCCATCCCCCTACCCCCATCCCAGGACCTTCCCTTTGGCCTTTGAACACTGTCCAACGTGATCCCCCAACCTGGCCTGGCTATTCATTTCCTCTCCCTGTGTCCTTTATCCTGCCCTACCTGACCCTTGTGGAGGAAGCCTGCCCTATAGGTCTACTTCCCCAGAGGTAGACCTTTCTCCTCTGATACCTTTGATAGCTATGAGCTGACAGCTTTAGGGACGGTGTATTTTATTTTATTTATTTAATTTTTTTGAGGGCTCTGTTTCCTCAGAGCTGTGTCCCCAGAACTTGGTGCGCAGTGGGTGTTGATACTGTGTCAGTCAGAGCCAGCAGGGACAGAGTGCTAACTGCTCCAGGGTGCAGAGCTGGCCTGCTGGGCAGAGGCAACACAGTGGGCAGGGCCCTCCTGGGGCCACCACCCGGTCCCCCAGCCCCTCCCTCCATCCCTAAAGGGAAGGAGAGGTTAATAAACCAATTACTTTGGGCAACGAAGCAAAATAAGTCCCATTAAAGTAATTAATGTCCTTTGCACAGTCCCCATTGGAGAAGACTAATAAATTGGGGCTTTGTCACCATCCGGTAATTTCTCTCTAAGGCGTTTCTTCACCCCCATCCGACAGCACAGTTTAAGGCTCTGTTAATGCTTTTAAGACGGGCTCAATGCCAGACTAATTAGATTTGCATTTCCACCATGGGCCAGGCTGGGCGCGGATGTGCCCAATGAGAGAGGCTCCAGGACCCTGCCGGGGCCCAGGGACAGCACCCGCCTTTGAGAAGGGGCCATGTGTGGATTCCCACGCCTGCCTGGGGCGATGGCCTGCTACCCTGTCTGCCTGCTCAGCTTCCCGGTCCCGGGGAACAGGACCCGTGGCTTTTATCCAGGAGGAGGCCAGACTTCATTCTCAGGAGGTCCCTTCATGAATGGTCCCCACTAGGACCCACAGGGGTCAACAGTGTGTTCCATGTCTTGGGGTCTCCCCAGAACCCCATAATGCCAGGCCCTGGTGTCTTTTAGAAGGACAGTATAGAAAAAGGGGACAGAGCAATATAACATTGAGAAGGTAGACAGATACAGCCCAGCCAAGATAGCCAACCCTAGCATAGGGATAAGTTGTGTAAGCAGTTGGCACCCTTGTGGGTCATAAAGAGAGGATCAACTTCCTTTCCTAAGCTATAGTCTCACCTAATACTAAGAAAAACATGACACAGCTCAGCATAGACACCTCAGAACCCTTGCAGAACCCATGTCATATCAAAGATAGAAAGAAATAGTTCTGGCCTAGAGGAGCCTCAGGAGGTAGGACCTTAGGTTTCATGGAACCCTGGATGGGGACCAGGAAAGGGATATGAGGAGATGGTGAGGATATAAATGGAGTGAACTGTCTGAGGCACGGTGGGTACTGGTGGGTACTGCTGGTCATCAGTAATGAACAGACACAGACATTATGTTCCTGACAAAGACACTGGAGAGGACATATGGAGACTCTGTCCTGACTTTACAATGATCTTATAAAACTGTCCTACAATATACTTCACTTCAAATGAATCACATGCAATAACAGGGAAAGTTAAGAGACTGGTGGAAGACGAGGGGTCTTCCTATCATTCCCTCTTGCCTGTGGCACAGGCAAGTAGGTGTCCATCATGGACAGAATCAACTAGGTGATGGAGATAAGGCAAAGCAGATCATTGGCAACCAATCATGTACTGAAGTCTCTAGAGCACCCCTGCAACCCAGTACCTGAAGAAAAGAGAAACCTCACTGGGCAAGAGATGCTGGGGCCTGAAGCTAGCTACATTCACTCCTCATGGGAAAGTTCTCCCTGGGCATTTCAACCATGGATCTCTTTGCTTGACATATGAAGAGTCAGTCCTGGGCTGAGTTCAGCCTGCTCCTGCTCTAACACTTGGACTCTGAGGTTTCCTCACCTCCCTAGCCCCTGTTATCCTGCTTTGTGTGATGGGTGCCATTGCCAACAAGGTCACCATGAACTCAAGTAGTTCCACAGATAGGCAAGGTCAGGTAGGAATAAGTTTCTGCGGTGTGGGGACCTATAAGTTCGATCTTTCCTTCCTTCCTTCCTTCCTTCCTTCCTTCCTTCCTTCCTTCCTTCCTCCCTCCCTCCCTCCCTCCCTCCCTTCCTTCCTCTCTCTTTCTTTCCTTCCTTTTCTTCCTCCTCCTCTTCCTCCTCTTCCTCCTCCTCCTCTTCTTCCTTCTCCTCTTCCTCCTCTTCCTCTTCTTCTTTGAGACACTGTCTCACTATGTAGCTCTGGCTGTCCTGGAACTCTTTATGTAGACCAGGCTGGCCTTGAACACAGAGAGATCCACTTGCCTTTGCCTCTCAAGTGTTGGAACCAAAGGTGTATGCCACCATGCCTGGCTCTGCAAGCCATTTTTTTTTTATTATTGAGTTTTTACCCTGGAGCATGGAGTATGGTGAGCATGATCTACAGAGTGGGTAGCAGAGAGCCTAGAGAAAAACAGGGTTGGGTCTGGACCAAGTTGGCTAGGAGCCTGATACATATGGCACAGCCCAAGATGGGGATGACAGGGAAGGGACAGCTGAGAAGTTAGGTGGGGTGAGAAACACTAACAATGCTGGATTGACTGAGTCTTGGATGACAGGATATGTGGAATGTGAACAGCAGTACAGTTCCATCTGCTGGGCAGACACCTGCTTGGCTCTGCACTTCGGCATGGGAACAGCTGTGAACAATGACTGCCATGGCTGCCACAGCTGTGTGCCCACACAGTTCACCATGTGGATGAGCATGTTCAAATTCTTATGCTTTCCCACTGTCCTTTTCCTATTCATCTTTTTTCTTCTTGGTTTTTCAATTATTTGAAAATGTAAAGAACTATTAGTCCATGGGCCACACAAAAATAAGTGGCACTTCTCAGTTTGCAACCCATGGCAAAGATTTATGAATGAAAGCTGCAAAAAGAATAAAAATAAGGTCTAATGGACACCTGTGTATGAGTAAGCTTGAAAACACCAACGAAACTGGATGAACAATTAGAACTATATCAAAATCAGAACTAGAAGGTTAGTATTTAAGAAATTCAGTATAGAGCTGGGTGGATAGCCTGAGGAAGAAATTTCCTAGCAAGCATGAGGCCCTGTGGTCAGTCCTCAGTGACTCCTCCCCTGACACACACACAAAAGAAGGAAATATAAATGTTACTAAAGCATGTCTGGTTTTGTAGCTGACCTCTTCCGAAGCTTCATAAAATATCTACATGGCTCCAGAAAACAGAACAAGAATTACGCTGCTCAGTTAATGGGTGTTGTTTCAAATCCATGCAAGGAAAAGGTAAGAAAATGGAGATGCGATCCAACGCCACTTATGGTGAGGCAAAAGTCCTAAAGAAACAGATAATCAAACCCAAGAATGTATATTAAACAAGTAAAGAAGAATAGAACACTGAATGAGGATATGTGCCAGGAAAGCAAAGATGGTTCAATATCAGAGTCTAGCAGTGTGATTCTCAGGTCAAGGGGGAAAGTATATGATTCTTCCAGTTAGTAGAAAAAAACATTTGATAAGTATGTTTCCTTCCTTCCTTCCTTCCTTCCTTCCTTCCTTCCTTCCTTCCTTCCTTCCTTCCTTCCTTTTTTGTTTTTCGAAACAGGGTTTCTCTGTGTAGCCCTGGCTGTCCTGGAACTCACTCTGTAGATTAGGCTGGCCTCGAACTCAGAAATCCGCCTGCCTCTGCCTCCCAAGTGCTGGGATTAAAGGCGTGTGCCACCACCGCCTGGAACATCTTTTATTTCTTATAGTTAAAAAGGCAATCTTTAGAGAACAGGAATAGAAAAGGAACTTTCTTAACTCAAAGGTTGTAAACAAACCCTGGAGCAAACAATTCATCAAACAGACATCACAGGAACTTTCACTATGAGCTGAAGCAGCCAGGGCACCCATGGTCTCTGTTGTTAAGGGTAGTCCTGGTCAGAGTCAAGAAGCAGAAGAAGGTGCTGTGATGAACTGGGGAGAGAGGGAAAAGTTGTACATTTTTGCTGCCCTCTGAGAAAACTGGCAGCTCATCTGCTAGAGCTGGCTAAAGCAATCAGCACTGCTTACTGTACAATGCTGCTTTATGCCAGCAATCAATAAATTCCAATGGAGCATGAGAAAGGACACATTCTCCTGGAGTCACAGAAGTGAACTCTCTGGGGGAGGCCTTCAGACTGTAGTGGGGCACCAAGCATGTGGTTCAATACTCTGCAGAGAGACTCCTTGCTCTTGGGTGGGTTGGTAGAATAGTATAGATTCCAGAATTCTCACATGGAATGCTAAACCAATCTAATCTGGAGAAAAATCTATTTCCCAAATAAACTGAACTCCAAAGCTGACAGGGAGGAACAATGGGTCCAAACCCCTACACCACGTTACAGGAGTGAAATGCTATAAGAATTGGTACTATTCTAGGCTCTAGAACCTCATTCCCTACCACAGCAGTATGTCCTGGGATAGGGGTGGTTAGCAGACCACCAGACAAAGAAGGTAGCCCCACCATACTCCTTGTACCCTTGAGAATGGAGCTGAACACAAACATGACTCCATCTACCATCATGGAGAGAGCGAGGACAAGACACAAAGTCTATCTATAAAGAAAAAGATGCTTGATTACATTGGAACAAAAGTATACCTGGGGATGGTAGCAGAATGTTCTAGCTCCATTTCTGTAGCTGTGACAAGTACCCTGGCCAAAAAAAACTGGGAGTAGTGGGGGAGGGGGCTAACAATTCCAAGGGTGGGGTGGTTAATGTGGCTAACAATTTCAGCACAGTTCATTATTTCAGGGAAGTCAAGACAGGAACTCAAATGGCAAGTCACATCATGCGCACAGTCAGGAGCAGAGAGAAAAATATAACCTCGCTGGCTTGCTTCTCTCAGTTAAGAGTTGTACTGGTTTATCTAGTTCAGGGCCCCATGCCTAGGGAATGAATGGTGGAGCTCATTATGGGCTGGGTCAGTTAACAATCAAGGTGATCTCCTGCAGATATGCCCACGGGCCAGTCTGCTCTTGATAATTCCTTAAGTGAGACTTCCTTCTAAGGGGATTCTTTCTGGGTTGTGACAGGCTGGCACTTAAAACTAACCAGCACACATATGGAGGGTCCTGATATGAGAGAAAATACCGAGAAATACCTCCAAGTGGCATACACAAGAAGGCCCATCACAGGAATAATGCATGGCCTACTGAGGGTGTGTGCTGGCTCTTTTGAGGCCTCATCTTCACGACTGTGACGTCCTGGCCAAAATCTCCTCCTCTCTTTACAGATGAGGATCTTGTATCTTTTTTTTTGTTGTTGTTTGTTTGTTTGTTTGCATCTCCAGGACCTAGTATGGTGCCTGGAATGTTGGGTGGGCATCAGGAAATGTTGATGAATGAGTGAGGGATCAAAAAGAAAAACTCCTAAACCCTTGCACACTGGCTCTGCCTTTGGAGCATGAGCAGGTTGTGTGCTCTCAGATTCCTCTTTTCATAGTAGGCCACGTAGCTGTCCTACAGTCGCTAACGCTGTGGTAAACGGTGCATCCTTCACTTCCATGGGCCTAGAAGAATCTAAGGGCTCATGCGCTGTGGGAGATGCTGGGCCGCTTGGTCCATTCAGTGTCTGCCTAGCTGAAAGATTCTTCCCTCTGCATTCCATGCTGTCTTCCCAACACCCACCTAGCCTCCTGCTTGTCACAAGATGGAGAAGACATGGGGTGTCCTAAGTGGGTGGGGCACAAGCTACCACTCACGACCAATTTCCCCATGCCTGGAAAGGCTCCTTTTTGGTTCCACAGTAATGCAACACCATCTGGGTGTTGAGTTTAGGGACAGTCACATCTTTCCCTTCCAGTCTTTTGGCAAAGATGCTCCTTGGTGTCTAGAAAACTGAAGTGGGTAAGGGGAGAGTAGAAGAACATACTGCCAGCAGGGACCCAAGAGCTGGGTAAACTGGGGAAGTAGTACTATCAAGACATAGTTAGGCTCCCTGATTCCTGCTCTGTCTAGAGTTCAGTTTCTTCCAGCCTAGCCCCAGGGCTCATGCTCTGGACTTGCAGCAGGTATGTGTTACAGGGCAGGGTAGGCAAATGATTCAGAATATAGCCATGTATGGAAGAGCCAGAGAAAGAGTGACTGATACTCTCTGAGCTCAGAGTTCAGGCTAGGCCAGGCCTGCCCCAAACCAGATGTATGTGTGGGCCTCATCTGTATCCACCAGAACTGTGCTTAAAAGTAATTGTCTGAGACCACAAATTCTCCCAGAATCTCTTGCTATACTACCCTATCATTTTTAGCCACCTTGCTGGAATCTTCCTGAATTTCTCACTGAGCTTTCAGTGAAGTCTGACTTCCACTGCCATGCATTCATCTAAACAGATACCCAGGGTGTACACATGCTCACAGACACACATCTAGGGACATATAAGGAGCCCTGGGGGAGGACTGTGTCTTAAAAGCAGTTACAGTAAGAGACTGCCCATCATTACACAATTCTGTGGTACAGTCTGAGGATGATGGACTGATGGCCAACATTTTAGTTTATGATTTTTAAACTCACTGTGGTGCAAAATAGGTGTGTATTCAGTGGAAATTGCATCTCGTGTGCTGAATTTCAACCTAGTCTTGGTGTTACACTTACGTTTGGTGATCTTTTATGATGATGGGTAGCAAGTAGTAAAAAGTATAACCCACAATCAGGTTCAAGGAGGCAGTGGCTCCACAGGGTGCCAGGAAGCTATACTGCTATATCCACTAAAAGAGGTAGATACTGAACACTCATTCTCCCCCAACCCCGTGTGTAAGTGTGTGTGTGTGTGTGTGTGTGGTGTGTGTGTGCATCTATATGTGTTTGGGGGAAAGTGTAAGCCAGGGGACAACCTCAGGTATCATTCTTCAAGTACCATCCACTTTGTTTTTGGAAAAAGGGTCTCTGGCCTGGGAGTTTGCTAAGCAGGCTAGGCTTGGCTGGCTTGCCAAGGAACCCAAGGGTCTGCCTGTTTCTGTCTCCCCAGTGCTGGGATCACAAGCATGTTGCCACGCCTACATGGGTTCTTGGGCTAGAACTCAGGTGCTTGTGTTTACAAGGTGAGCACATTACTGACTGAGTTTTAACTCCTCAGCTACTGCTATGTATTTTTGACTTAAAATAATTTCAACTTACAACTAATTTATTAGGATATGACACCGTGGTAAGGAAAGGAACAGCTGTGATGATTATTAAAATGATAATGAAGGTTACCTTTAAAAGAATAGGGCTGAATTAAAATGGGAAATATTATAGTATGTTATATTTGTGGGTTTGCATACATATGGCCAAGAGGGACTATGAATCTCACATTTGGGTCAGTGAACATCAGCTTTCCAGGAGAGTACTGAGTGGGCATTTGGAGAGATTGTTCAGGTGGATATGGAGGGAAGAAAGATACTGGTTAGGAAAGCATCCATTCCACCTCACTTAGGCACTGCTGGCAGACATAGAACATCATGGTCCATCTGTACAGACTCAGGAAGTTCAGCAAAAGGGGAGTCAGGCAAGGTTGATCCCTGGTGGGGGATGGGGGTAGTTGAGCCAACAGAATACAGGCTCCAGAGCGAAGGGTGGTTTGGGTAGGGAGTAGGCACAGTGACAGCAAGTTCAGGTCTCAAATATATCTCAGGCTTTGTGTCTGAGTAAAAGCTGTGGTTCCTTCTAACACTGAAGCTGAACAGTAAGAAGGGGGTGGGAACTCTTTCTTGAGGCCTGAGCTGGGTCCGGATGAACGAAGGCTCTGAAGCAGCAAAGGGCAGACCAACCCCCACAGACTTCCTGCACTGGAGCAGCACAGGGTCCCTGGCTTACAAGACCCCTACAGATAAAAATAGTCCCTACATCACTGGAGGCCCATGAATCACTTCAATTGCCCATAATTGCTAAGACACTGCTCTCTGCTGCAGCATAATAGCTATGACCCTGGCTTAGGTATCCCCAATGAGACCTGCCTTAGTTTTGACCCACACTAAGGGACACCCAGGCCAGCCTTCTCCACAAAGAACTCAGAGAACCTAAAAAGTTCAGGGGGAAGGGCAGCAAAAGTCTAACTTTCCTGGATCGTAGGGATGAGAAAAATCAAGTGCCTCAACTCCTGGCAGCCACCTGGGGAAGGCAAATGTCTACATTGCCCTTCCCAGTAATTGTGGACTACAGCAAAGGGCTCACGCAGAGCTTTCTGAGTCTGCCTACTCAAGGGGGTCTCTAGGGCACATTTGCTTTGTTTGACCTACGTTTATTTAGTGCTGTAGAAGAGCCCCAGCTGGCTGTTTGCACCGAGGTCCGGTGTGCTGGACTCAGCACTCTGGGGAGGTGAGGGCCCCTTGTGCTCCAAGGCTCTTGTTTGCCGAGCTCAGGAGGACCCAGTGGGACGGAGCCTAGACAAACATTGAGCATCCTTGGCTTCAGAAACTCTACCGGTAAACACTCCCCTGCCACGCATTTCTGCCTTGCATTGATTCAGCTGCAGAGTGCAAACGGCCCTGAGAAAAGGCCAAGGGGAGCCCAGTCCCAACTGCATTCAGAAAGATCTGTATGGAAGTGGCACAGCTGAATGGTCAGTCACCATGGTTCCTATCACAGTGCTGGAGTATAGAGGGCTAGATAGCTGTGAGTGTCCAGGCACACAGAGAAAGTACACATTGGACTAGCTCAAGTCAAAGGCTATTTGCCACTACCTCCTGCTTCCCTGATATGTTTGTCATGCCTGAGCTAAGGTACAGGATAGTGTAAGCCAGGATGATCTCTTAGAGATAGTAGTTCTAGGAATGTCCTCAAAGATACTTTTGCTGGTCAAGAGAAGAGGATTGGTTATTTTGGATGAAAATAGTCCATCTCAAGGGCAGAAGAGACAGGGCAAAGCCTATTTCTTTCAGAGCTTATTTTTCTTCCTTCTAACTTTTAATATGGAAAAATCTGGCATTGTCACAGCGAATGTCTTGAACAGGTTAAACAGTCAACACTCACTCTCAATTCCAGTGCCAAGAGTTCCAGGAGGTAACTAAGAGGCCAGGGGTGGCAGCTCCAGGGCAGGGGGATAGGGATAAGAAGGGTGCTGCTAGGACCTCAGCAGCTCTGGTTGATGATCACTCTGATTTTGCTTGGCATGCCTGGATGAAGGTGATGGATCCTCTCAAGAGGAGTATCCAGAAAAACTAGAGGCCAAGGGGCTTTGGGATGGGCTCCTAGCCCCCAACTATTCATATACCCATGGCTATACTGAAAAGAGCCCAGCGGCTTTGGTGCCTGGGCATGGCTCCTCTAAAGTTGGCAGCTCTCTACTCCCAGAAATAGGGTAGGTAAGAAGCAACAGAACCTTCTAGAATGTTCCCTTAGTAACAGATGGGACTTGTGCCTAAAGAACTGAGACACAAAGGAGTCTCAGGCCTGGGACTAGAATTGAACAAACCTGCAGAGATCGAATGGGGCAGGGGATGAACAGAAGACTTGGTGCAGGATCACATAGGGGTAAGCACTCACCCCACTTATGCGCAGCTCTGTGAGGACATATGGAACTTTGGCAAGAGTATTCAGAGAGACAAAGATGAGGAAGAAATTATGTCCAGGACCAACTATGACCTATTCATTATCATTCCAGTGAGACAGATCTCCATCAGCAGATTCACCAGGGCCCCCAGTTCCTCAAAGACAAAACGAGTTAAAACCTAGCTTCTCATCCTTCTTGATCTACTGTCTCTACTCTCCCCAGGTACAGAGATCCCACCCCCAATCCTGAAGCTCCTTGTATAGGCCTTTGACCACTGTGGTGTCCTTTAAGCCTTATAAGAGGCATGGGAGCCCCAGTGGTCCATGAGTCCAAGCTGTAGGTCTAGGGGATACAGGGAACTGGGTTCTGTGGTGGGTAGTAGTAGCCTATTGGTCTCTGAAAACGTCCATGTCTTAACACTTGGAACCTGTGTCATGTGTCAAAGCAGAATAAATTTTGTGTATCAGCTGATTTGGGGTGGCAAAATCAGCATGGACTATGGGCTGCCTTATGTGACCATAAAGGTCCTTATATAGAAATTGGTGGAGCAAAGATGTGGCCATAGAGCAGGTAGGAGATAAGGCAGGCAAGCCGAGGACATGTTCACTAACATCTCTATCCTTGCAGAGCTCATGATCTAAGGATGTGGGATGTCTACAGTAGGAATTAGCCCTCCCCACACTTGACCTCCAAGACTGTAGGATGGTAATTCCATAGAGTTTAAAGCTACCAGCTTGTTGGGTCTTCTGTCCCCTACACGGGTCTTATGTCTACTGACACAGGAAATGTGAAGGTAGCCTTGAATGAGCTTCCATCAAAGTCAGGGCCCCCAGGAGTACTATGTCCATTCACCAAATCTAGGGACTGCTAGGAAGGCCTTCCAAGTCCTCATGTCCTGCCCCCTTCCATTGCTGGGTCTCTTGCCATATCTGCTACTCATTTGATATCTTTGAACACCTGTACCACTGTTTGTTTAGCACTGTTCCTTAAACAGACTCTGTTTCCTTATCTGAGTGTGTTTTAAAAGCCAGAAAATGTCACTTTATGTTGAAGGTAGTTGTGAAACATACATAATTAAAAGTAAATTTGACTGCATTTATTCAGGTTTCTTCGAATTGAGCTGACAGATGAAGGTATACTCTTCACATCTTCCAACCCTACCCTTGGGACTGTCCCCAGAGGTGCACCCTGAGGAAGCCTGTCTCACAAAGGAAAGGGAGAGCAGCTGGTGGCTTTTCATGGCTTCAGAGCAAAGTGGGGAGTCAGAGCCAGCACCTATGAGCTCTATTCCTGAGCTGTGTGCACAGAGTGATAGCTATGGGACCTTAGGCTAGTAGGTTCCGGTGGCTTCACAGTGGATCTGTTTTGTCCACTACCCTTGTCACATGTCGTTGGTTGCTGGGACACAAGAAGGGGATCCCATACAAGAAGACTATGGTTGCTGCCCTCAGGATCTACCTCAAAATCTCATTCCTTAGGAGGCCTTCAGAGAGCTTGCTCCTCCTGTGTCCCCTATCCTCTGGATTGGACTTGGTCGAACTTATACTGACTGAACAAGGACAGCACAGTGACAGAGCCAGGAGTGCTTAGAGTGGCAGGGTGGCCCAGAGGCTCTGGTACATGTCATCTGGTGTTCACAAAGGAGCCTAATGTCTGGACAAGTGTCAACTCCTCTCAAGTTTTGTAGGAGTCACTGTCTTAAAGTCAAGGGGTGGGGCTGATGGTAGGCCTGGCTGAACATGAACAAGTTCCTAAGCCACAGCTCCCCAAGCCTGAGAGGAGGGCTTGAGCCTCTTTAGAAGGAAAATGCCACATGAGATCAGAGCAAAGTTGCCTTGTCAGAGGCCTTCCTTTGTGTAATAAAAACACTGGCCACCTTGTATGTGCCCCATCTGTGCTGTATCTGTGACCAGGACTAGCTTATCACCTGGTATCATCTGACAACAGTGGTCTTGAACCCATCACTGTCCTTACTTACATCACTTCAACTGGTCCATCAGTGCCTCATTTGGAGGCTGGAAAGTGGTTACCTGCAGGCACTAAGGGAGCCAAGCTACCCTGGTTTGGGTTCCTGCTTTGACTATGGATGCCTGATACAGGAGGAATATGGGGTGCTAGCCTGGGAGGTACAGGGTGAGGCAGCCCCTCAAGGCCACTTCAAAAAGTCCAGCTAATATCATCTACCCCCCACCCCAATAGAGGTGGACCCAGCAGGAAATCCAGTGCTTGTTCAAAGTAACATGGGAATGGAGTTTGGGGGACAGACACAGGACCAGGCTATCATCTATGGATTCCCAGCCTCCACTCATGCCAGGGGTCCCTGGGGCCCCATCTGATGAGTGACAGGCTGTGCTGTGCCGCCCACCTGGCCTCTGGCACCCACACTGCACCTGTAACAACAGGGCGTCGGAGCTGGCGTCCGATTACAGCCTTCTCGCGGCCTGCTCTGAATTCCTGCGGAAAGCCGGCACATCGAGGCCCCGGGCCGGGCAGGAGGACAATCCTCACAGTGTCTGTGCAGCTGGCACTGCAGCATGTGGCCTGCTGAGAGGGGAGCCTGGCCCGGCCCAGGGCCTGGGCCCAGCCAGCATGTCTCAGTCCCCAATACCAAGGCTCCATAAGCCCCTTGCCTGGCTAAATGATATCCTGCCAGAGACTCCTGGACCCTGGAGGGACCAATAAGCCTGGCTTTGCCTCCTTGTACTCCCCACCAAAGCACATTCTGCTGTTGGCAGGTGAGGGTAAGGCACACCAAGGCGGCCACAGTGCTTTATCTGCCCACCTCAGAGGTACACATCACCCTGTGGTACACTTAACAACCTGTCAGGGACTAGTGGCCCTTCTCATAGTAGGTCCTTCCATAGTTAGGTCTTTCTGCGTAGTTAAGGGAAAAGTCACCTCCTCAGACAGCCTTCCCAGATTATTTTGGCTTCCTGACAGCACAGCCACTACCAAGGACCATATTGTAAAGGCCTCCAACCAGATCCAGCCTCCAGTTGGTGGGGGCCCACTTTGGCCTCCCCTTCCCTTCCCTCCCCTCCCTACCAGAGGAAGTATTGTTTTTCCTTTTGTTTATGTTTTTTATTTCTTGGCTTGGCCATAGCTCAGGCTCTTGGAGAGCTTGGTCAAGGCAGGGCTAGGATAAGGATTCCCCCTGGAGCTCCTGAGCCCCAGCCCAGGGCAGGAGTTGGGTATAGTATTGGTTCTGTGCCAGAGATGCCCCTCCTCTGGGTGGCATGGGTGCCAAGCCCTTTGTGTCTCCCACTCATGCCTGGTGCACATTCTGAATGTATAGTACATGTCAAGACTGTGACAGCCCCTCCCATGGCCATTTGAACCATGGCTCCATACTCACTGACACCCAGGAGTCCCATGTGCTGCAGTGTTACCAGGGACTTTGCCACGACCTCAGATCCCTGCTGGGCTTGGACCCACCAGCCGGTGTTTTACGGCCTGTTAGGGCCGAGTCCGCACGAAGCCTTCCCGGCATTTTACACAAAGGTTCTTCGCCGTGAGCGGAGTCAAATAGATTCACGTTGGGATCATAAATATAATTAGGAGACTTTTATTTTCAAGTAGCACTTCTGAAATCTATAAAATTAAGCTAATATACTGATTTTTAAAACACAGGAATTTTATTGCTCTGTGAGTCAGAGTTTGCCAACCCACGAGGTTGGGAATTAACTCCTTCCCGTTCTTAGGCAGCCAGTGGTATGCCTGAAAGGCTGGGCCTGCTCTCCCTGCTGAGGGCACAATGCTCTAGGAAAGCAGGTTCCTGGGACAGGGTAGTGACTAGACAGGAACTAACCCTCCATCGCCCAAATACTGCTACTTCCCCCAACCCAGACTCCCCTCCTTTTCTTTGTTCTTCCTGACAAGTTGAGAGAGGTTTAATTGCTCCTCCTGGAATCTACTCCCTCAAAGTGTCCTTCTTGGCCCCCCTTCTCTTAGGGGGGTCTTGCCTAGTATCCAGCTCTCATCTAAGCTACCCTTTCCTCTGAGGTCCTCTCTAGACCCTGATAACAGGATGTGCCACCACAGCTCTGTGTCCTGGGAAATCACGCCAGAATATTCAGCATAGCCTTGTGAAGGGGTAGGCAGAGAGCCTGAAGCATTGTCATGAATTGGCACCTCAGGGATAGCCTGAAGCTAATCTGGCACTTTCTGGGCTCCCCACTTGTGGGTGGGTCCTGGGTGTCTCATCTTGACCAAGTTCTCACTCCATGGCTTTGCCTGGCATGACCAAGGCACACAATCATGTCATAGTCTTAGATTGGAGGCAGCTGTGGAGGTCACTATCCACAGTTTCTTAATTCACAGGCTTCAGGCATCTCCTCTATTCAGGGGCTATGTCCTCAGGACCACAGAGTGAGTACTTTATCTTCACAGAGCGACATGGAGATGACCATGCTAGGGACAGCAATTTAGCAGACCACTTCTTGTGGGTTTTTGTTTGTTTGGTTTGGTTTGGTTTGGTTTGGTTTTGAGACATGGTCTCACTATGTAGTCTTGGCTAGCCTGGAACTCTCTATGTAGACCAGGTTGGCATCAAGCTCATAGAGATCCACCTGCCTCTACATTCCACATGCTGGGATATGTGCCACCATGCTCTGCTAAAACTGAGTCATGCATTGGCTGGAAATGGAACCAAGGCCTTCTGTATGGCAGGCAAAAATTTTACCAGTGAATCACCTCCTGCACTCTTACGTTCAGTGCCATCGTGCCCTTCTGGGTGCACTGTCAGATTCAACACATTTTCTTGAGAAGCACAATTCAAGCCAGATGCGTACAGACAGCCACAGCTTGCATGATGACAAGTGGAGGCTTCCATGGCACATGTGACATGTGTTAGTATGCCATTCAAGGCACTCACTTCCACTAGGCCCAGGGCAGGCATATCACAGGCTTGGCCATATGGTTGCTCTTAGCCACACAGAGATGTCACCCCAGAAGTCTGCATTGGCCATTATTTTTGGTGCCTCAGTTGGGGCTTAGGTTACCACTGCCAGGCCCAAGTAGAGGTCATAATTCTTATTTCACAGCAGAGAAGGTGAGGCAGGAAACTTATTCCAAGATGTAAAGAAACAGTACACTCTCATGCTTGCTCCTAACCACATGGTCACTTCTGGAATCACTACCCAGTGGATACCAGACTAGAGGGTTCAGGACACTGTTCCTAGATGTTTTTCTCAACTCTTAAGGTCCTAGAGGAGTACCCTACTCTCCAGCCACCTAGTATCCCACAACAGTAGCATGACTCAGGTCCATCCCACTCACTGCAGAGCCTGTTGATACTGTCTCCATTAAGGGCACAGTCACTGAAGACCCAACCTCTATTTTCCCAACCTCATCCCTCTATGTAGCAGTTAGTGGGGCTTTCCTGCCTCTCAGCCATCCAGACTCATTCTGAGGCCCGGTACTACTATCTATTCATTCTCTGCAGTATTCACTCTCTTCTCTCTTCAAATGCTTACCAGCCCCTCCCTCCTATACCTGAAGCCCCTGAAGCAGAGCAGAACCCTTCCCCAGACCTTAGTCTTCCAGTTCCTGGAGACAGAGCTATGGTAGTTAATTTACTGGCATCTCTAACTAACAGGGAAAGCAATGCCAGGCCTGCTAGAAGTCTGGGCAGCCTTGATTTATGACATGTGACTTCTCTTTGGAGAACCTCAGAAATAGCTGCTCCAGGGACCTGAGGACAAAACAGGACTCAACCAGAGGAAAGAGGTGTGTGTGTGTGTGTGTGTGTGTGTGTACACACAAAGGCCCTGAGGTAGGAAATGAGAGCAAACAATAGGCCCGGAAGTCTCCCTCCTGTCCTGCAGAAACTTTGTATTTTTGTTTTCAGCTGGCTGGGGGTTCAGCTTCAGGTGGGAGAGTGAGATTAAGTAATGTGCACCTACTTCCCTACAGGGATGCCTGGGTCTGGTTTGGCCCCTCCTATAGTGCCTTTCCTGGTGAGATGGCCTTCTCTCCTCTTAGGAACTGCTGGTTGGAAGTCTGGGGTACCCCATTATCCTTTGGACTCTACCCTAACCTCCATCCTTTTATAACCAGGGTTTGATCTTCACGGGGAATTCATGCTCAGTTGGGTCTTCCATGTTGTGCTGTGGGAAAGAAGCTGGCATGATAGAGGATTTGTAGAAAAATAAGGGTTGGGAGTGACATCAGAGGGAAGAATGTAGGATTCCTTGATCTGAGGTCAGTTGAGGGACCTGGGGTTGGTGAGCCCTGCCATTGGAAACTCTTTCACTTTGGACATGGGAGGAGAAGCTGAAACTGAGAACGAGCCTAAGAAAAGACAGCTGTAGCTGCCCCTTTTGAGTTCCTGGATGCTGGGTTGGGACTCTGGAGAAGTGTGAGAGTGGATCATGCCTCCCATTTTATGGAAGAAGAAACTGAGGCTCCCAAAGGTGAAGGATTTGCCCCATGTGAAGAGGTCTCAGGTGTTTTTGTGTTTGTGCCCCACCAGGGAAACTGGCTGGCCTGTTGCCTGTGGGTGGTCACAAGCTCCTAGCAGGATCCCTAAGCACTAGAGCCTGCTGTGATGGGAGCCACCCCTGCCTCAGCACAGTTGGGCCAGGACCTAAAGGGAAGAGGGTCTGGCCAGGGGACTGCCAGGGCAGGGGTCCCGTCCCTGGGCCCCAGTGGGTGGGACAGAGGCCCCCAGGCTCCGGCTGCAAGGCGAGGCCCTCAGTGGCGGCCACAATAAATATGTTTGTTCAAGGGAAGCCAGGCTGGGAGCTGTGTGCGCCGGCCTGCTGAGGAAGAAAAGGCTGCTTGTGCCTTGCACACTGGGGTGATTGTTCCTGCTCACGCAACCGCTGCCCCATGGCCGGAAAGGTCAGACGGCCCTCAGGCCTCGTCGGAAGCACCCGGTGCCTCGGGCCCCTTTGCTTGCACCCTGCCATGATGCCCTGTAACGCCCGCGTGCAGCCTGCCTTCTGGCCTTGGCATGGGTAGAGAAGCAATGAGGCAAGGGGAGAAACAAGGCTGGGAATCCACCTGTTGAGCTCAAGGGACAGAGGTGTGAGAAGAACAGGTCCTATAGGGGCTCAGTGCTCAGGGGCAGCCAGGAGTCAGTTGAGGGATTTCACTAATTTGCTCAGTTGACTATAGGCCTATATATTAGGGATGACATAGTAATCATTAGGGATGACATAGGGAGAGATCCAGAAGCACACAAAGGTCAGCAGGCCACTCTTAGAGGCCAGAACAGCCATCACTCCACTCTGCTAGATGAGATGGCTGAGGGAGATCCCCAAGTATGCTTGATGCTAGAGAGAGTCACTCCTGATATTTGGGCTAAGAGTATAGCTTAACTGGTAGAGTGCTTGCCTATCATGCTTGAAGCCCTGGGTTCCATCCTCAGTATTGCATAAAACCAGTGTGTTGTTGCACACTTATAATCCCAGCACTTGGGAGATGAAGAGGCAGGAGAATCAGGAGTTCAAGATCATTCTTGGCTACACGGTAGTTGAAGCCTGGGCTAAATAATACCCTGGTTCAAAAAAAAAAAGTATCTGGGATCTCAGAATGTCTGTCCAGTTCCTGAGATGGGAAAGGAGAAACAGGACCTTACGATTTGTTGGGTTTGGTAGCAGACCCTTCTCTAGGAAGCTATTTAGGGACACCCCCAGAACCACGCAGCATTTTCACTGAGACCACAGGAATAAGATGGCTATGGAATTCTGAAGGAGGCTGTCCTTGCCCAAGGCCCAGTTGAGCTATCCTGGGGTAGGGGGTGGTGATAATGGAGTGGCTTTTGCAGTCCACTTTGGCCCAATGAACCCCCTAAACTACTTGCAGCCATAAAGGCTGGAGCTTATGGTGAGCAGAATTTGTGTGAGGGGATATGGCAGCTGCTAGGGCCAAAGCATGGGAGGCCTGGCTAGGTAAAGGGAGGTGGTCCTGAGAATGAATGCGGCACACAAGACTCCACCACTAATCTGCTTCCTTCTACTAGATCTATGCAACCTGCTTCTTACATGTACCTGGAGTGCTAGACTTGTTCTGAGGGACTCTTCTGTTGCTGAGAGGGAAACGACCCTCAGGGAGGGTAATGGAGGCTCATCGTCACAGCCAGAAGATAGCCACCCTTGTATGGTCACTGTGTCTTGTGTCCAAGATGAGATGGGTGTGCTGGTGGGTAACCTGTGACAGTGGCTTCTAGTCTCAGGACTCTACTATTGACATACTACCAGAATGTGCCTCCATCAATTCCCCAGGGGCCTAGCATTCTTTCAGTGGGATAAGGACATGCTATATTGTCCTCTGGATAATAACCATAGAATGCTTGGAGGGTGGAACCCTTAGAATCCACTTGTACCCCTTGTCCTTGGGAAGAGGCAAGGGGTGGGCTTAGACCAAAGCAAGGTCAATGCCCCTCAAGTGGGAGAAGCCTGAGCTATGCCTACAGGGAGCTGGTGAGGGACTCTTTGGGAGGCTACTTTCCTCTGCCAGGCCAGGCAGTGTTCCCCCCCAACTCGAAATCTCAGGGTCTGTGGCTTTCAGGCCCCATATTCATGTTTGCTCATTGACCAAGAAGTTGGGTCTCCCCATTTCTTTCAGGGAAACCGAGTTACCAGTGAACTGTGGCTGCTAGGAGCCAGAGTTAAGGCTCTAGTACACATAGCCTTAGGGCTGGGCTTGTTGGTAGGCATAGCTACCAAAAACAACACTACAACAGTCTGGCTGGAATCTTTATCTTCTATCCAACTCAGTCTCTAGAAGCCATGATCAATACCAACTCTTGTCCTTCATGGCAGTCCCTGTCAGGCACCCAACCACTCCCTATCTGGCTGCCTAGAACCTTACCTTACTCTTGGGCCTTTACATAACTGGCCCCACAGACAAGCTGACATGTCACTACCCTGGCTCTACTTCAGTGATCCTCTGTGAGCCTTGTAGGAAAGGAGGATGGCAATGAAGACTGCTAGGTAGAAGGGTCTGAGGACATGGAGATAGAGCTTGGGGTAGCGGGGCCAGGCACCATGAGTCAGAAATCTGAGGAAAGAATTTACTCTGCCATCCCTTTGCAGAAACCCAGCTGCACGTTGACTTGTTCTATCCTATCTTGAATTCCTAACTCCCAGAGCCCTTTGCTGTGTACTTTTTAAAGCTGTTGTGTTGGTGGGAGTATGTTACAGTTGCTATAGAAAGCTAGAATCTTTTTTTAAGTAAAATAAAAATATAAAATAAAATAAAATAAAATAAAATAAAATAAAATAAAATAAAATAAAATACCAGCTTCACTACTTTCCTATGTATGGCCTGGTTCTCTCCTGCTTGGATTAGTTATAGTAGCTTCTGTTCTGGCCTCCCAGTCTGGCCCTTGTCCTTCCTAAAACCTGGCTCTATGAATAGGTGTTTGAATCTCCTAGAAGATGCCATCTGGACTCTGGTGGGTGGAGTCTTCAGGAAAACAGCCCAATATTAAGGCACTGAAGACCCAATCCTAGTTATAAGGGTAACTTTTCAGGGTGCTCCTGTAGGAAAGATAGCTGGCACGTGGGCATTTCCCAGTTTCCCACAGGACAGCACAGTTCTACCCTGCACAGTACACTCTCTAGACGGATGCCAGGAAGAAACCTAAGAGGCTACAATCATACCTAGGGTGGAAGGAAGAGGTGAGCAGCCTCCCAGAGATGCTCTTGGCAGAAAGGACAGGATAGCAGGGACCTGCATGAGGGGAGGGTAGCACCATTCCATGTCCTAAGCAGAAGGAACACCCAGTGGTCCTGGGACATGAAAAAGATGGAAGAAGGCAAGGGACAGCGGATCCTAGGCAGAGTTAGAAGAGGATGAGGCAACATTGAGGCTGGGGAATGACACGTGGACCTTGGGCAGATGAGGTATGCATTTTCTACTCTGCACAAGGTCAGTGGGATAGGGATATTGATGCAATGGTCCTGGAGTCAGGAACCCCCTCAATTTACACTATATGCCCTGCAGTATCCACAGAAGATTACTCAAACATTCCTGCTCCTCATGGACCACACAAAGCCCATGTCTCAGCATTTTACATAGATGGTCTTGAACACTGGATGCCACCTCTGGCCCCACCAGGTCCTATGGGCTTCTTCTGCTGCTCATGCTTGAAGAAGACTGACTTGATTTAGTTGAATGCCCAGGCTCCTTACCCATGGCTTTCCATTTGGGTCTAGCAAATGAGATACCTAGGAGGATGGTGAAAGAAGGAAGGAGGCCATTGAGGCCCAAGATTCCCCACCATGAAGCCATTGGCTGTAACTTGGGTCCTTATTCCTCTCAAGGTGACCAGGACTCATGACTTTCAGTTTCCTGAGTTTCAGACTCTCTTTTCCTGGTCTGTAAGTCTGAGGCAAGATCTGACACTGCCTAGGGTCCTGGAGGGTTTGTGGTTCTCAACACCCTGCCAACCTCTGTAGAAGAGCCTAGGGTGTTTTACTTGGGCCTCTCTGCCCATTGTAAGGATGGCTGCCCACACAGCAGGGAAGCAACAGTCACCAGGGCAAGCTAAGCACAGGTCCTCAGTGGCTTTAAACCCCCATCTCCCCCATATCCAAGTCAGCTTCTACTTGGGATAATACAGAAATAACGTGACTTGGGAGGGAAAAATCAAACTTATATTCTTCCCTGCTGGGAAATGGCCTTATCCCTCTCTCTGGCCTGGCTCCACTAGCTTGTCACCACAGTCCCACCCAAAGCCCCTCTGGACTCCAAGACACCTCCCTCTCATATCAGCAGAGGGGGTGGGGTGGGAGCTGCCAGAGTCTGGAGTAGGTCACTTCCCTGTCCTTAGTGTCTTCTGCCTTGCCAGAGAAGCTCTCATCTCCCTAGCTGCTTCTGGGCTTCTTTGAAAATCTGTCACTAGCTCTAGGCTTGCCTCCAGGAAGGGTGTGCCCTTCACTCAAACACATCTGGGACATAGCTCAGTGGTAGGATGCTTGCCCAGTACATATAAGACCCCCAGTTCAATTCCTAGCAACACACGTACACATACACCACCCCCAAATAAACAACATATCACTCCTTATCCAAGGTGCCAGCAGGTTACCTAATCTATCCAGGGACCTAGGGGTCCTTGAGTCAGGAGCCTGGGTGGACATTTCTCTACTCACTTCTGCCTAAGCTTGTCACGTCAGCACATATCCTGAGAGCCATCTCAGCTTCTCCAAGCCACCGCCCTAACCCACCCTTGTCCTTGTCCTTGCTGGGGCCAGCTGGAAGCAATCTCCTTAGAGCGGCAGGTGGTCCTCCTTAGCAGGCTCCTGCGAGGCCATCTCAAGCCCTGCACCCACGCAGAGGTGGCTCTGCATGCACTGCTGCCTTGGGCCCCTTCCCTGCTGGAATGAACCAAGCACTTTGGAATTTGCAGAGAAATCTGGGGTCTTTAGCTGCTGTTTTTCTTGGCGCGGCCTTATCACAAATTAGTGGGGAAGCCCGAAGGTTAGGGTTTCAGTGAGCTCAGCAGAATCTGAGACGTGAGGAGCTGGCCTCCTGCCTTTCTAAGTCAGAACATACTTGACCTGCTGGGCCCCAGGGGCTGTCAGAGTCCAGGATAACTCCTGGGCAGGTGACCCTGGCTCTGAGTGTGGGGAAGCCTGGGGAGGCAGTGTTCATACAAATTGGTGTTTTTTCCCCCCTCAAGTCCAAATGGCCTCCCTGGTGCCTTCCTGGGCTCACCCTGAACTGTGTGAGTTAGAGCCTTCAGGCTGGGGTTCTTGGCACTGCTAACAGGTCAAGCACTTAGCCTTGGGAAATGACACACCTGGGAAGGGGGTGTAAGCAGTTCTGGATAAAAGGGCAGACTCTGAGACCTAGGGATCTCCAGCCGCAGTTGGGCTCTACTTCAAAGTTCAGAGAAAAGATGGAGGCCTGAGCAGACAAATGCTGGGGGACTCCACTGTGGTGCTAGCCTCTTCTGATGTAGAAGGCAAGAATTGCTGCACTATATTTAGGAAGTCAGAGCCTGGAGTGCAGAGCATCAAGGAACCATGGAGTATTCCTGATGAGAGCCAGCTACTCTCTTAGATGTTTACGGTCCATCTGTTTATGTGGGGACCAACTCAGAGCTTCTCTAAAGCTGTATCTACAAATACCTCCAGAGCCCTTGTCTCCATCCCAATGACTTATCCTCACCCTGCCCATGTCAGAGCCAAGCCTAGTTCTGGAGTATGCTTGGGGGCACCTCTGACTATTCTTAGCACACCAAGAACCTGCTAGACTATGGCCTAGTGCAGGGTGCCTAGGGGCTGACATTATCCTTGGTACCTGGCACAGCTTACTGGATCACTCTTTGTTACCATGAAACAGAGTCTATTACACCTCCACTGTACAGCTCAGAATATGGAGGCCTTGGAGAGTCTTGTTTTACATCACACAGGACCAAGGAGGATATGGCAGAGTATGAAGCAAGCTCTATTATGTTGTCAGGGAGACAGATGATGCTCAAGCAAAGTGCGTGTTATGCAAGCATGAGGAATTGAGTTCAGATCTTCAGAATGCATATAACAAAAAGAGCTTGACATTGTAGCACATGCTTATAATCCTGGAGCTGGCGTTAGGGGTAAGTTGGATGGAAACAGGAATATTTCTGGGGCTGTTAACCTCTTCTAATTGGCAAGCTTCAGACCAGAGAGACCCTTTCTCAAAAAACAAGGAAGATGCCTCTTGAGGAATGACACCTGAGGCTGACTTGTGGCCTCCACACATGTGCTCATACATAGATGAAAACAACCCTCCCCAAACCCCAAGGTGATAATCCCAAAGACCATCATAAACAAGTATAGGTGACTCTTTCCCCTAAATAGAAGATTTTGGTACACACCACTTCTCTGTGTACTCCCTGGCAAGTCCTAGGAGTATGTCAAAAGACAGCCAGTAGGTACAGCATATGGCTGGCATTTGTCTGGGATCATAAATGTGTAACCCCCGAGTGTCTCTCTCCTTCAGCAGGGTGCAGTATTTGAGATGGGCCTCCTTAGGGGATGAGGCTCCTCACCAGGGTGCAGATAAACCCCAAGGCAGCCTGACCTCTCCCTTTCCCACCTCCCCTTTACCCTCTTACCAGCCCTTCCTCAAGCAGTATTATCTTCACAGGGAAGGCCTGGCCCCAGAGCCAGCAATGGAACCCTGGTCACCAGCCCTGCTCCATTGTGAGGAAACCCAATCCAGGCAGGAGGACGGCTGTCGCTCCTCACGATTTAGGGCTGTCACCTGGCAGAGTAGAGGGCTCTCTACTCTGACAGAATAAGTGGTTCCATGCTGAAAGGTGACACCATAAAGCAATTCAGAGCCAGCAGGAGGACTGTATATCATGTGGGCCTGGATGTGTGTGTTTTTCTTTCTGGCTCTCCTTCCTGGTCTCTTTGCTGTGGCCCCCCACCCCCTGGTGATGTTATCAGAGCATCCGGGGCCAGATGTGATTTTCTATCAAGAGGATGGGGCCCTAGGTAGCTCCAAGGGGTCATGTGCAGAGTGGGGAAGGAGCCTTGTAGAAGGTGGGCTCTGCATTAGACACAAGAGTCAAATCCACATTTCCTACCAGCTAGAGAACAGAGGTCATCAAACCTGTAATTGGTGAGGAAGGTGTCAACTACCCACCCACACCCAACTTGCTTTGACTACTAGGTCACAAGTAAATGACTTAAGAGGCTAGCCGTACCACATGTGGAATAGCTGAAAACCCTTATTGGGCACAAGGTTGTCCTTTGTCATCCATTCCAGCCCAGGCCTGTCAGCCTGTTCTATGAATCAATGAGAAATTGAACAACAAACAGAAGTCCCTTTGAACTACTAGGGTTGGGAACAGCATCACCTCTTTGAATCCCAGTGTTTGCTTCAAATGTTATTATTTTCTGGTCCCCTGATCACTCCAGAGTCATGGACCAGTTATGGGAGTGTCATCATGGGGTCTCTGACTGACCAACTGGCCTCACCTAGCAAGTCTTCTATTAGGAGAGTATCCTCATATTCCTCTTTATAGGCAAGGATACCAAGGATCACTCAAGGATGAAGGTACTTGCTAGAGGTCTGTAGGCACCCCCCTAAGCAGGCCAATGTTCCTTGGGAAACCCTGGAACCCAATAGTCAAATGGGGAAACCCATTTCTTGTCCCAATAATCAATGGGAATGCTGTCATCTCTGTTGCCATCATGTTGTAATATGTGGCATTCCAGGGATAGCTAGAAGAGAAAGAAAAAAGGAAAGATGGAAGTCCATCAACTCATTTCTGTTGGCTACCACCCTCTTCTCTCATAGTGCCCCTTCCCTCAGTGGGCTCTTCCAAAGTGGAAGCCTCTTTGCCTTCAGCAGCTCCTAGTCTCTTGAGTCCTCTCAATACCCAAGATGGGCAGTGGACACTCTCTGGGTAAACCTTCCCCTCAGCAACCATTTTCCCAGAATGCCTCTGGTTGTGAGAGCCTGTGAAGGCAAGGTAGCCAATGTGTGGGATCAGGGAAGTACTGCTGTATATTTTCTGTGGCTGGGAAGACACTGGCCCCCAAGTTGACACCTCCAACGGAAGCTTTTCCTTGTGCTGTGCCTCCAGGCTCTGGGCATGCAGAGGTTAACAACTTATAGGTTCTGGCCAACCTGGCCCATTCCTTTTGCAGAGACAGCCTGGTGACCTTCGGGGGCTGCTTTTGCTTTGGGAGTTTTCTCAAGGCCAATGGCCTCCTCTTGGCCTTCATCTGTCCCCACACAAGGCCAGTATGGGCTTAGCTTAAAGGAGGCTTGACCTCAACGTGGTACCAGAAGGCAGTTGAGCTAGGGAGATTGTGCCTGCATATGCAAATAGGCCTGACTTGAGCATTGCCAGCACGCACATGCCTTGGAGACATCACTGATTCTAAAGATAATATGTGCACAGGGAATGTGGCTTGTCCTGCATCTTTAAACTGTTTTCCTTTTCCCCATCCATGTCAAAGACTCCTGTAGTATCTAACATACTAGAGCTTTTCCTGGTAACCCTCTAGTGAGTTGGTGAGTCTACTCAGCCTATTTCCTGTAACATCCAAGCACTAAGGGACACAGGCAGTTGGGGACTAGTTGTGGAGGTCTGAGGCTTGGCATATTGTGCATACCACAGAACTGTCCTACCTTCAACCAAGTGCACAAAGTGCCAGGCCCTGAGGTCCCACTAGCAGTGTGGTCTAGTCACACACTTGCTGTGGTTAGATTATATCCATTTCTGTCTTCCCATAATTGAAGACAATGGAAAACTGAGACAACTCCAAGAGGTCACAGTCTTGTTGGAGACTGTTACCCTGAACCCAAGATACATTCAGCCTCAAAGCCCTTTACCAGGACATCTGGCTCTTATAGATGCTAATGGGCTGCCTGAAGGATCACCCATCAGCAAACATATTTGGCTCTGGAATGACAAAAAGGAGAAAGTTTTTTTTGTTGTTGTTGTTTTTTTTTTTTAGTTTGTTGTTGTTTCTTTGTTGGTTTTTTGTTTTATTTTTGAATGGAAGATTCTGACTTCCTGGTTTAAACTTGTGATAGCCAAACTCAGTATCTGTGAGTGTGACATGAGATGGCTTCCACCCTAAAGAACTTAGAAACTCAGTTTGTGTGTGTGTGTGTGTGTGTGTGTGTGTTTAAGGCTCAGGAACCTATAATTTCTCAGACTCTCTGGGAATTCAGGTGTTATGTATGGGAGTTGAACCTAGGCTCCCATGGAATGCCTCCCTGGCCCACTCTTCAGCCACTCATAGGAAAATAGGGACCTGGATGCTAGGGTGGGTGCTCTGTGGAACTTGGGTCAGGGTTCACTTAATACCCAGGTGGACAAAATCCCGTAGTGTTTCTTCAACACTGTTTCCCATAGTTTCCTCACCTGTTCTTTTCTTACAGATGTACATGTCCCTGAGGCTGGCTGCCAGGTGTGGAGGCAAATGGGTAGGCCTTGTGCCTATGGAAAGCCATGCAGTAGGTTCCCAGATGGCCCAGGCTGTATAGTTCCCCGAGAAAGCCACAAGGAGTGAGACCATTATTCTCATTTCTTGTTAACATTATGGCCCCCAGGGCCAGTTCCTATGTTCTAAAGATGCGAGCCCTTTCCTCTGCTCACTTGTATCTTGAGAGATGAACCCTAGAGGGATGGCATAGAAGAATCAGAAGAACAGTGGGAACCAGTGGGATCCTGAGGGACCCAGGTCCAGCCATGGGTGGAAAGTCAAGAAAAATAACACAGAAACAAACAGGATGAAGGGGTGTGGTCAGGGCCAGGGCTATGTAAGGCTCTCTGAGTATGGGGCCCTCCAGGTCTCAGGGAGCGCCAGTGAGGTCAGAGCATACAACGGTAACAGGTGGGGGTTGAAGGTGCAGGGGGGAGGAGGGTACAGAGGAAGCTGGAGGAAGGAAGGCAAGATGAAGACATGTTTGGCTGGAGCACAGCTCCCAGCTCCTGAGGACAGGGAGAGTCCTCGAAGGGTTTAAGTCACAATGGGGCATGTCAGCCCTGTCATCTGGGAGTTCATCTGAGAAGGGAGACCAGGATGGGGCATGTTCCATGTCAGCCTAGTGCTCAGCTCCTGGAGGGAGCAGTCCCATGGACCTTGAGCTGTGGGACCTCGAGGCGATGCCCTGTCATCAGAATAAAACGTGACTTACTTTCTCAGCAAACAAGCGCTTCCCAGCCTCAGAAGCAAGACATCACAGCCAAGTTGAGTTCTTTCCCCATGATCCTCAAAGAACTGGGATGTCAGGGCTGGTGAGAGGGCTCAGAAGGGAAAGGCACTTGCCAACCAACCTGATGACCTGAGCCTGATTTCCAGAAACCGCATGGTAGAAAGAGAGAATGAACTCCTATAAGTTGTCCTCTGACCTCCACACACATGCTGTGGTGTACACACACACACACACACACACACGCCACAAACAGACAAATTGTTTTAAAGAACCAGAGTGCTGAGCTCTGTCTTTAAGGGAACAGACCCTGGGGACCTGAGACAAGTAAGTATTTAAGGGTGTTTTTCCCTGAGATCCAGATAGGTTCATGGGTCTCAGCCTATGGAGAGTGGCTTTTTCACTTTCTGCCTCCATTTCCTGGCTCTCCTTTGTCTCCACAGCTGTTCATTGTACTCCTGGCTGCCTGTGCCTCTTCTCTTCTCCTCTTACAAGATCGTGTGTTTAAACAAAGTCAGAGAGCCAACAACGTGGGCTTAAAAATGTTCCTGAAAGCAGGGCTAGGCTAGAAAATAATAGTCCTGGGGGAAGCAATGACTTCCTGGGTCTGTCCTCTCTTACCTGTCCTAATATCAGCCCTGGTGTGAAAATAGTCATTTAGTTACCTCAATAGAAAGGCTCGGAGGCAGGGATAGAGAGTTCTGTTTGGCTACCTGTAAGTCACCCCTTTTCCTTGCTTTGTGGCTTCCCATAGCTGGACAAGGATTTGAAGAGAGACTGAGTGCACAGCACATGCAGGGTGAGTTGTGACTAAACACATGGGGACATGTCTGTCCGTGTATTCACTGTGTGGCCATCTTACTCCCCATCCCCTAATCAGCGCTAGTCACTGCTGGTCATAATCTACAATGCCTTGTAGAAACCCACATAACCTTTCTGCTGGAAGTGAGAAGGGAACACAAGATTCTTTACAACAATAACCAGGGTCCTTGAAGCCCCACCCTTGCCATACTGAACAAGCACAGAGAGAAGGAAGGGCAGCTGCGGAGGCTTCATATTTGGTAGAAATCTTCAGTTTGTCATTTGGTAGTTGGCCAGCTAATCAGGGGCCCGCCAAATAGTTCCACACCTGACATCAGGATTCCTGGACTTGCTCAGTGGGGATTTGTTGAGCTTGGACTGTGTGTCTGGCCTGTAGCCAGGGGCCACGCCCTCGGTTGCCCAATATGCAGGACGCACGTAGAGCTTGCTCCAGACTGCTCATGGCTCCCTCAAAACACGGAAATAGAGTGGTTGTCCTACATTAGAAATACCAGGACCCATGGCCCTGTGTGAGCCATCCAGTTCCACACCACCTGGCAGAGGCAACTGGTTCCCATAGGTCCCCTTCCACAGGGGGCCTTCCAGTGTTCCCCTACCCCAGCCAGGAATCTGGAATCCTGGAACTACAGAGCTGGGTGACTAGGGAGCCTTTGAGATAAGGCATACTGGGAGACAGGCTGAAGAATTTCACTAGCCTGCAGCACTGAAGTTGTTTGTCTGCCTAGCCATTACTCAAGAGCCCTGAATACCTGAAGCTGAGCCCTGGGGCACAAACTGGACTGATGATGGGGGAGGGACACTTTCTGTCCTGAAGAGCCAGGGGGACCTCAGTGTTTGATCAGAGGTCAGCTTTGGTGGTTCTGCAAGACAGCCACAGATTCTGCCACCTGAAGCTGCCTCCTAGGTTTTTAGATCGACCTGGGGTGAAGAGACTGAGGCTCTTTAAAACTTATTTTAAGTGATTGTGAAATAGTCTTGATTTGTAGTCCTTGTTAGCCTGGAACTTGCTATGCAGATCAGAATAGCCATAAACTTATAGCAACCTTTCTACCATGTGTCCCCAAGTCTACCACCACCATGCTTTGCCTAGTTCTTGAGCTTTGTGGTTCATTCCTAATTTCTTTCCCAAGTGTCAGAGCCACTGAGTCTGGCGCAGAGGGGATCACATCACTTAGGAGATAGTTATGGTCAAAAGTAAACTTATATAATACAAATAGCTATACAAAAGTATAATACAAATAGCTACTAATGCAGTCTTGGGTTCTAAGATAAATGAGGTGGCCTGGGACTAGACTATAGCCTCTGTGGCCTGGTCAGTGCTCTGAGGACAGGGGTGCCCCTGTCACTGTGGGAACCATAAATGTAGGAGGGATCAGAGGCAGGGTGTGGCTGAAATGTGCTTTTGTGGGGCACAGGGATGAATCCTAAAGCTGTAGCCTTGAGGTTGTCAAGGAAACCTCGTTTTATCTCAGGTATCTGAGCTGTATCACATGGGTGGAGAGTGACTGCCCCTCGGTCATCATCCTTCACTGAGCAGTTCAGCTAGGTAGGCCTGGCAGAGGCATGGGGGGGCAGTTTTATGGTTTGTATCGGCACGGTTCTTGTCCAGGCTATCTCTGCCCACTCAAGGACTGAATTTGTGGCTCATATGGCTGCTCCTCAATCCAGGAAGCTTGGAGGCACTCAAGCTAAGGCTCTGTTTCTGGGGGATATAGGCCACTCTGGCTGGCTGATTTTGAAGGAAAGGGCCAGGTGGAAGATGGTCAGAGGGACAGGGAATGAGATGTAGGTATCTCAAGAGTCTCCCATATGGGCTGAGCTGGTGACCCTATCCTCTAGAGAGATTCTCCTTAGTTTGACTATAGTGTTTCATAGGTATACACACACACTCTCTCACACACATACTCACACACACAGCTATACCTTGCTGTGATTGCAGGAATTCCCTGAGCTTGCCCCACCACCCAACTAGCTGTTGCAGGTATCTGATTAATTTTTAAGCCTATGCCCTCCTCATCCTCGGCCTGCCTCTTCGTTTTCCTTTCTGCCGCTTTCTGTTCCTCTGCCTGACTCTTTCCTGCCTAGCATCCATGCCAGGACCCATAGATCTCTCCAGCCTGGACTCCCCTGAGCTTAGTGGATGGGAAGGGCCCTGAGAAAGGCTCCAGAGCATACTCTGGCTAGCCATTTCCTGGCTATGTGTGTGTCTGGGGGATCCTGGGCTGGGTCATAAAGTGCCTATACAGAGGACTTGTAGAAGAGGGAGGAGAGAGAGAGAGATGTAGAAAGAGGGAGGAGGTGTGTGTGTGTGTGTGTGTGTGTGCGTGTGTGTGTGTGTGTGTGTGATGCTGGGACCAAATCTGCTCAAGGGTATTCATGCTCAGAGTCTCTCAGGAGTGTTACTGCTAGTTCCCAACCCTGATACTTTTTACTGGTGCCAACACCAGAGTATGCAGGACTGCTGGCACTCGTGAGCTATGTGCATGATGCCTACCATCTCCTCCGGGGCCCCCACCTCGGAGCTTTCCACCTTAGTGGGGTGATGCTGACAAGACGGAAGGAAGGAAGGCAGCATGTGCTGTGGAGGACCCAGAAATGAGTCTTAAGGTCTTGCAAGCAAAGTTACCCCTGTCCAAAACATGTCCTTGCATAAGAAAGGAATTGGTCATCTGAAAGACAGTGACCCACTTGGCAGCTCCTGGTGCTTCCCCCCCCCCCTACTCGATCTTGGCCTGGAAGCCATGTGCTACCAGTTTTTCTGAAGCTGGTGACGGCTGACTACTCACTCTGTGCTTGTGTGGGCACTGTTCTCTCTGCCAGGGATTTGTCCTTTTTGCGAAGTGAGGGTGCCAAAAAAAAAAAAAAAAAGACATGAAGACCACCCCTCAACAAGGTGGAGGCCTGGAATACTTCTACAGAACTCAGCTCCTGAGAAGTGGACAAAAAAGGTATCTCCAGTTCCCTTACTCCATGTATGTAGACCTCTATCCTGCTCAGAACAGACCATGGCAAGATAGTGCAGAAAAAAGTCCTGGCCTTGTACCCAGAGGCTGCTTGAGGGGTGGGGCCACAAACTTGGGTGCCCCGAGGCATCTCACACTTTTCTGAGTGGCAGGAGGTCTGGAGGTTCTTGAGTGAGCTGGTGGGGAGTGGGCAGCAGGCAAGCACAGAACAAAGGCTTGGTGCTGAGCCCCTGATCTGGCCATCATGTATCTCAGGGCTGGGCTGCAAGCGGGTGTTTGCTCATCTGGAAGCAATATTGTAGTAACGTTAGATGGCTCGAATACGGCATATTCTCTGAATCCGTGAACTCTACAGTGAGGAATATGGATTTAATGGATAATCTCACCAGCAGCCAAAAGAACCCAGATTCCTCCCCGGCCTTCACCCGGGCCTTAGTTTCTCTTGGAGCCCCAACTCAGCCAGGGGCCCACAGAGCCTGCAGCAAAGTTTCCAGGAGAATCGTGTGATCTTTGAGATCTAGGCTGTTTTTTTTTTTTTTTTCTCTTTTCTCTGGGTGGGAGTGGGGGAACTGGGGACCTGTTCTGGGGCAACAGAGTGACTGATCTTCAGACCAGGCTGTAGCCAAAGAAGCTGAACTGGAGAAAGTAGGAAACCAGGGTGATTTATCACTATCTCCAATGGCCAAGGCTTGCTTTGGAGTCGGGTAAGGGTAGGCAGAAATAATTCCTGCAGCTCTTCCCAACTTAATATAGTTGGAATAATAAAATGAAACAATAAAACCACAGCGGAAAAGATGATGGAGAGGTTTTACAGTGAGCAGCAGAGGAAGAGCCCAGAAGGCGGACAGAGCTCAGCGAACAATGTGACTGGGGAACTCATCCAGAAGGCAGCCAGGGGGAGGGGAGGAGTGGAATGCAGGTCTGGCTGGCCCTGGCCACCAAGTGCAGTGGGGGCTGCAAGCCACTCTGACTATGGAGGCTGCAACTCAGGTAGATTCCTGGCCATTCTCTGGGGTCTCATTTCATAGGCTCATTAATTCTTAATTTAAATATTGTCAATACATGATGCTTTCATAAAGGTGCTAATTTCACTGACAGCCATCAGCTCATGACCTCCTGGGTGCTTCCTGCTGCCACTGCAGCTAATAGGTGGGCCTGTCATTCTTGCCAGGATTTCAATCCACTCTTCTGACTACCCAGAAGAACTTCAGGGTGCCAACTGCCCTCTGATGAAGGGGAAGGGGTAAAGAATAAGAGTAAGAAAGAAGAACCTGTGCCGGGCGGTGGTGGCGCACGCCTTTAATCCCAGCACTTGGGAGGCAGAGGCAGGCGAATTTCTGAGTTCGAGGCCAGCCCGGTCTACAGAGTGAGTTCCAGGACAGCCAGGGCTACACAGAGAAACCCTGTCTCGAAAAACCAAAAAAAAAAAAAAAGAAAGAAAGAAAGAAAGAAGAACCTGCGTCCTTCCATCTTTCCAATTCCTCAGATGTCCAGTTCAGAGGCCTCACAGGAAATAAAGCAGGTAACATGAACATTCCACTCCAGGAGGCCCTGAGAATCATGTGCCTGAGCGTTTTAGCCTTTGGGTGTAGCTGTTCCAGGGGGGAGGACCAGGCTGGGGTATCCAGAGGAGACTCCCACTGCAGGCTGAGTGGAGACAGGGTGGGGGAGTGGGAAGTGGGGGAGTGGGAAGTGGGGGAGTGGGGTGGGAGGTGGGGTTAGGGGAGGTAGAGGCCTCTCAGTTGGCTTTATCTTTACATTCCAGGATCAGTAGAAGCCTCCAAGGGTTCCCAAACCACGTCATCTGATGAGTTGGAGATCAAAGCTGAGACAGCAGAGTTTATGGGCCTCCAGTCCATCCTGGAGCACAGGGTGGCTGGGGACAGAGGCAGGGAGGGGGCTCCTGTCTGCACTCTCGAATATTGTTCATTGTTTTCTACAGTTCCGTTCTGAGTCTCCCACAGTCTTCCAGGGGCTACAGTGAGCACAATATCCTGTAGTTGGGACTCTTGCTCTAACCTCATCTAGTCTCAAAGGGGGGGGGGTATAATGTTCTCCCTGAGGCCCTATTGCCCTGTAGAACTCTGCCTTCCCCAGGGCAGAGGTCACGAGTGTCAGCTCATTCCATAGCAACAGTTCCACACCTCACAGAAGGCTAGAAACACAGAAAATATTCAAATGCATAGGGGTCAGTGAAGGAAGCACGCAAATGTTCAGAGCTTAAATGAGGCACAAGCACAGGGCAGGGTCCGCAGCTCAGTAGCAGAGTGATTCTGTAGACTGCACAAGGTCCTGGGTTCAATTCTCAGTACCATTAAAAAAAAAAAAAAAGGCAAGCACAAAGCCTTCTCCTAAACTCCCAAGGGATACCAAAGCTGTCACCTCTTTGGGTCATAATCCCCTTCCTGTTTCTCTGGGGGCAGGAAGCACAGGTAGTATTTCCTCTGTGTACAGATGGGGAAGAAGACTCAGCAAGACAGGGTCATATCAGATGGCTGTGATTAAATTTGGTCCAAATGACATGACCTTGCTCTGCTCATGGGGATGGCTTTAGGGAGCAGCCCTCGACACTTGCCACCTGTCATGTTTCCAGGCAAGTATGTATCATGAGCTACTTCTGCCTCACTCTCAAAGGCACCCTCTTCAGAAGCAGGGCTAGGACCCTAGCCCCACCATAAGTTTGTAGATGGATTTAAGACCCTTGAATTGAAAGGAAATTTGAAAATCAAATTCCTTTTGTAAGCTGCCAAAGTCCTGCTTCTCTGGCACTGAGGCCCCAAGATGCCTGGCTTGATACTAAAGGACTGTTTATCTATCATAGAGATATGTGATACAATGATTATCTAGGAGATAGTTAAATTCTAATTTAGATTTCTGGGCCCTGAGCTGGACTGTAGGGTACTGAGGTGGAGTCACCCCAGGTTTAGGGATCTTTGGTCTAGGGGTAACACATTTGGCAAAGGACACCAAGGAACATGGAGAAGCACTTGGACAGGAGGATGATTCAAGTTGCTGGTGCAGCTTGAGGAAGCTTATGGAGAAGAAGGAGAGAGTGCCTTCTTGGCAGATCTGCAGGATATGACAAACCTGGTCAGGGCAGCAAACTGTGCAATGAGACACAGTGGGAGGCTGTGCAGAAGTATGGTAGATGTAAAGGGGCTGGAAGTGTGGCCTGAAGTAGCTAGCATGGGAGACTGACTCGGAGAACTGACAGGGCTTGTGTTGTGGGGAGGAAAGGATGACTAGTCATCAGACTAAAGCCTCACCGGACCAACAAAAGAATTACCAAAGAGATACTCCAAAGACAGACAGGCATTCTTGGAAGAAAACTAAAAAGATAGCCCTATCACACCATTAAAGTAACAACGCTCTCCAACCTAATCTCAAGTTCAAACAAGCCTCAGAGTCCCAACAGCCTCTTCTGTTAAAAATTGACAAGTGCTTAGGAATTCTACAGATCCAAGCAACTTAAACCGAGGAGAACAAAACCAGACAATTCACATCTTCTGATTTCAAGCTCTGGACATAGCTACAAAAATAAAACAATGTGGTATTGCCATAAAGAGAGATCAACAGTGATGAACCTTCACATAGACCTTCATTTCCCAGAGAGCCCACAAGGCTGTCAAGATCATTCAATGGGGAAAGGAGACACCTTTTTCAACAAATGGTGTTGGAACCACTGGGTAGTTACATGAAAAAAAGTAAAGTTGGTCCCCTCACAAAACATACAAAAATGAATCAACATTTTTTTTTAAAGTAGAAACTTTAAAACTCTCAGAAGAAAGTAGAGGGGTAAATCTTTCCGACTTTGCCTATATACATTGTAACTTAGATATAATACCAAACACAAGCAACATGGTGGTGGGGTAGAGATAAATTGGACTTCATCACAGCTAAAAGTTTCATCAATTAAAGGACACTATAAAGGAACTAAAAAAGAGCCAATGAGAGGGCTCAGCTGGCAAAGGGATGATATTCAACCTGAATATCTATATGGTAGTAGGAGAGAACTGAATATCCCAAGTTGTCCTCTGACCTCCATGTATGTTGTAGCCTCACACACACACGAATATGCCCTCACTCAATGAATAAATAAATAAATATAAATTTAAAGCATTTTAAAAGGAAGTAGGGGAAAACCCCCACTTGTAATTCTAGCACCTGGGAGTTGGAAGAAGGAGGGTCAAAAGTTCAAGTTAATTAAATTGGAGGCCAGCCTGGGCTACATGAGACCCATTCAAAAACAAACAAACAAAAAATCAAAAACAAAACAAAAAAAAGTGAAGAGACAACCCACAAAATGGGAGGAAATAAATCTGATAAGGGACTTTTGTCTAGAATTGTCTAGAATATAAGATATAGCATGTAGATTAGGAAGAACAAATACTTTATAACAACAACAACAACAACATGAATGATCAATCAGAATGGGCATTTCTCCAAAGATGGTATACAAATGTCTTTCTTTAAAAAAATGCTCACTGTCATTAACCCTCTAGGAAGTGCCAGGCCAACTTCATACGTACTAGCAAAGTAAAAACAGAAAGCAAATGCCAGTGAGGACGATGTGCACAGGAACTTCAGACACTGTTGGTAGAATGTGAGAGATGAAACTCGTGGCTCCTCAAAAGGTTCAACAGAATGCCCTGGGACCAGCAGTCCTACCCCTCGGTGGATACACAAATGAAAGCGCATGTTCATAAAATGCCCAGATGTTGATGGTTGTATTATTTAGAACAACTAAACAGTGGAAATAGACCAGATGTTCATCAAGGGATAAGTGTGTTCTCTCCATACCATGAGATATTATGTAGTCATAAAAAAGGAACCAAGCATCGACACTTATGAACGGACCTCACAAACATGATGCTGGGTGAAAGAAGCCAGACTCAAGAGAATGCAGGACATATGATTATAGTTCCAGAAAGTATCCAGAGCATGCCAAACTATAGAAAGGTAAAGTTGAGCTGTATATATCTTGGACTAGGGAGTAGGGTGGGGAATAGGAAATGATAGACAAGGGACGGAGAGAATGTTCTAGAACTAGACAAAGGGAGAGTTGCACAACCTTCAATAAATTTCAAGTACTTCAAGTAGGTGAATTGTATGGTATGGAATTTCTTTTTAATAAAGCTGTTCAAAAAACAAAAACAAAAAAGAAAGCCAAGAAAGACAAACAAACAAACAAACAAACACCCAAACCAGTACCAAAGTACTGGAGCAAAAGACTGGAGAGGCCCTGACTGTGAGTGGCTCCCAGATCCAGGTGCTCCTGGATTCAGGCGTCCAAGAGGCCCCTCGAGCTCTGGGGCTGAGCCTCCACCCACATCTTGCTCCTCAGCAGCTCTCAGGTTTGCTGTTCTCAGGGCGAAGGCACAGGAGCCTGGAGCCAGCAGTGCTCTGCAGCTGGGGCTGGGCTGGGGTGGGGGCGGGAAGCTGTGCAGCAGGGATGTAGGCTCCCACGCTCCAGGGCCAAGCTGACGTGACTAAAGCTAAACAGACCCCATGCCACAATGGGGTTACAGCTAATTCTGCGCAGCACACTGAGCCTTCGCCAGCGATGGCAGCCTCGGGGAGGGGCGGTGGGGCAGGCAGCCCCAAAGGTAATTTGCACACGGCGTTTATAAGGCCCCTCAGCTCTTTTAAACATATGCTTCTCTGATTATAAACAGCTGATGGCTCACAAGATTCAGATTTTCCAGCAGGGCTTCCAAAAAAAGATTGCACTAGGGTAGGGAAAGGTGACCGGGTTCTTTGCTGAGGACGTAAATCCAGCCATGTTCTCGAGCAGCCCAGCCGTCACCAGGCTCCGAACCTGTCATGTCTTTAAAATATTGGCTGCTATTGATGTGTCCCAAGAAAGGCTTTGGCTTGGGGAGGGGACAGAGTGATGAGGCCTTCCATAAGAATTGGGTTCCCCGCTGCCTTGGTGCAAAGGATAGATTTTTCTCCATCTCCTGCCCTAAGGCTTTTAGTTCCTGTTCAAAAGCCGAAATTCAAGGCCCTGGGTCTAGGCTTCCCGACTCACCCCTTCACACAGTGCCCTCAACAGAGGTCTCTAAACATGACTGCCTGGGCTTCTCCTGGGGGTCCTAGGTACCTTGAAGGAGTTCGAAAGATAATGAAGGGTGGGTAGATGAGCAGGACGCCAGCAGCAGGAGACTCCAGAGATGCCAGTTTACTATTTTGCCAAGTCCCCCTTGGCCATGCCGCAGGCTAGGCCTGAATACCAGGCAGGCAGGGAACCCTGTAGGTCAGAATCCTGTCTACCATCTAGTTCTGGCATCTAGAGCTTAAATCAAGGGGCATCCTCTTTTTACTGAGGAATGGTTCTCAAAGGCCTCTAGCCTGAAGTTATAGAATAGAATGTCATGTGACCCAGCAGAGTATCCTGGGGCCCCTCATCTTGGCTGTCTGCAGAAGGCATCTTGGGAGCAGAGGCCTAGCCCTGGAGAGATGTGGCACTGTGGAAGGTTAGAAGTTACCCCTTTGACCTTCAGTAGCCAATACATAGTCCTCTGGTCCCAAATCAGATTCTGGGAATGACATTTGGGGGCTCAGTGCCCAGGAAGCCACATGTGGGCACCTTCGTAGCAGAAGCTGCTGATAAACATGGCCTGTTCTCTCATATGAAACTGCATGCCACAGACGGGAGAACTGAGCTGGTTCCTGGTTCTGTATACAAAAATTTCCAGGGCCTTCTACCTGTCTGACTTACTTGGAGTGGGCCTGTCTATTTGCTTTTCTGGATACTAGATGATCTGAAAGTCTTGCAGGGGCTCCAAGTTGGACCTGCGAGCCAACTGTCAGGAATCGGCTAAAGGTGAGGCTTTGGTGGCAAAGGCTTCCTTGTGAGGAAGGGGGTCACAGTTCTGGTGGGGTTGAAGAGTAACTCAGAAAACGGCAGTAGCTCTATTCCAGGCTGGACTGATGGACAGCCCTACATCATTCCATTCTTTACTCATGGGCTCTAAAGGAATTTAACCCAACATACATAACTCTAGCAGCATTCAAAGATAGACAAAGCCTGTCTACTGGGCAGGCCCAGTAAAAAAGGGGTTTGGAGAGGGGGCGTTAGTGGCTTTCTCTACCAACCCTATATACCCCTGCATCTACTTTTAGGGATTTTTTTTCTTGCTCCCTTTATTCTATGGCTAACTCAATTTTCCTGGGCATAGTAAACAAATGAGGGATAGAATGACTATTGAGGACCCCCTTCCCAGCGCTTACAGGCATTGTCCTTAGTCTTAACATATCCCAAGGAACTAAACTTGGAGATTTTCTGTGAGTGGAAGTCACCTTTTATATTGTCACAGGCCAACTTCTCCCCACCATAAGCCTACTGTCCCTACACCACTCCTATTTGAAAGCACAGCAGACACTACAGACCTGTAGGGTAGGGACTAACTCAGTGTCTGGATCTCTTGGGTTTCCAGGCTGGGACTAGTGTTGAAGTTCTTGAACAGGGGTACACTACTGTTCTATAGGACAGGCAACCCTCATTAAAGAAGAGGCATGATGTCTGAGGTCAGGGAGGTGTACTGCTTGGGTTCAGTACACTTGCTGGTGCTCAGGTACCACCTTCCTCAGAAATGTCTACCTCTAGAGAGAGTTGATGGACAAGTGAGCTCCAGCAACAGCTGAGCTGAAAGGAGCCAGAGATGGCTGGATCAGTGATTGCTGCCTCACATGTCACCCCACAGAGTCAGTCTGATGCACACAGGGATGAGGGTCAGTGGATCATGGATCTTTAGTGGCCTGGCTGGGCAGTGTTGGCTTGTGAAATTGCAGCGAAGAAGTGTGTACTGGTTGGAGCTTCTGAAATTACCTGAAGACCTGAATCAGAGCGTGATCCCTGCCTCTGGCTCTTGGTGACACTTATGCATACACTTTCTCACTGGTATCTAGCCACAAGTTTGCTTGGGTGTTCTTACAACATGGCAGCTGGCTTCTGTAAGAGTCAGCTACCCCAGTGAGGGAGAATGAGGAGAAAGTTTTGAGCTTTTGTGAGCTGGCCTTGGCAATCATGCTGTCCTGACTCATGTTCCACTTGTCAGATTGAATCACTGAGTCTACTCTAACTAGAGTGGAAGATGTTGTGTGTGTATGTGTGCGTGCATAGGTGTGCACATATGTGCATGTACATGTCAAGACCTGGCCTGTCTTCCACAATTGCTCTCCATTTATTTTCTGAGACAGAGTCTCTCATGGAACATGGGCCTCATTAATTCAGCTAGCTGGGCGCCTCAGTGAGTGAACTCCTGGGATGTGTCTGTCCCCACCTCCTCAGTGCTGAGACTATAGATGTGCTGCTATGTTTGGCTTTTCATGTGGGTGTTGGGGATCTTAACTTAGGTCCCCATGCTTGAATGACAAGCACTTTATGAACTGAGCCATCTTCCCAGCTCCTAACTCTTGAAGTATGTGAGTGTATGGGGGAGGGGAAGTGTCAAAGACCCCACAGACACATTGTAAAAGCACCATGGCCATTGTCAGGCCTCCCTTTCTTCCCATTCTTATCTTTTTTGTCCAAATGACATCCGCCCTCCGAGCCTGCCTGGCTGAGGGAAACGTGTTCACCAGGCTCTCTCTGGCCCTTTGGGGCCAGTCACTCTGCACTTGATGTTTACCAGAGGCCTAGTCACTCCAGCAGTCCTGTTCTCTAAGAGCACACAGTGGGGGCTGGGGGCTAACTGAGAGAATGAACATCTACGTTCACTGCAAAGACCATGGAAAGCCCTTTAACACTGAAAGACCAGTTAAATAGAGCAGAGGGCGATACTTCTGGATGACACCTTTCTGGGGACTTCAGAGAGAGCCTTGGGGTAACCCCAGCAGTGGTAACACTCAGAGGGCAGGATGGGGGCCTTTCCCTGCTGAGTGGGCTGTGAACTTGACAAGCCTAAGCAGGATAGAAATGCTCCGAGCTTGAGATGCATCCTGGAGACCACTGCTTCTGAAAGATGGTGACAGAAAAGGCTCTTTGGTGGTGGGCCTGGTAGAGCCCAGCTCCCTTCATTTTCCCATCCCCAGTGCCTGGCACATAACCAGGCCCCAGGCAGGTGCCAGGGAGACAGCTGCGGCATTAACCCGTGTCGCAGCAGGGGCTCAGGGAGAGCTGGGTTTGCCTAATCAAGGCTTGGCTGTACAATGTCCAAACATATACAGGACAGCTGCCCTCCCCATGGGAAGTGCCCACACCCCATGCTGCCACTCACAGAGACTGCCTGAATGCCAGGCCTCCCCCCAACCACCACCTGGTCTCCAGTTATTGATGACCCCAAATGCAGTGACTGAATCTTCCTGTGCACGGAGGTCAGCAACAGCCCTAACATAGCATAACCACCTAAGGGCATGTCCTCTAGCCGGCTACCTCAGAGTTTCTCAAGGTCCTAAGACTGACTTGGACCCTGAGCAACCCTAAGTGGCAGGATACAGGCCTGACAGCCTGTACTTCCCTGAGCTTGTGCCTCATCTCTGGCCCAGTGTAGCAAAAACAGGGATGGAGACACTGACCAGCTATATCCAGGGGTACCCTAGAACATGAACTGTCACCACAGTAGCAAGTGTTGTGTATGAGGTTAACTCTCTGTCTATGGCTTTTTTAAAAAAAAAGTTTATTTTATTATTTTTAGTTATGTGTATCTGTGTCTGTGTGTGGTTAAGTGCATAGGCCCACAGAGGCCAGAGGGGTCTGATTCCCCTGTGGCTGGTTGTAAGCTTCCTGATATGGATGCTGGGATTTGAACTCAGGTCCTCTAGAGGAGCAGTACATGCTTTTAACTACTGAGTCATCCCTCCAGCCCCTACTTCATGGCTCTTTAAATTTTTTTATTATATTTTATGTGAATTGGTATTTTACATGCATGTATGTCTATGAGTCACATACATGCCTGATACATGAGGGCAAAGAGGGTGTCAGACACCGTGGAACTGGAGTGACAAATAGTTATGAAGTACCATGTAGGTACTAGGAACTCAACTCACCTCTAAAAGGGTAGCCAGTGCTCTTAACTGCTGAGCCATCTCACCAGCCCCAGGCCATGGCTTTCTTAAGATGTAGCATTGATACTGACCCTTACTTTCCTGCATGCTTGCCCACTGCCAGAGCGTCACCACTTGGCTGAAGGCCCAACCTTAGCTACAAAGGCTAATCAAGGTCATCACTTCATGAAGATTCCCCCAACCCCAGTCCTTTTCACTTCCATGGATACCACCTTCCCCTAAACTTCTCTCCTTCCCCACTGCAGAAAGACAAATCTCCCACAGAACCCACTGAGCATACCCGTCAGCCTTTCTATCCAGCAGCCAGAGAAAATCTTTCTAGAAAAGTTTCCCCTAGGGAGCCCCTAAAGATTGCTCATTGTCCCTTACTCCCAGCCTTGGCCTACAGGGCCCAGAACGTCCAGAACCTGCTCATTGTGGGAGGGATGCAGAGCATGGGGACAAGGATCACAGGGACATTGTGCAGGAGAAAAGCAGACCTGTGAACCTCAAGGACTGATGGGCTTGGGGAGGTATCAGCAGGTCCACGAAGACACAGATTGGTGGGGAGAGCCAGATGGAGTGCAGGCTCAAGAGACACAGAGGTCATGGGAAATGGAATGTTCTCCAGCAAACACATGGGCTATGTGGAAGATTACAGAGAGCTCACCTAGGTCTGGAGAGAGAGCGAGAGCGAGAGCGAGAGCGACAGAGACAGAGAGAGACAGAGAGAGAGAGACATGGGGGGGACAGAGAGAGAGACAGAGACACACATACAGAGAGACAGGAGTGTGTGTGTGTGTGTGTGTGTGTGTGTGTTGTCCATATGCACATTTGAGCATTAACAGGGACATGAGGAGGGGCTGTGGAGTCTGTGGACAATGGCTGCAAGGACTAACCTTAAGAATGGCTTTCCTAGCTTTGCAACTGGCCATTCAGATAATCTGGGGTTCCTGTTCAGTTTGGATCACAGCATACAGCAACGCCTTTTCCCAGAAGATGGCCTAACCAGGCAGCCACGTGGCCCTGGGCCTCTCTGCTTTGGAGAAAAGCAGTAACTTGGTAACCTGGCTGAGTCTGAAGCTAGTTCTATCCTTAGACTCTGGGGATGGGGGAGGGGAGAAGTGAGGCCCACAGAACCCCTTGGCCAGGGCCTGCTGAGTTGTTGCTTGGATGAGGGGCTCCCACTGCTTCCTTGCCTGTGTGGAAGAGATCTGGTGTTTCCCTTGGGACCCCACGGGGCTCTGGGCCCCATCTGCACTTCTGTGCTGGCAAATGCAGAAGAATTAGCTCAGCAACTTCCTCCCCCTAATCCCCCACCCCCACTCTAAATACCTTGGAATCAAGAGAAAAGCCGAGTGGCCGTTTGCAGCCTAATTCTCTTCAGCTGTGTGTGCGTGCATGTATGCGTGCGTGTTCTCGGGAGCAGAAGCCTGTGAGGGAACCTTTTGAACCCCAAATGTTGAAGTTGGAGGGAACATAAGGAACGTTAAGTCCAGCCCCCACTATGTCCAGATGACATAAACCAGATACCGGTGGAGGACAAGACCTGCCTCTGTCACATGGAAGCTCAAGTACAGAGCACCAGGTGCTGGGCTCTCTGCCTCAGCATCCTCATCTCCACAGTCCTTAGCCTCTGGAAGGTAAGGAAGTGTAGGCACTACACCCAAAGACACCCATGATCACAGAGCACCTAGGCTGGCCCAGACCTGGGAAGAGATTTTGATATAACCCTCAGGGCCACAATTGCTGCCTTTTCCCCAAATTCTTTGATGCCTCAGATGGGTTCCATTCTCCCTCAGCCTGCCTTGCAGTTCCCACCTCCCTCCAACCAGTCTGGAATCTACCCAGTTCTCCCATGTCTCTCCAGAAACACCTATATGTCTTGTCTCTCAGTGAGACAACAAATACTTTCAGATCAAGCTCTTTCCTCTCTGGTCTCCTGAAAAGAACAGAGAGGCAGGGTTGTGAGTGGCTTACAGCAGGTATACTGAGCTTGACAGGCAGCACTAGTTGTTTGACAGCATCCCATGAGCAGGAAGGGAGTGGTGGGGGATACATAGGTCTTGTTGAATGAACCTATGACCCAAAGGATAAGGACAGGTGTTTTTTGTTTGTTTGGTTTTTTGGGTTTTTTTTCTTTTTTCTTTTTTTTGCCTGACTGACTTCACAGATTGACCTATGGAGACCTCTTGCAAGCACAGTGAGGTGTACACCAGATGCTATCAAAAGGAAATTGATTAGGGACAATTCCTTGATTAGGGACTGAGGGCCCAGAATCTACAAAGTGACAACAGAGACTTGTGAATCTACTACTTGTTGGATGTGTCTTGACTAAAGACACAATTAAAACTGAGACTTTAAGTATACCATCAAATAAACTCAATTTTCATGATTAAAAAGAAAAAAAATCTATTCTCAGAGAAAAAAAATCTCTCTGGGTGGGGCAGTTGTGGCATACAACCTTTAATCCCAGCACTCAGGAGAAAGAGGCAGGCAGATTTCTGTGAGTATGGGTCTAGCTTGGTCTACAGAGCTAGTTCCAGGAGAGCCAAGGCTATAAAAAGAAACACTCTCTTGGAAAACAAAACAATGACAACAACAAACTGAAAACAAACAAAGAAACAATCCATTATCAAGACAGAATCCCTATCAAGCTGCATGACACCTGGGAGGATGTTCACTCTTCTAAGTGACCTTGCTTCAGGTAGCTTCTGAGATCACTCACATATGTGAATCAAACAGACCTTTGGGAAACCACAAATGAGGCCTGGAGGGTCAGCAAGGCACTTTGCAAGACACAGCTTCCCTAGGCAGCAGAGATCTACCCATTTGGCTTGGATTAAGAGCATCCATAACAGCCAGGCAGTGGTGGCACACGCCTTTAATTCCAGTAGTCAGAAGGCAGTGGCAGGAGGGACTTCAAGAGTTAGAGTCCAGCCTGGTCTACACAGCAAGTTCCAGGACAGCCAAGGCTATACAGAGAGACCTTGTTTTGAAAACAAAACAAAGCCAAACAGTCAACCAAACAAAAAGAACATCCATAACACTTTGAAAATGTGCCTACATTTTTTTTTTTTAACTAGGAGTTGTGTTTTGGTAAAACATGTGGATGTTCTCTAAAGAACTGGGGGTTCTACTCCCTTTACCTTCCCTGCAAGAAATAGGCCTTCAGGAACAGTATCCAAGGAAAATGCCTGGCCTTCTAGGCCAGAGGAGGCAAACAAAGGCTTAGGCCTCAGAGCTAAGCTGGGAAAGTGCTCAGAGTAAGAAAGAGCAGAGTTTCAAATCAGAGCCCCATGGCCTCCTCACCTTCTCCTGGTGCCTGGCTTAGCAGCTCCATGGGGTCAGAAGCAGCATCTCTAACAGACAGATGGGAAACAAGACATAGACGGTTCTGAAAGTAGGGGCCCCTGATATCAGCCAAGGAGGAGCAAATAACCATGTTTACCTCTTAGAGGTTACTTGGAAGGTTGGCAATGGCAGGAGGCAGGAAGAAGGTGGCTGGTCACTTATTCTGGGGAGACGAGGTGGGGGTTGGAAGGGGCCATTTGTGGCAAAAGATCCCAGGCTTTACTTCCAAGATGCAAGTTCAAAGCTAATATGATGAATTTAAAGATGGTGATAGGTTCTTGAGGGATGGCATTAGTTGCACATCTGCTCTAGGCAGAAAAGAAAAAGAAAACCACCTGGCAGCTATGAGGGTAGGACTGGCCCTTTGAATCAAATGCAGCATGTTCCAGATGGGCCCAAAGGGGACTGGCAAAGCAGATGTGTGGCTTGGTAGGAGGTAGGGTACCAAGCTAGAAGCAGCTTCTGAGGGTAAAAAGGAACTGTCTGTTGCTGGAAGATGATACCATTTTCTCTTTTCCCCAGCTAAATAACAGCAGGAGAAAAAAGAAAAAGAGAAAGGAAAAGAAAAAAAAAATCCCCAAAACCTCGCCTCCTCTCCCCTCGCCCTTCCCCCCACTCAGTCATTTTTGGCAAGAGAGATTCCTGGCTGTTTTTGTAGACATATATTTTCAGCAAAAGCAGTTAAGATGTATGGCCTCCTTGCATGCTTTAGATGACCACACTCTGGCTTGCTCACAGTACTGGCCTTCACTCCCCTTCCTCCAAATCCTGTTTGAAGTCAATTCTGGGCTGGGGTGCTTTGGAAAGGATACCCATTGTTCCACATGCTAAAACTAGGTCAATGCCTGATACATGGGTGGTGTATAGACGGTGTTAGTCAAATAAATGTAAGTGGACAGAGTGGAAACGATCCTGGACACTCCAATGACAGGGCCTTGAACCAAGAGAATCTGGAGGTTTGGTAGAGTGGCTGGGGTCTAACTTCAGAACTATCATTATCTAGCTTTGTAACATGGGCAGACCAAGGGCCCCCTCCTTTTTATAAGCAGGATAGTCCCAAGGGTTTCCTTACTTGGTGATGGCAAAAAAATAACAAACACGGTGGTCTCAGTAGGATTCCATGGGACAGTTGAGAGGGTGGATTGCTTTTTTGTCCCCGAGGGCAGGCCAGGGCCAGAGACACACTCCTCTTAGGCCATGAAACCTTTCAGGTACATTGACTGCCTGAGAGATCTGCCCTAGACTGCACTGGGGTTGGTCTCGCACTTATTCAGAGACATGAACCACAGGCTCAGCCAGGAAGGGACATAGGAGGTAGGTAACCACACTTAGACCTTAAAAGATGGTGGACCCAGCAGGACAGGTCGTGCAAGCCTAGACAAGCTTACCCAATCCAAGTCCTGGAGACATCAGGCTGTTTCCTCTCGGCCAATAAAAATGGTCAACACAGAGCTCTCTGTGTTCAGCCTATCATGAGAAAGACCTCCCTACTCATTATTCAGCATCTGTCCAATCAACTGTGCCGTGGCTGCCACGTCACCAAGATCTTGGTAGGTGGCCTAGCGGTAGTCGCTGGGCAGAACACTTGCCTCAGCACGTCTGCGCAGCTTTCCTTGCAGTGCCTCTCCGCGTGGTCTGTGATGGTGCATTTTGGTCCCCTCAGGCCGGGTGTGGTCGGCCTCATTTTGGATTACTTCAGTGTGCTTCTCCTCGGCGTGGTTCCGGTCTAATACACCTTAGTGTGCTTTTGTCAGCATGGTCCTTCCCAGCGTGGCTCATCTCAGCGTGGTTTTCATCAAGCGTGATCGTCCTCTGCATGGTTTTTCACGGTGAGGTCCTATCAGCCAGCCATCACCCTCAGCCATCACAATTCTTTTGGATCGACCTCTGCTCGGATCACTTGAACGTGATGCGCCTCAGTCCCGATCAGCCAGCTTCAGTGTGCTTTGTTCAACGCATAGACCTCCATGGTGAGGTCTTTTCTTGTTTTGGCATGGTGGCCCCAGCTACAGTCCGATCTGCCTCAGCAGTCGGGTCACTTACGTGTGGATCATTTCAGCACGGATCATTCGAGCGTGGTCGCGGTCGGCTGCCTTGGCGCGCTCCGCTCGGCTTTTCAGCATTCTTTAGCCAGCTGGGTCCTCCCGGTTTGTTTTCTTCAACACGCTTCGCTTCATTTCTACTTAGACAGCTTTTCTGCTCAGCTTGGTTCTCCGTGCTTCTTTTCCTCCGTGTGGTTCTCCTTGGTATGGTTTTCTCTCAGTGCAGTTTTCTTCTCTGAGCAGTTTCCTCAGCACGGCGCAAGTCGCAGGTCCGCGTGGCCGAGCTGATCGTAGCCTCCACGCGACAAGCACACATGGCCAGTAGCAGAGGTGATTCTGTGCCGCGTTTTAGTGGCTGGGGCTCCATCTTCGTTTTGCGGCAATGGCTCCATAGCCGTTTCACTGCCGCAGTCTATCGTTTCAGGGCCGCGGTTCCACGGCTCGGTTCTCGGCTCGGTTCTCGGCTCGGTTCTCGTTTTTTGCGGCCGTGTCTCAGGCCACGGCTCCATCTTTGCGGCCCAGGCCCATAGAGGCAGGGGTGGTCTTGAGGCTCATTGGGCTCTGAGGTCGGGTGAGTCCCAAGGTGAGTGGCCAAGGACACCGGCTCAGTCCATGGGGTTTTAAGCCCGTGCTGAGTCAGAATGCACTCGAGCTGGGACCAAATCGGGCCTGGGGACACCTGAGCTTTGCAGCCCGGTGTAGCCAGCACCAAGGTCGGGAGTGGAGTACATTTTGCTATGTGATGGCTATTTTAATGCCGAGGGTGAGGGGCTCCGTTAGGAATGCTCATGCCTGTTGGGGGAAGGGTATCGCGGAACTGAGTCTGGGGAAGGCTGCTTATTCGGAATTTTGACCCGAGTTGAGATCTGACTCTTGGATCCGAGTTGGGTGTGTGTATGTGTGGGTCCACAGTGGTTCCAAGTCGAGAGTAGAGTCACAATTGGAGTGGGTAGGAATTCGGGTCTGGAGCCGAGTCACAATTCAGGTGTGGAGTACACCGTGGTTCAGGATTGGGATCTTAGGATGGAGGCCACAGTGGCTGCAGTGGGTTCTCAACCTTCCTAGTGCTATGACCGTTTAATACAGTTACTCATGTTGTGGTGACCTCCAACCATAAAATTAATTTCATTGCTACTTCATAACTGCAGTTTTGCTACTGTTATGAGTCATTTTGTAAATATCTGTGTTTTCCGATGGCCTTAGGTGGTTCCTATGAAAGGGTTGTTCGAGCCCAAAGGGGTCACGACCCACATGTTGAGACCTGTAGGGTCAGAATCAGGTCTGAATTGGGGAGTAGCAGAACTGGGAGTTACCTCCAGATTTTCAGTTGGAATTTGATTCCTTCCTGTGGTTTTGAGTTGAGATCCAAGAGGCTCAGTTCCCTGTTGGGGACTAGACTGAGGATTTCTAGTTATATTCAGGACCTGACTGGAGAGTACAGTAAGAATTAAAGTTGGTTTTGAGTGTGAGCACAGTGTGCTCTGAGTTAGGGATCAGGACTGAAGTATAAAGAGTCTGGTTTTTAACAAGTGGGAATCAACATTTTGAGAAATGGGGTATAGAAATCTTTCTCCTGTATGGGTCAGAGTTGATTTAAAGGGCCAAGGCCAGGGCTCAAATCTTAGCCCTCCATTTTGTTCTTCTTGGCTGGTCACATTCCCTTTTCTGTAAAATGGGGATGAGTGCTTTCCACTGGAACCTTTCTGGGCGTAAAAGGGAGTAATTTATTGAGGTAAAAATAGTCTTACGTGATTAAAAAGTATAAAAGATTTCTCAATAGTAATAGGCACAAATGATATGCATTTAACAATCTTTTCTCATTCAGTGTACCGTTTGTTAGTTAGTAACTAAAAGGAGCCTTTTCTCTGTTCCCCAGTGCTTGCCCCATCCCAGCCATGGGCCCCAGACACAGCCATCCTCAGGCTGTTGAAGGAAAGCAGGCAGGCAGGATAAGCCAGATTTCTATGGTGTCTCAAATGATCTATTTCTGCACCTGTTTTCCAGATACTCACTAGGAGAAAAGTTTAAAGGGTTGGACTGCTTGATTATGGTCTATTTTAATGTGTTACCAAACATACTGAAGAAAAAAGTGGATCTGTTTCAGGATTTATGCTCCAGCTAGAAGGATCTTTTAAAATTGCGACTCAGAGCATGTCCAAATTCAAATAAGGAGAGCACAAATAAAGAAAATTATGAGGCACTTTCCTGGTGAACATAGATGAAGGTCCATATACAGTATTAACTGACTGAATCTAACAGAATTTTAAACAACAGCTCTTAAACAAGTGGGATTTCTCCTTGGAATGTAAAGATGATCCAATATCAGAAACTCTGTGTAGTTCACAGTATTAAGAGACTGCAGGAGAAAAAACATATGGTTTTCTCAATAGAGGCAGAAAATTTATATGATGAAGTTTGATGCCTATGTATGCATTTGAGGGGGCTAGAAGGACATTACTTAGGAAGCCAAAAACTCTAAGAGAACTTCCCTAACTTGATACAGTGTATACCCAAATTTGACTTTTCAGTAAACTTAAGGGAGAAACTGTATTATTCCTGGTGAGCTAAGGAACAGGCCAAGGGTATTATTCTAGGCACCTCCTAATATAAGGAAAAAAATGGAGATGGGAGGCTCCATGGCAGGAAGAACAAAACTAATTACTTAGAGATAGTAGTATTATTTGTATTGGGGTTTGCAAACATTTTGATGGTACAACCTTTGTGCACTTAAAAATTATTAAGCTTCTTCAAATTTATTTAAGATGGATTATATTTATTGGTAGTTACAGTCTTAGATGTTACAATTATATGCTTAAACACAGAGATGTCTAAGCATATATTCCAGTGAGGTCATAGCTTTGGAAAAGTCTGACTCTGTGAGACTCAAAACAGAGAAGGCAGACGAGGTCTGAGTATTATGGACATACTTATTCCTCAGACCTTCTGTGACCTTTCCTGAGAGGGTCTAAGTAGGCTTCTCTGAAATCTTTGGACTTTAGTTTGAAAACTGCTGAGCTAACTGAAAGATAAGGTTTTGCAGCAAAAGAAATATTTGGTTATATGCAGTATACCCAAACAAACAAATAAACAAATTTTAAAAACCCACATTTCTTTATAACAATAGTGATTTAAAAGATGTAAGTGCACTTAGATACAAATTAGAATAGCAACAAGATTGTCTGGTCTAAACATTTTTTTAAAAAATGTTGTTTATAGGAAAACTATAAATTCTCATTGCAGATAGAGGAAAGTATTTGGATGGGCTAAACATTTTTTAAAAAGATGATGTTTATGGGAAAACTGTAAATTCCCATTGGAGATAGAGGAAGGTATTTGGATGTGCAGAGACATCCGTTTTCTTGGATGGGAAAATTTAGCATTAGAAACCTCAGTATTTTGCAAATCTATAAATTTAGTTAGATTGCAGTCAGACTTCTAGTTGGAGGGCTTAATGTCTCTTCCTCAAATATGTATGTGGAAGAAAAAGATGCCAAGTGAACTTTGAAAAACATTCCACGACTTAGCAGCCAGAAGGGTGGAGTGACAGAGACCCAGAACAGAGCTCAGAGAGCTCAGCCCTGAGTCTGGGGAAGGTGACATGTGATCAAAGTGGCACCACATATCAGTGGAGCCTACTTGGAAGACGTTAAAAACCAAGTAAAACAGAAACATCCTGTGAACTTCCGAGTCCTTAGAAAAAGTGAGCTCTAAATTTTAAAGTAAAAGGTAGTTGATATTTAGTAAGAAAAACTATGAAGAATATTTTCTGGGGTAACATGGAAGTCTTAAGCAGGACAAATCTCTAGACTAAAATTTATGAACTTGAATAAGTGATGCAAATTAAGGACTTCTATGAAACAAATCCACTATGGCCAGTGCCACTATTTCCATAATTGGAAGACATGGTTTGCCTTTTTATCCCTTCACATGTGTAATTCTGCCCATGACAAATTACAAGATAATCGAAACACTAAAACAGCAGCTGAGAAGGTCCTGCAAGTCAGAGGAAGGTAGGACAAGAAACCCACTGGAAGGTTACCAGTGAAGATATGCCCAAACCTAAGTCAGCAGAGAGATGCAAATCAAAGTGACATTTAGTTTCCTTCTGAGAAGCCTTAGAAAGTAGGATAATGCCAAGTGTTGGCAGAAGGTAGGGAGCAAGCTTCCCTGCCTGCCGCAGGTGAGAGGGGAGACCAACACAGACATTCTGGAAAGCTGGCCAGCATTTTTTCCTCAAATAAAATATTTTATACCTGCGGCGCAACAGTTTCCCTCCTGAGTAAACATGCTGGAGCAGTTCTCCCCCAGAACAAGGAGAGGCTGTGTGTGCCTGCTCAGTGCAGCATGGCCTGGGGGTGGTAGGGTGGTGGGCATTTGGCTCTGGTTGCTGTGGTTAGAAGCAGGGGACTAGATGTACACTTCACAAGATGGAGATGCATGCAAACGGTGCTGAGTGGCAAAGACAGCAAACAGAAGGAGGGTTTCAGTCCCTGCCTCTGTTTAAATTAAAATGACACACTTCCCAGACCTGCGCTAACAGGGGATGCCGTCCATGTGCACAATGATATAAATAAATTACTCCAGAGCAGCTGTCTGTGTGGAAGGGAGTAGGGGGTTACGGGATGGAGAGAGAATGCAAAAGCACAGAAGGAGCAGAGTGGTACTTTTAAACAGACCCTTCCACAGAAACCGCTTTATGGGCCAAAGGCTGTGATTTACTCTGTGTGCTAGGCACCAGGACCTAAGAGCCAAGTATGAAGGAGTGAATGTACACCCATCACTCGCCTGCCAGATACCCTCTGTAGACTCCTGTTTCTAGGAACATCAGCCTTTTCCAAGGTTGGCTTGCCCTGTACTCTGATCATTTCTTCCTCTTTTCCTGAGCTCGGGCTTCAGCAACAATCTTTGTGTGTTTGTGTGATTTATGCATATGTGCACACATACTCTGCGTGCGTGCATGGGTGGAGTCCAGAGGTTGATGCTGAGTGTCTTCCTCTTTCCTCTATCTCTTTCTACTTGGTTTGTTTGTTTGTTTTTTTAAGACGATCTCTCACTGAACCTGGAGCTCACCATTTTGTCTTGACTGGCTGGCCAGTGAGCCCCCTGGGATCTTAGTGTCCATAACCTAGACTCCTGGTCATGTGCTGCCATACCTGGATTTTATGTGTGTGCTGGGGATCTGAACTCAGATTCTCATGATCTCCAGCCATCACGATTCCCAGTAAGTACTGTGGCCACTGAGCCATCTCCCCAGCCCAATACCAACATTCTTTTATTTTGTTATGTCGGCAAAGTATTCTTCCCGCCTGGCTTTTACTTTCCTGTAATTCTCCTGTCTCACTGGAAATGCCTTTTCTGACCTGCCATATCAATTAGTCTCCTCAGCTAATTGCTACCTCAGTCTCTGAAACATGGGCTACACTGTGGCAATTCTTGTTTCTTGGATGTGTCCACTTAAGTTAGCTGCCTGTCTCCTCCACTAGAAGGGAGGTTGGGTGAGCATGGGTGTCTTCTCTGTAGGGTTAGCATTCTGCAGGGGTGTTAAGCATTTCTGGTGAGTGGCTTGAATTCACTGATTTGTTGAATGAAAGGAGAGAGCAGGCTAGGAAAGTATTCTTCCACTTTCAGAATTCAGAAAAAAGTGGTGAGGGTTTCTTAACTGCCACCTTGGTGTTATTTGGTGAAGGATGGGGTGTGTGTGTGTGTGTGTGTGCTCTGTATTGTAGTATGTTTAGCAGCCAAACTGGCATTTACCTAGGCGAAGTAATCCCCTCACAGTTGTGATAACAAAACCTGCCTCCCAAGGTTACTACGTAGCCCCTGAGGTGGGGGTGGGGGTGGGGCCACTCCCTGCCAGGCCTGCCTTAGACTAGTTCCAAGGAGCTAGAAATCCTTTCTGCTTTAAAGCCAGCAGACCCTGGCCTTTATCCTGCCATGTACTAAATCCAAGCCCTTATGGTCCCTGTGAGGAAGACCCTTGCCTATGCCTGTATAATAGAAGCACCCCCATCTCTTCTCATTGGTATAAATATATTTTGGTAGGTAATCCTGTCCTCACAATGCATGGGATTCCATTAAAATCTTTACTATAATCTTAAAACAAAACAAACAAAACCCTACTTATTGTTATGTCTATGAGTGTATTGTCTATATACGTGTATGTATACCATGTATGTGCCTGGTACCCATGGAGGACAGAAGAAAGTATCACATCCCCTGGAAAGAAGTTTCAGAGGGTTGTAAGTTGCCACATGGGTGCTGAGAAACAAGCTTAGGTCCTTTTTACAAGAGCAGCAAGTATTTTTAGCCATTGAGATATCTGTAATCCCAATTACCATGGTCTTTTAGCTGCGGTTCCTAAGTTCTGGATAGCTTCGGTACCTGTAGCATTACCAGTTTGGAGATGGCCTGGAAAGAGGCTGGGTTGGGTCTTCTCACCACTGTCAGTTAGGACAGACTAGTAAGTGGCTCTTGTGAACAATGGATCCAGAAGTTTACAATACATTTAGGAGGAGAAGAGGGTTTGCCTCAGAGAAGGCTGGTTGGGAGAGTAAGTGGGTGGCCTCTAATACTGGGTTTCCTTTCCCTGTGCTTGTCTCTGATATCAGCCTTTGCCATGATCCTCTGTGCTGCCTGGCCCCAGAAAGTCTGGGTCAGTGGCCAGAGTCCAGACTCCCAGGGTCCTGATCAGAGTCCTCAGGAAGGCCTGAGAGATTAGAGCACAGAACTCTCCTAGCCTCTCCCACAGGGAACTGAAAGCTTCCCGGAGTCTTTCCTAGGGACTGAGACCCTTGTTTGCAATTTAAATGTGGCCTCCTTTATGGAAGAATCCCAGCTCCTTGAGCTTTGAGCTCACTCTCCCTAGCAGTTGTAGCCTTAGCCAGGGGAAGAAACTGATCTAATTGGCCTTCCTCCTAATAATGCTAATTGCAGCAATTAGACTCTGAGAATGGAGAAGAGACAGGGCCAGGCCCACTAGTTTGCCCTTAGCTTAAATCCAGGCCCACTACTCAGGCTGCTGCTATCCAGGTTGACTAAGCCCCGTGAAGGTTCTGCATGAGCAGAGGATCAGCAGAGGATGGTTGAGGCCTGCTGGCTTCCAGGGGCAGTTACGGGAGGTGTGTATCTGAGCTAGTGTTCAATCTAGTATCCATACAGGTGACTCTGGGCTTTGCCATGTGATCCTCCCAGAAGAGGGTCTAACTGGAGCATAAAGATGGTTTGAATTAATCAACAGACCAATATCCACCCTCTCCTTTGTGTGTGTGTGTGTGTGTGTGTGAGTGAAAGAGAGAGAGAGAGAGAGACAGAGAGAGAGAGAGAGAGAACACACAAGAGAGAGCATGCACGAGCAAGCAGGGGAAGGGGGAAGAATAATGAGCAGGGAGCAGGGGAAGGGGGGGGGGTGGAGAGTGAGCAGGGGACCAGGCATGAGGGCTTATCTGGTCTGGCAGGAAGTTAGGTTTTGAAGCATATGGCTTTATGGATTAAGAAACCATTCCTCAGTATGGCCAATTAGTAGATGTAATCCCCTCAACCTCCTAACATATACCAAAAGATCAATGTTTCTTCACTCTGCAGAGTCTTGCTTACAAAACACTCTGGGTCCTGTCCTTGCTGGGAGCTGGGGATCTGATGGAAGGAAACACAGCACAGGCACAGGCAGCCTGCTATTCTAAGGTTACACCATAGCTGACTTTGAATCAGTATACAGTGTCTGCATGATACAGAGCCTTTCCAGGAGTGAATTATGTGTGGAAGGCAGGGAAGTGATTATTGCTCCATTTTATAGACTCAGCCATTCCACACATACTTGTTGAAAGTCCACTATGCATCGCATAACTGGCTCAAGGAGGAGAGATTTTACAGGAGTCAAGTTAGGCCTGTCCTATGGTGCTTATGTATTGTTATACACTGAAGGGAATATTATTTGAGGGCTGGGGATATAGAAAAAAGACCATTAGGAACCATCCAGAACCCATCTGGGATCCTAGTGAGGCACCAAGACCAGGAGGACACTGTGGAGGAAGGAACACAAGCGAGAAAGAAGCTAGCTTTCTATAAACCTGAGTACAGAGCTGCAGGCCTTCCTTCTTCTGAGGAGCTTGGGTTTGTTCTGAGACCACTGAGAGCTGCTAAATTCCCATTCCACTCAGGGAACTAAGTGGCATCCACATTTTAAAAGGCTTTCTTTTTTTTTTTAAATGTTTTTAAATTAATTTTTATTAGATATCTTATTTACATTTCAGATGTTATCCTCTTTCCCCATTCCCCCCCCCAGAAACCCCCTATCCCATCCCCCCTCCTCCTGCTTCTATGAGGATGTGCCCCTACTTACCCACCCACTCCCACCTCCCCACCCTCGAATTCCCCCACACTGGAGCATCCAGCCTTCACGGGACCAAGGACCTCCTCTCCCACCTATGTCCAACAAGGCCATCCTCCCCTACATATACAGCTGGAGCCATGGGTCCCTCCCTATGTGCTCCCAGGCTGGTGGTTTAGACCCTGGGAGCTCTGGTTGGTTGGTATTGTTGCTCTCCCCATGGGGCCACAAAACCCCTTCAACTCCTTCAGTCTTCTCTCTAACTCCTCCATTGGGAACTCCATGATCAGTTCAATGGTTAGCTGTGAGCATCCGCCTCTGTATATGTCAGGCTCTGGCAGACCTCTAAGGAGACAGCTATATCAGGCTCCTGTCAGCATGCACTTCCTGGCATCCACATCAGTGTCTACCTTTGGTGACTGCACATGGGATGGATACCCAGGTGGAGCAGTCTCTGGACCGTCCCTCCTTCAGTTTCTGTCCCGCACTTTGTCTCCATATTTGCTCCCATGAGTATTTTGTTACTGGTTCTAAGAAGGACTGAAGAAGCACCCACACATTGGTCTTCCTTCTTCATGAGTTTCATGTGGTCTGTGAATTGTATCTTGGGTATTTCGAGCTTTTGGGTGAATATCCACTTATCATTGAGTGCATAGCATGTGTGTTCTTTTGTGATTGGGTTACCTCACTGAGGATGATATTTTCTAGTTCCATCTATTTGCCTAAGAATTTCATGAAGTCATTGTTTTTAATAGCTGAATAATACTCCATTGTGTAAATGTACCAAATTTTCTATATCCATTCCTCTGTTGAAGGACATTTGGGTTCCTTCTAGCTTCTGGCTATTATAAATAAGGCTGCTATGAACATAGTGGAGCATCTGTCCTTGTTATATGTTGGCACATCTTCTGGGTATGTGCCCAGGACTTGTATCGCTGGGTCATCAGGTAATGCTATGTCCAATTTTCTGAGAAACTACCAGACTGAACAGGAGGGGAGTGAAGGTTATCAGAAGGCAGGACAATACAAAAGGAAGGAAGGAATGGGTAAAGGGAGTAAGCAGCCTGGCTTGGTAATGGACTAGTTGGGTCAGCTAGAAGAGAAGGTGCTGGCAATGTTTCTAGGGTTTCAGGCTTATGCTACTGGAAGCACTTTTGTTGGAGGCGGAACATGAGTTGGGGGAGTGGGTATGAAGTGACAGATATGGTGGGTCCAGCAGTTGGAAAGCTAGTTTTTGTCAGGCCAGGAGCTCCTGGTGCTGAGGGAATGGAACAGTGTAGTGAAAGAAGGGCAGCAATACTTCGTGGACAGTGAAACTGGGGACAAAGCCAGCAGGGTGGCAGGGATAGACAGAAAAGAGGAACCCATCCTTGTAGAGGTCACAGGGAGTCAATCTAGTCTTATAAGGGTTGGCAGTAAACAGCAACTAGCCTAGAATGTGCCTCCTGCCAGGGTGACTATGACACCTGCCTTTCTCTATGACTAGAGAGAAGGCCTTATTTCTCAGTGGTTCTGTTTTCTCTCTGTGTTCCTAGAATCAAGAGTAGCAAAAGAACATTTCTCCACAGAATGTGCAGGGAGGGTCACCTCCCTCAGGAGGCCTCGTCCTTGCTAAAGTATTTCATAATCTTGGAACGATGAAAAATCCTTCTACCCATTTTAATGCAAAGCCGGGCAAGCTTTAAAAAAAAAATGGCCTTGAATAGGCTGAGATGAAAAGCAAAGAGGCTGCCAATGCTAGAGACTGGGGGAGGGGTTTGCAGTGGGCAGGGAGATTTTGGGAGGCTCCAACGTTAGCAGTTTCTGAGCTTTACTGCTCAAACCTAGAGGCCCAAACCAAACAGAGCAGGTCTAGGGTTCAAGGTGCAAAGGGACAACAGCCCTTTGGTGGAAGATGTCTCTTTCTTGTCATTGTTCCTGATTAGCTGTTCAAACAGCCTTCACAGAGTCTTCAAAAAATGGTTAACTGTGGACCCTCTCTATCTTCTACTTGGTAATTTTTAAACACAGCTGAGCCCCTAGTGCCCCTCCCAGAGGCTGAGAGGCCAGAGGCCAGCAGTCTCTACACCACAGCTGCCCAGCCTTTTACCTCAGGTGTCTAGGAATGGTGTACATTAGAGTGGAGGCTCTAATACCTCCCTCACTCAGGTGCCAGATCAAGGCTTCATCCTCTGCCCTTTGCCCAGGGTTTAGTGGGATTTGCTAATATTACTTAATTCCCAAATGAACCTTTCAGGTCAGCATAAAAGAGCTAGGACTGTATGGCAAAACCTGGATGGGGAAAATGGCTTAGAGTGTTAAAAACAAGCTCCTGACAGTGGGAGGGAAGCACCCCCTCCTTGAGGCCTGAGCTCAGTGTTCCCATTAATCCTTCTGCCAAGGACTATGTACCTAAGGGTTCTAGGGTCACACCCTATCCTTAACCACTCAGGACTTCTGAGAAATGGCATTTCATACCTACATATACTACCATAACTGTACACAACCAAGTGCATACACATTCATCCTGCCCCCAGCCAGGGCTCAAGACTGAGTCTCATTCCTTTGTTTCACGTTCTCTTAGCCACACAGGCTATTACCTTGTAATAGATGCTGAGACCTACTTAGCTCCATGGCTGTGCCTGATGTCCAAAGACTCTGCCTTCTGGTGTCATCCACCTCACCCTAGCTCTCTGGGATTCCAGCTTTTCTAAGGGAGGCAGGGTGGCCTCTCAGCCAGCCACGTTTGCAGCTTCAGTGCTCGTTAACTACCTTTATCATGTTCTATGGATGGGATTTAGTACTCCCAAGAGCCCCGCAAGAAAGGGGATAGCAAGAAGAAACTCAGCCATATACAAGGACTTGTCTGAGGCCACTGGGTGCCTGACAAGAGTGCTGCCTCTGGGGAAACCAGTACTCCCATGTCCGTATGACAGCCACCTCCTGTCTTAACCTTGGCAGAGAGTGCTCTTGGATTCTCTTCTATAGAAGCAGTCTGGGTAGGGGGAGAGAGACAGCTCGTTTTCCTAGCCCTCTGCTTGGGAAGTCACAGCTATCACTGTTGAGAAAGGCAGCCCAGGTTTGGAGCAGTTGGAGGTCGTCCCTGAGAAAAGGCTGGATATAGAGGTGTGGGTGTTTATAAATATCATCCTAGGTATGTGAAAGGGCCACAGGCCACTGTGATAAGGAGCCACTTTCCCTTCCAGCCTGGTGGGCTGGTGTAGTACCAAATGTCCTGCCACTAACTTGCCATAAACAAATGGGCCTAATCCAAATGCAAATACAGATGCCTCTAGCAGCCATCCCTCCTGCCTGACTTTCCTCAGTGGACTTCTTGGTTCTGTTTCTAAAATCACCTAAACTTCAAGAATCCAGAAAATAGCCACGACAACCAGTGTTCATGTTCTTCTTGATATGTCTTTCCTTCTGTTCTTCCCATAGAGGCCTAAATGCTGAGACACTGGGCAGAGAGGGCAAGGAAAGGTCCTGCCCAGATCTCTCCAGAGGCTGCCAGGAGACAAGGCTGTAGTTGAAGTCTTCAGGGACATCAGCCCTGTATGATGCTCTCCTCCTCATTCCCTTCTTCCTATGGGTGGGCTTCTTCCCATGGGCATTTCTTCCCAAAGCCACTTGAAAGGCCTTAAGTTCTAGAGGGATAACCTGAGGGTGGCACTGAGTTACAGGGTGCAGAGGAGAGATTAGTCCAGAGCTGGTAGAACCCTCCTTCTGCAGGGCTGACTTCAAAGCTGCTGCTGGGCTTAGCCCTCTGCATCAAAGTCAGCCAGTTAAACAGTTTGCACATAAAAGGGAGAGTGGAGGGCTTAAAAGCCTTCCCGTGAAGACAGGCAGGCATTCCACCCTCTCCCGGGCACAAGAGCCATCAGAGGAGAAAGTAACTGCCTCTCAAAGACACAGAAATCACCTTACACTCCAGGGTTTGAAGACTACAGTCTTAGGCACAAGCCTAGGGACACCTGTGTGGAGAGATCTCCATATGCATTCAGCTCCCTGCTTTATATCTGGCCTTGTATTTTGCTTCCCTGTCTCCAGCACCTATGTTTTGTGGGTCAGGCTATCTGGCTGAAGGGAATAAGGAGGTAGTATGGTATGACAGCCCTGAGGGAACTCAAGAGTCAGGCTGCTCAGGTTGGATTCTAGCTTTTAGTCTAAACAATGGCTTTATACAGTGCCTTTCTTCCAGTCCTAGCAGCCTTGAATACATTTAGAGGAGACCCTCCTTCAGCCTCCCCCAGAACACTCTGAAAAGACCCAGGAGAATCTACCTTGCTCTCGGTCTCCTCATTCCTGACTTCCTCCGCACCCCAGTTGGGTCCCTTGCCTGACTCCAGTATACTGTGGTGCCAGAAGCACCAACTTCTCAAGCAGAGCCTAACCAAGCTGTGCCTTGCAGAGTGCAGAGGAAGGGTGCTGACCCTGCCCTCTTCCAGGGAGACATCAAAGGGAAACTGGAAGCATTTCTTGCTGACCCCCAGTGAGTGGGAGAAAAGCAGCAGCTTGGCTCAGCTGGCTGGGCTGGGGATTTTCCATCCTACGGATATCTACATGATACCCCACTCTGGCTTTTGAGGAACCAGGAACCCCGAGGAACCAGTGTTTGATTTTCAGCCTTTTGGTGCCATGAAGGACTAGGCTCATTGGCCGCAGAGCATGGCTAGCCACTTGAGGAGCTTCCTATCCTCAGTTTCCTCATGACATGCTGACTGTTGGTTTGAAATCTTTCCATTTTCACCCTAGCAGAACACTCCCTTGAGGTCCTCTGAGATCTAGCTAGCCAGGGAATATGACAGTTGTGTGGGGGCCCAAGAAAAGTAGAGAGAAGATGCCTGCCTTTTCCCTATCAGCTGTTTGCCGGCCCCCCCGGCCCCCCCCCCCCAGGCCTTTTGTGAAGTATACACTCCAGCCTAAGTAGCAGCCTGGCACAGCCCAGGCTATCCTAGACTGTTCCAAGTTCTCAAGCAAAGTACAGTGAGGCCTGAGGATTCAGCACCTCCCAATCTGAGGGGGCAGGAAGCCCAGAAATAGAAGTCACATTTATGGTAAACCAGGGTACCCTCCTTGACTAAGATGGGCTTTTGGCAGCTTCCAGCTCTCAGATCTCCATGCACAATTTGTAGGCTGCTCAGGGCATCTATCTAACCCTGTCCCTCAAGAGTTAGACTGTTAGATTTCCCTCTGAGTCACAGCAACCTTAGGTCTGTGGTTTTGTTTTTTGTTTTGTGTTTGTTTGTTTGTTTGCTTGTTTGTTTTTGGTTTTTGGGTTTTTTCCCTTTATTTACTAGGATGAAGTATCAGGAGCACCAAATGTCCATGAGACTCTTATGGACCTGGACTGGGGTATCTCTGCCTCTAGCTGGTCACCAGGTATACACACAGGAAGGCCTCTGTCCAGAGGGTATCACATCTCAGAGTCCCTTTTTGTACTTTTTGGGGATGTGGAAGGGCTGCTTACTTGAGTGTTTGGGTTACAGGGTTATAGTTGTCAATTACTGGGCTAAAAATGAGGCTGATGATGTAGGAGTTTTTAACTTACACCTTGAGTTTGCCATCCTAAAGAGTCCCATATATGGCATAACAAACCTGTTCTATGTAGCCTCAGACTGGGTCTGAGAGCAGATGCATTGATGAGGAAAGTGCTAGTACCCACAGCTGTCTCTCCAGGAGCATACTAAGAGGTGAACTATTCTGGGGCTTTCTGGGAGATGACTATGGAGAAGGGGAGAGGGTTTGTTTAAAAACAATAGAGAAAACCTGACAGTGTAGAGTCTCTAGGCATAGGCATCAACATTTGACAGTCAGGTTGGGGTGTCATGGCATTGTTGATAAGCCATAATGATTGTGTTCCCCCTTCAGCCTAGAGCTCAGGGGACGAGTCAAAGAGAATGCAATGTGGTTTCAGGGATGTCTAGGGTCAGCAGCACTATTGAGATGAGGGGTTTGCCTTCCCCATCCTGCCAGGGTCTGGTCACACAACTAGGCTGGAGCAGGCTTAGAGGGCATGACTAGACAGTGAGATCCAACAAAGGCATAGAAAATATCACAAGTGAGGCAGCAAGACAGGACACAGGTTCGTGCTTTCTGTGTTACTGTCAATGCCTGGTCTACTCTATGATTATGGAAAAAGTAAAAAAAAAAAAATCTTTAGAGAAACATATCTAAGTACCAGTGTGGCTTTTGTAACAGGATGAATCGTGGGAGGCCCTAGTGAAGACATATTGAGCTTTGACCTGTGACTGTGCCTTAGCTAAGGCCTTCCCTCCCCACCTCTCTTAGCCAAAGCAAGTACTCAGTCAGGTCCAAACTCCTCCAAAACTATCTTCAAGTATTGCTCTATAGATGGGGAAGGGGTGTTACCCATTTCCGCCAAAGTTACTTAAGGGACACAGAGAGGGTAGGTCTTGCTTTTCTAATACCTAGAAGTGGAAAGGTGGAAGAGAAGGGGGAGATTGGTCAGAATGCCACAAATAGTATTTGCTTCTCATCCCCACATGAAAGAAGATGGTGCTGGAGGTTTACCCTGTCTGTTCCTCTATATCTTGTCTGTGGCTGGCCTAGGCCCTTATCTCACCACAGGCCACTTGCAAAGAGAGACCACAGTGACAAGAGTGCAGTACACTGCTTGGACTGGGTAAAGTCCATACACAATGACTGATTAAGAACTAGAAGGTACATGTCTTCCTGAGTCCCGCAGCGTGCCCCTTTCTTCAAGGGAAGCCATACCTGTAAGAACTGGTGTTAAAAATTTGAAGTGGCTGCGCCTGTTATTGAGTTCTTTGTTCTGAACTGTATAGTGATAGGCATGGACAATATTAGCTATCACTGCCCAGCAAGGAAAGGTGGGTTGACAAGGAACTTCTCAGTTCAAAGAAGGTAAGGCAGTCATCAAGCTTTGTCTTACCAGGAAAATATCAGTGTATATCCTTGGCCACGTGGCTTAGAAGAGGCAACTCTGAATGATGGCCAGAGAGAATCACCTAACCCAATCTGGCTAATGAACACATCTGGGTCATGGAGCAAGTAGCTAGCCCTGGAGGCCTTATGCATCTACAAGAACTCAGAGAGAGAACAAGGAGGCTCAGGGTCTTAGAGGCTTCTGATCCACACAGAGAGAGTCAGGAAAGTTATCAGAGGTTTTTCCCTGTAACTATGGGAACAGCTTCTGAAATGCTGGTACTACAGGGCAGTGTGTATGCTGCTGGATAGCAGGAAGGTTTCTCCTGATGCCTGAGGCTTGCTCTAGCTCATAAATCTCCGCTTCTCCTTAGCACTGTGAAATGTTTACTCTGAACTAAGCCTCTGCTTTAACAAGTCATGTTTCAATAGGAAAACCTTCGTTGATGGAATCGAATGCAGTTCTTCCCCCTCCATTGACCCCCCCTACCCCCCCCACCAGTTACCCATTCCTAAGAAAAGCACAGCCATTTGGCAAGCTCCCAGAGCCTCAGGAACTAGCATTTGCAGACACTGGTGTGGCAGATATGATGGCCTCATGTGCATAAGGGAGAACCTGGCCTCTATGTGCCTGGTCTTGCCAGTCCTTCAGACTGACAGTTCTGGTGAGTTGGGGACCTGTGTTCTATCCTTCACTTTCACTGTGTTCCATCCCCCTCACCCGTTGTGTAGCAGCCTTCGGTAAGAACTCTCAGTCTTGGTGCTGGTTCATTCCTAAGACTGGCCTGTCGCTGTGCTTTGGAGTTAGCAGCAACAGAAGTCCTGTTGCCTCAGGAAGCCTAGCTAGTCCTGCCCAGTGCTCAGAGTGTATACACACAAACATGTGGTGAGATCTATCAGCCCTAAGGTAGCAGTGTGTTTCCTTTACTTAAACAGTAGAGTGGGTTTCCTGTATATACCTAGTTGCCAGAAGTTGCTGGTATGACCTAGAAATAGCTGCTACCCCAAGCCTTGATCTACAGGGTTTTTTTATTTTTAATGTGTATCAGTGTTTGCCTGCATGTATATCTGTGTATCACATGCATGCATGGAGCCCACAGAGGCCAGGAAAGGGCACCAGGACCCCTGGAACTGGAGTTACAGATCCACAAGTTCTTGATCTACAAAAGCTAAGATGGTTTCTTCCATGTGAGACCCTTCTAAGAGAATCATCAAAAATCCTTGTATTTCATTGGTGCCTACACTTCCAGAATGGCAGGCAGAAAGATGTGCATTGTAGAGAGTGGCAATGAGACAGCTTCTGGTGGACTCTGGGACCCCAGGCCCCATGGATAGAAAGAACCCTCGTGGGGAGTTTTGAAGCTCTGCTGCCCCTTCAGGATGATCCTGGCACTAACAGGCCCAAAGTAGCTTTCCGAGCACCAGCCTGAGTCCTAGTAGAACTTAATTGATTGCAATGAGAAGCCTCAGTCATTTATGTGTTCATTCATTTCTTCATCAAACATCCACTGAAGGTTCCCGATGTGCTCCAAGTAGATTAAGCACAGAATATAAAGTACTGAATGGAAGTGGTCAGTGTCTGCCCTCATGGACCTTGAATGGGATTGACAGAGAAAGTCGGTAAACTCATTACCACAAACATGTGCTTATACATTAAAAATGAGGAATGGGGGTGCAGTTCTCCATGGCTCAGTCTGAAACGGAGAAATAGCTTAGGCACGTTTCAGCCTAAGAAATCAGCCCCAGCTTGTGAAGGTGAAAGTCAGAGGAGAGCTTAGCATGTTTAAAGATGACGCCAAGAGAATGTTACAGGAGCTGGGGCACCTTCGGCAGAGCGACTACTCCCTGGCTTTGTGACATGGGCCCTCGATTTGATCACTCTAGTTTCAGTTTATCTCTAAATCAGAAATGATAGATAGTCTTCCTATGTCAGAGGCTGCTGTGAGGATTAGTGAAGTGATGTGTGTAAAGCACTCAGCATAATGCCTGAAAACTCTGAGGAGTATTAGCTCAGGATTATTCTTTAGACTGACAGTGTGCTCAGAGCCAGCATGTTTGCTCCTTAAACAGCAGAGTGGGGGTTCTTCTGAAATACCCAGATGGTAAAACCAGGACTCTCCTGTTGCTCCTGTGCCTAGGACTTCTTCTGGATGAATGGAGAGGCTCTGGTGGAGGCCTAATACCCAAAAGAAAAGAGAAGGCTTTCCTCTACCTGTGTGCAGGGTGTTACACTGTGTTTTCTAGCTTCTTTCAGCTCCAGGAGCCTGTATTTGTCACATAACAGCTTTGCTCAGTCTAGAACCAGGTCTCAGAGCCATGGGAGCATAGTACACTGTATGTGCATGCCCATCATTTGTGTACACATTTGTTTATAGGGCACAGCTAAAAATCTCCAGAAATGTCCTGGGGAAGAAGATGTTATTTCTAGGCTTCATGGCAGCCTAGTGGAGACCAACAAAGCCTCACTTCCTACCCAGAGAGTGTGAGGATATTAAGGTCACCTGGTTCCACTGTTTCCCAGAGTGCTCACAGAAATCACCAATCTTTATCTGAGTTAGTTTAGCCCCAAGAGCCTCCTTTCACATGGGGATGAACAGTGAGTTATAAAACTAGGGGTCCCAGAGTTGGAGAGACAGACAAAACAGAGGAGAATGGTTGTTCTGGAACTCACAGAAGAGAGCATCTTGATTCTGCCTTCTAAGTCTGCATCTACCTTCTATCAAAGTTAGCAGGGTTCTTTCTAGCCTCTCACCTCCCCTTAACATAATATGAAAACAACTTCCTTGGAATCCCCCAAGCATTGGGAATAGAATTGTAGAAGGATTTTCTCTCTTAAGACCCCCCCCACACACACACTGATCACATTCTTAATGACATTTTCTAAAGTCTCATTGGAGTAAAACTTACACTGGTGTGTTAATCTGACAATGCTACATAATAAAAGAACACACACCTAACAAACCTATGATGGCTGATGCAAAACTCTTACATATTAGCAAAGGTCTGACAGTTTAAAAAATATATTAAGATGATAGCAGGATGCAAAGACATATATACAACCTGGGTGAACCTCAGAGGTGGGCAGAGGGAGGGCTTCATCTTAATTCTAAGATGACATGCTACTTGGTTAAATTCATGTTGTATTCCTATAATGTCATGTGTGGTCCATGCCTTTAATCCCAGCACTCAGGGGGCAGAGCAGGTGATGCTGAGTTTCAGTCTAGTCAGGTTATATAATGAGACGTTGACTCAAAGTAAACACACAAACAAATTTCAGTGAAGTACAGGCTAGTAGTTGACAGGGGATCGGGAGAATAGGGCTGGAAAGCATGAACTCCCATAAAGTGGCTGTACATAGGGGCCCTTGAGGCCACAGAAACACTCTGCAGTGGCACTGTACCCTAAGCTTGATATGTTACTATAGTTCTAAAGATGTCACTAGGGGAAACTAGACAAAAGAGTATAGGGAATCTCTTTACTGTTGCTTACAGATGTATGTCAATCTATGGTTACCTAAGAATAGAGTGCTTAAAACGTTACATCTCATTTATATCAGGAGCACACTTAAAAATACCAAGAAGTGCATTTAAAAAATGTAAGAGAAAGATGGGTGGGTGGGTAAAGAGTTAGACAATATAGAGACTTCATAGTTCACTTGCGCACTTGGAACAGCTACTTCTACTTATGAACGGGGTTTTCTATTTACCAAGGCAGTTCTTCCTTCATCTAAACTGACAAAGTCAGCGGAAAATATCAGCACAATAAGGAAGGTTACATACAAATTTTAACTATGTGAGTTATGCTAAGGTTTGTGAAAAATATGGCACATCCCATGATTCTGAAGCAGCTGGAACCACCCCTGTACCTCTATAGTCTGGCCTCTCCCTGCCCCCCTCATCATGGCTGGGGCAAGTCTTCCATCGAGGTGAAAAAGGCAATGATTTCTAAGATTATGCTCCCATTCTGAATAACCACAGGGGCTGCATCTGTCTTGCTTCTGACACTAATGCTAGTCAATCAGACTTCCTTCTCCATTGGCCTTGCTAGGCATGGAGAATTTGGGTTGTAGGTAATAAAAGATAAGTGGATGCCTTATCATGATGCATGATGCATTGAAGGAGCACAGCAGCTAACCCACGTTGGACACCTTTCTGCATGGTTCTGTATTACTACATTTCACCCCTGAACAACTCAGGAAGAATGTTCCTTTAGTATGATTTTACAGCCTGAAGGTCTAGAATGGAGGAAGTGGTCTGTGGCCTCATAACCTGCTTTTAACCATGTAACATTTTAGTTGCACATCCTGAAATGGAAGCACCAATCAAGTCGAGGGTGTGGCATTCCTCCCAGCCAGTTTCCCATGCACTAGGTTGGAAAAACATAATTGGTCCAGGTAGCCCAGCTGAGAAAGGGACTGAGTCCTTGCTTTGCAGATCATGCTGTGGAAACATTTTTACCTGTATAGGCTATAATAGCACTTTCTGGTGTCCCCTCTTTTTGGTGACATGTATAGTGGAGAGGCTGGGCTATATGTTAAGATTATGTTATTTTTTAAAGTTTTTTTGGGGGGGAAGGCAGTTTCTGGGGACTGAATCCATGGCCTCCCACATGCTAGGTAAGTGTGTTGAACTATACTCATACTCAAAACCCTATTATAGTTCTTTTAAACAAACAAAACCTCTAAACCCTTGCCTTGAGTTATACATTATTCTCTTGTTCTCTCCTAATATGATACATTTTCTTAAGATGGCCCTAAAGCATGATTAGATATGTACCTAGATGGCTCCTGTGTCCAGCCATAAACATACCCTTTGGACGTTAACTTATGAGGGAGCCTCTAAGAAACGAGTTCTCATGGTCTCTGACATGATTAGCTAGTGAGGGCTAAGTCAGGAGTTAAGGTTGTAGGTCAGTCATAGCCATTGCTCTGCTTAGCTCACAGGCCAGGCTGGGAGCCAGACTAGTTGGATACAATGTGAATGAACACTTCATACCATTGGGTCTTTAATAATATACGAAGAAGCCCTAACATACAGAAATATATAAAGCTATATAATAATATCAGCAGGCACAGTACAGTCCTAAGTAGAACCTGAAAACAGACACAAACAAGATCAGGAAATACAATCAAGATAGCAGTTAAAACCAATAGAGAAAAGATGGTAAGTTTAGTGTTGAAACTACCACGTAACTGGGGAAAATAAATCGGGTTTTTAACTATTCCAAGTCCAGATAAGCAAATAATATAAATGTAAAGCATGAAATAAAAGATGATAGAAAACATGGGAGACTTCATTAAAACAGTCTCACAACAAGATTATTTCCAGATCTGATACAAAACCCCCAAATAACCAAAGATGAAAGAGCTGACTTTGTTAAAAAAGAAGGAAAGAAAGAAAGCTTAATTCTTCAGCAGTTACAGAAGAAGAAGAAGAAGAAGAAGAAGAAGAAGAAGAAGAAGAAGAAGCAGCAGCTGCTAAAATATCCAAGAAACAGTGGGAAAAAGTATTTTTAATGTATGTACTGTAGGCATTTTACATGAAGTAATTCAAAAAGTCTAAAGGCTATGCAGAGATGGCCTTCCAAAAGGGGATGGGTAGACTTTTAAAAATATGACCCAAACCAGATATTTTTATATCTGTTTTAAATATTTTAAAAAGATAAAGCCCTCATGGGGGAGAGGGTGTGGCATGCAAACATGAGGACCCAAGTTAGGATCTCAGCTCTCATATCAAAAGGTAGGTGTAACTGCATTCATGTCTGGTACCTGTTGATGTCTAGGAGGATGGCTGGGTCTTGCTGGCTGCCAGCTCAGGACCAGGTTCAGTGAGACCCTGTCTCAAAGGAACCAAGTAGTGATAGGTCACGACACCTGATGCCCTCCTCTGGCACATGCACAGCACATGTGTTCTCCCCACCCCCATACCCATGGACCCCCTAGATAAAAGAAAACCAAAGCTGTAGCATACTATGTTTTAAGTCTTTCAAATTAATAGGCTGGTATACATTCTTGTGGAGCTCTAGAGAAAAAGGCATATTTGGGCAGCACTTACAGTAGTATAGCACAGTGTCTGTTAGGCAGTATCTATCTAAAGGTGAGGAAATACTTTAATCTCATTTGAAATAGGCTGAGGAGACATCTTAAAGTGAATCTATTTTAAAATAAAAATCAGTACATTGTGATAAGCAGATGATTGGAAGATTATCTTGAAAAAATGGTAAGTTATGAAAAGATTTGGTCGTGTAATAACAGTAGTGTCTGCAGATATGTACTTATTTTAGAAAAATAACAAATTGAAAACAGTTTTAATTTCTTACATTAAAGCATTATGCAGTACCATCTTGCAGAGAACGGATGTTGTTGCAGACGTATGGCAGGGCCTGGCCGGTTTTGAGAGAGGCTGCCCTGAATCCTCCATGACCTCACCAACTCTCCCTTAAAATGCTTATCTAGAATTAGCCAGGGTCATCTTTTCAACAGATAACTGGTCTAACTGTCTGATTTTTCCATGGAGAAATTCATCAGCAAATCTCTTTCCAACTTGATGAATTCTTCTATAAGATTTATAGTGTCTCTTCATAAGGGATTTGCTTTGTGTGTGCTTAATGTTGTTTGGTGGACAAGAGCAGCCTAGAAGGAGCTCAGTCAACAGAGATGCCAGCAGGGATAACATGGATGGGGAGGAACAGCCATGTTCAATGGGGAGAGCAATTTCAGAGGAAACTAATTTCATAAGTGGTCGGTTCATAAGTGAATACACTTGAATGGATAATCACTATTTTTAGCTGCTCTATACATTCATCAATAGGGGACTTGTTCCATAAATCATGGCATAATCAGAGGCTCTGCAGCTGTTAGTAGAAAGGATGTTTGCTGCTTGTCTGAGTAAAGCTCTATCTTTGAATTCATGTCCATTTGTGCAGAGTACCCATGCTAAACCTGCAAGGTTTCATTTGGCAGGGCCTCTGGGACATGTGTCTCAGCTGCTGGCCACTGTGTGCTTTTGGCCTCCTGATTTCTGTATTATATAGTAGCACCTTTGGGAATGTTCACTCTCTTCATAAACTATCCTTTGGAAGAGAGTCTGAGTTCCACCTATTTCTTAGAGGTACCTATAGGAAAGTGCCTTTTTAACACCTAGTTTGGTATTCGTAATCCTGCACCACCATCTACGTGACTGTGCCAGGAACTGTTGAGTTCACGTGTTGACTAGAAGCGGGGCTCGTTCCAGGAATACACCAGCTAACAACCTGAGCAGAACAGTGAGCACATTCTGTCTGGAAAAAGCCTGGCCCAGAGCAAAGGCCACATCCCCCTTACAACATACTGGAATCCCAGCCATGAGAAAAATAGCATTGTAACCTGCTCACTTGAATGTGCATCTGTAAGTAAAACTGCTACTCAGAGTTGCAACATATCATAACAAGCCAGTCCTCTGCACACGTACAAGTACAAGGCACATGTACAAGTACAGAAGAATGTATGCCACCTATGTCAAAAGGAGGCACAGAAACATGTATCCTTGCTTATATAAAGTTTCTGGGAAGACCTAGCAGGACTGACAACATTTAGCAAAGGAAACTTGGGAATTAAGGTTGGGGTAGGAGACCCTTAGGTTTTTTTTTGTTTTTTGTTTTGTTTTGTTTTTTGTTTTTTCTTTTTCATATTCCCTTATGTACACACAAGGATCTATGGTGCATTTGTGATTTTTTTTTTAAAACAATACTAGTATAAAAGGTTTGCTCTGATATGCAGTGTATTTTACTGTGATGTTTGCTTTTTTTAGCACAACATTAATACTTTACAAAAGTCTTGTTTGAACATAGCAGGTGTAATTGCAGCTTGGGAGTGGTTGCAGGCAGTCACAGTATGTGTGCTGTGTGGACAGCATGCCTGTGTGGAGTTGGGAGTCTCTGGTTCATGTCACTCTGGAGCAGGGGCTGCTTTAACACAAAGAAGGTTTTGAAAGGCAAAGGCAGAGCCAGAGTCAGGGCAGGCACTGGGCAGGCTCCAAGAGAGCCAGTAACCCTCTGCTGAAGGGTGCCCTGAATCCCATTGCACAGGAGGGCACCTCCTGTGCAATGAGATTGCTACACAAGTCTCAGTACAGAATTTTGAGTGGAGAGATTCTGAAAGAAAATAATGAGAACGGCATGTCCTATTGTGCCTCATTAGATATTGAAGTTTTTATGTAACTTCCCTCCATTTCAGGTAATCTCTAATTTGATGAAGAATGACAACAGTTCATCTTTGAGGTCATTTGTGTCTCTATTGATCTAACTGAATGTTTTCTAAACAAATTTACTTTCAAATTTAACTTAGATCTCCCATTCTATAACCACATTTCATATTGCCAAAATTCTGCATTGGAGAGGACCAAGTTATCTTCACTATTGAAACAGGTCTGCTCTGGAGCTAGTTTGGCTCTGTCCATTCTGTGGAAATGACACAATGTTGACCTAAGAGGGGCCCTCACTTCTCCCTACTGAGTCCCTGTGGTTGGGGAAGAAGAAGAAGCTAGGAGCCCACCCCCAGACCTGCCCACTCAAGACATGCCCATGCTAGGCTTATCTATAGACTCTGCCCTTGGCATCCCTGTTGCCCACCTGGGCTCTGGCAGAGAAGTTGGGCGGGAAGAGGCCAGCCGAGTACCCGCCAGAATAAGAGGAAACGGAGAGAAACAGCTCCAGTCAGCCCCAGAAGGGAGGCCTGGAAAAACTCTGCAGCTGGAGCTAACACAAAGGACTTTTCAGATCCTGCAGCCAAGGTGCCCAGTGCTTTTTTTTTTTTTTTTCTTAATACAGCTATTAGGGTGACAAGCCTTTCCAAAGGCCAGCAGTTGGCGAGAGTTTCCAGGAAGCTGGTCTGGCATGGGGCTGGGATCATAGCAACTTTTAACGAGTGAAGTTCAGAAGGAAGGAGTCATCAGGAAAGGTTTAAGGTTCAACAAACTTTTTGAATTATTTTGCAAAAAAGTTCTGGCTTTCTAACTCAAAGGCATGTTTCCCTGTGATGGTTTTAAGCCAGAGCTTATTTCAAAGGCAACACAGACTGCACGTTTCTAATTCATTCCCTGGAGATATTTGCCTAATCCTAGAGACAAGCTTTGCAAGTGCCATCCAGTGCCTGGAGACACTAGAACCATCTTACTATCTTTTTAAACAGCCATCCACCCACGTGTCTCTCCCCTCTACCAGTTTCTGTGGTTGGGAGTACACACATGCACACACCTTCCCTAAGCAGGAAGCTGCTTTTTGCCAAAAGTGAATGGAATTCAGATTTCCAGAGGGTATCCTTGGTCTCCAGCCCCAAACAGCCATCTGACGAAGAAAGATACTAGTGTGCACACTGGGGCTGGGAGAGAGGGGCTTCCGTGTCCATTCAAATCTTTCTGGGCCCCAAGAAAAACCAACAACTGGCTGTGCTCTCCCTAGCCCCACCCAACCTCAGTCACATTCCTTCCCTTCCTGAGCCCACCCTGGGTGGCCCCACAAACCAGCTTCTACTCCTCCCTTCCCACCAGTGGGGAGACCTAACTCATGTCCTCATTGAACAGCCAACAGTGAAAATAAAGGTCACACTGCAAGTCCCAAACAGCTTTAAAAGCAGAAGAGGGGTCCTCCCCTGTGTCTGTTCTCACTCTAGTCAGAGACGATTCCCTTTTGCTCTGTCTAGCAGCCCCTAGGACTAGGCTTTCACCTTCCTGTGCTTGCTCTAGGAAATCCTAGCCTACTTCTGCCTGTAACATTCTTGGGCCTGGAAATGAAGAAGCTGCTGTTTGGGCTGCTGTAGCCCTTCACTACTAGAACTTTCCAACATATCCGGGATCTCTATCCCTACCTAAGCCTTCCACACCCCATGATCCAGCATACCCAGGAGTTATACATTTATAAATGCTGACATGGTTTTGATAATGAGTCACAGTATTGATTAGCAGTGACAAGATAGACTGGTTGGTCCTAAGCCTAAATTACTGGGATTTGTACTTGTCCAGCCAGGGAGGGAACACGTGGAGACTCTTCTGCAGCCATCAGAATGAATGCGTGACTATGGTGGACATTTTGGTTCTGTGCTCAGCAAGTCCTGATACCTAGGGCAGAGGTTCAGCTCAGAGGCTGTGCTGAACTCCCGTCCGACTGCTCCCTTTGTTTTTGAATGAGACTGTTTTCAATGCCATAGTCTCCTGGAAGGCAGGATTGTTTCTCCTGAGATCAATTCTGGAGGTTGCTATCTTACCTGGTTCCAGATGCTACAAGGTGTTCCTGTTAGCTAATCACAATTGACTGTCTCTATTGTCTATGGCTCTCAGGCCCAGTCTGATCTTCTTTCTTGGTCAAAACCAGTTTTGTCCACTAGGGTTTTCTGGGTGTTCTGTGAAGTGTTATTATGGCTTTACTGTCCAGCTTTACTCTCCTTCCTTGTCCAATCCCAGATCTCATCTTTAAGTATCTGCATCATACCTCAACTCTACCAGCTTCTTCCTCCAGAGCCTGCAGTGGACTTGTCCTTGTCACTTAAGAAAATGCTCCAGGTAGCTAGCAGTAATGCAGCCATTTGATCTAGCCCTACTGGAGGTGACTGACAGAACCCATTACAGAGAGGAGATAGGTCTTACCAGAAAAACAGAACATAGGAGTAAGAATTGGGCCTGCTTTCTGGCTCCGGTCATGTCGTTAGGTGGCCTTACACTCTCTTATCTCTGGCTGACTCCCATTCTTTTGTCTTTCCACTGTATGACACCTCCAGGGATGTTATGACCCAGACCCAGGCCACATGGTATACTGAGATACTGTGATGAGGCCACTGCCCATTGATGAGACAGTCTGGTAAAGAAAAGCCTGATAGTATGGAGTATGGGGAACCTTCAGGAAGAATATCTGTTTGTTTGTTTGAGACAGATATCATGGAGCTCAGGCTATTGTTTATTCTCAAACTCAATGTAACTGAGGATGACTTTGAACTTGTGATCTTCCTGCCTGCAGCTCCTGAGTTCTGGGATTACAAATGTGTACAACTCGACCTAGTTTTTGTGCTGGGGGTCAAACCTGGGGCTTCATAAATGATAAGCTAGCTCTATAACTGCTAAATCACATCCCCAGAGGTAAGAATATCTTAAGTGAAGCCCTGAGCCTACTGCTTTACCCCTCTCCTTCTGCACATAGCATGCTGAGTTCAGTCAAGCCTGGAGCCTTTTGTCCAGCATTACTCCATTGAAGGTCACCCAAGTCCCCTGCTCTAGGCACCTACACCTGGACCCCATACACCCAGCTGGTAGAGTTCATAGGGTAGGTTCTTGTTTGCTGAAAAAGACTACTTCAGTGTTTCAGATTAGCAGAGTTTCAATTTAATTTAACAACCCTAAGCTGGGTGGTGGTGGCATATGCCTTTAATCCTAGCCTTTAATCTGCCAGGAGGCAAAGGCAGGCAGGTTTCTGAGGCTAGCCTGCTCTATAGAATGAGTGTTCCAGGACAGCTAAGGCTACACAGAGAAACCCTGCCTCTAAAATCAACCAACCAACCAACCAACTAACCAACCAACCAACCAACCAACCAACCAACCAACCAGCCAAATTCTATATGTAGACCTGAGGGAAATAAAAGCCTGCCTGCCTACCTCCAAAATATGCAGGAGGGAGAATTAGGCAAGAGAAAAGGATCTTGGAGCAGAGGGCAAGGTGTTGGCTCACACATAGGGCCTATGTGTAGTCAAGGCCAGGGTAAGGGGACAGGCCCAGAACAAATGAACACTTTAAGTTCCAATATGACCTTCACCCTACCATCTTCACCTCAGGTACAGAGACCAGCTGTCCAGGAATTAATGGTGGGGCCCAGAGGACGGCTGCTTAGTGCTACCTACCTCAATGAACCTGGTTCTCTTGATGCAGCAAATTTAGGCCCTAAAGCAAGTTAGGTGGATTCATGTAGGTAAGAGTGCTACTTGAGAGTAAATATGTGTTTGCAGAGAGCTCTTCATTGCTTAACCCTCACGTTTCACCCTTCTCATGTGCCTACCACCACATTACACAAACACCTCCTTACTACCTTGTAAACTTAGCCTCAGCTGAGTTTCTGCCTCAGTTTCCAGTAGGGTACCACAAGTGGACAGAGTTATACTTCGAGTACAGTGCAGTCTGATTTTACCTGAGGGCTTATAGCCAGAGTGCTCAGAGAAAAGCCAGGTAGAATAAAAATTATCTCTGGAAACATCTTGAATTGCACCCCTCCCCAATAATCTCTCTCAGAGCCTTTGGATTTCTCCCTTCTAAGTTGCTCTAATGCTCCCAAAGTAGAAGAAGCTCTCGGGGGCCTGTCAGTTGTCTCTGGACTTGTGTGGCTATAGCTACATGTGTGGAGGGATTACTTAGGCAGAATGTCTAAGCAGATGGTGAGGCCAGGGTTACAGAGCTGGAGATGCTTGGCTGAATAGAGACTCAGACTGGACCCCTATCTACTTCCCCCATCTTTTATTTCTCTTCTTCTTCCATGTTTCCAAGATGTCACCCAGGTCTCCCATGGATCCAGCCATGGGCTTATAGTCAGACTTCTGCTAGCCAGTCATTGCCAAGGAGATTGCAGATGTGGCTTCTGCCAAGGATACCTGATCTATCCTAAAAGGGATACAAATATAGGCATAAATGCAGAGTTGGAGGCTTTGGGGCACCATGAGAAGCTTAGGACTAAAGGGCATCCTAGTTCCTAGTCTATGAGATCTAGAGTGGCCTGGAGGCCAGCAAAGGCTCCTGGCTTTTTTATGTGGCAATGTCAGTCATGGTATACTTAAGAGACTGAATTTACAGAATTCTTATGGCAGAAGGTGATCAAATGACCAGTTCCCAAACCCACCATGGACTGTTCAAATCTACCCAATGGTCACTGACTCTCACATATTGCTGCTTCAGTGCCAGCTTACCACTCTCAGGACTTCAACCTGACCTTTACCAAGGGAGACAGAGGGTCCCCCATTGACAGTATGTCCCAGAATGAGCCTGGTTCTGCCAGTATTTCTTGTGTGATAGTGGCAAGTTTCTGCCCTTCATGAATCTTACCTTCCCCTTTTGGGAAGATGAATACTAACCCACTAATAGTCTTTCAGCTTACATGGATATACATTATGTGTGTCAGCTAACTATACTATCATCAACTGTAGCACCAGAAATGCAGCACAGGCTAGCTCATCCTTAGCACTGAAAGCCAGTTTGTGAGTACTGTGGCTACATTTGGGTTTATCTTTCCAACAGAAAGCCTGCTTCCTACCACTTGCAGGGCCAAAGGGAAGCAGGATATAAAACTTAGCCCTCTCCTTAGTCTGTCTGAAGGTAGGTGCTTGAGTTAGCAAGGTCAGCCCAATGATGACGGGACCAAATGATTGAAGCACACAGGGGCACCTATAACTGCCAAAGGCAGAGTCCTCCGATCCCACGTCTGACTTCCTCAGCAGAATTATGGGCACTAGGCCCCTGTCTGTACCTCTGTTAACAGGAGTCAGAATAGCTCATGAGCCCCTTTCTCAGCTCCTTCAGGCTTTAGTCAGGACCTGTAGCCTTCCCCTGCTGCTACCGCACTCCAGATCATCCCAGAGCTCTTAAGTCGCTAATTTTATCTTGTTTAGGACAGCCTGAGCCGTTTATATCCCATGGAAAATCATTCCCTGGCAGTTTTTAAAACTGTCAGGTCAAACATGCAACAACTTTATGTCACAAAGGAACACTTTATACTGTATTAACATTTCTCAAGTAGTTCCCCAAATCAGGTATATGGCTGGATACCTGTCCGAATTTGCTCAAATTTATATACCAACACAGGAAGATACATCCAAATGTTTTAATACACAAGGAGAACTGTATCTCATAGACATTAAGAAAATGGCTTTCGGATCCTGTGAGCAGGATGACCCAAGCCTGCTAGGGTTTCCTGAAAGACAGGGTCCGTAGCCATTGTGAGCCCACAGCAAATGAAAGCTCTTCCCAGGGTTTCCTGGAAGACACTGTTCTTAGCCATTGTGAACCCACACCAAACCATCAGCATATGCAGAAAACTGCAGAAGCAGTACTCTGGAAAGAAAGGTGACCGAACTAGCTGGAGGACCAATCAGGCCCTCAGATTGGGTAGGGTAGAGCTACGCTTACTCATGGCCATCTAGAGGGCCATCACAGAGGACATTTTCATAGAAACTGATGTGTATATGCTGAAGCAAAGGCCAGCAGAGCCAGCAGAGCCAGCCACAAGGAAGAACTGTGGGAGCCTGCATACCCTAGCCCTCAGGTCCTACTGGTAAACAGCAATGATAACGGAAGTGTAACACTGGCCAAAGAGAACAAGCTGAAAGCTGACTAGTTGAATAGAGGAGACTCCAGAAAGGCTCCATGTGCCAACAGTGAGCTGATTTATAGTGATGCTGATATGGCAGGGCAATGGGAGAAGGATGGTGCTGTATCAGCCTGGATGTCCAAGTAGAGGAAAAAACTTATCTTGACCTTGACTTCACACAGTTCACAAAAATCAATTCCAGATGGACTGCAGATCTACATTTGAAAGGTGAGCTTTTAAAGTTTTGGAGCAAACCAGAATATCTTTATGACCTTGGAGTAGTCAAAGTTTCTTAAGTAGGACATAAACAGCACTATCCAGAGAGGAAATGTTTGATTAACTGGACCATGTTAAAATTAAGACCTTCTGTTCATCAAAAGACACCAAGAGAGGGGGCAGGACAGCCTGTGAGCAGGGCAGTATTTACAATACATGTATCTGTGTATCTGACAAATGACTCATACTTAGAACACCCAGGACAGAGAGAGATAAAATTGTGCCTGAAGAAGAACAGCTCTCAGTATAAGATAGAGATGTTTTACAGAGATGATAGATGTGAAGAAATGAGAATATAGAATGAGGCTCAGCCTACTGCAAATTACAGACACCATTTTGATGCTGCTAGAAACCAGGATGGCTAAAAAGGAAACGGTAAAAAATTCCAAGTGTGTCAGGATGTGGGAAAAGTGGACTATTCACATACTACTAAGCAGGGATAAAAGTTGGGGTGACTGCCATGGGAAACAGCTGGTCCCTCAGTGACCCAGCACTTCTATCCTAGGCATACAATTAACAGAAATAACCATAACTTTCACCAAACACATGTGTAGAATATGCTTAGTAACTCACTACCAAGACCTGCCCAATGGTCATGGGTAGTAGAATGAACGAGCAAATCACAGGCCACACAGAGTGGCCTCTTGAGACCACTGTTTTCTTCAGCCTCACAGGGGGGTTCTCAGACATTATAGTGAATGTAAGTGCCAGATACACGGATGTGTGTGCTGTGTGCGATCTAGCCATGTAGATCTCAAACATGGCCAAAGATGACTGTTGCTGCTGGAAGGTGAGATTATGGTTGTTCTTAGTGTGTCAGTGTTAGAAAATGGGATCCAGTGGACTTCCGGGGATTCTGTTACTTTCTCTGGACGCTTGGCTCTCAGGTAGGGAGACTGTATTAAGTTTGCACTGGAAATCTGTGTACTTTACTTTTTTGGTGTGTTCCCTTTCTACTATATGTAAGTTTATAATATAGTGCTCTGTAGAAGACAATATTTTCTGAGCTTTACTAGAGACACAACCTAGGTACACAGAGACTGGGTTTGCTGCCTGGCTACCACCTTGTTTAAAAGGATAGATATTACTCCAGTACCCTGACCAGACCACCAGTAGCCCCTTATAGTTCAGTTTCCACTTGTAGCTCTAGGCAAAGCACACAGGAAATATGTTTGGGGGCTCTTTCTTTTATGGTATCACCAGTGTAGTATGTACCAGCACACTACTCTCCCTGGCCTCTCCCTCAGAACAATTCTAGGCGGTTGCTGCATCCCTTTTCATGTTTAGATGGAGGAAATGAAATGAGGGAAGGTTAGGGGACACTGGGGGCTGCCTGTAGCTGGGCCAGTGCAGGCTGGGAGCCAGATTGAGGGCATTTGATTCCCAGTCCCTCTCTTTCCCACTGAGCCACTCCGCCTCGCTTTTAATTTAATTAGGAGAACATTTAATCCCCCGTGCATTTCAGAGACGGGTTTGAGCCTGGCCGGGGCCTTGTGGGGCTCTGACAGGGATCCTGTGACTCATCCAGCCTTGCACAGCCCTCCCTGGAGGGCTCCCATGGGGCTTCTTTGGCACCTTGTGCAGACAGAGGTGGTCTGGAGATTCACAGAAGACAGGACACTAGTCTGGAAAGACAAGCTGGTCTCATCTGTTCTTGACAAGCCCCCTTCCCTTTCCTTCTGGACACTGCCCCCAACATGGCCCCTCTGTCTTCTCCCATCATCATTTGCAGATTGAAGCCAAGTAAGAGAAATGGGTGCTCATTGAGGTGCCACAGCAGGCCCTGATTGTCTCCAGGCCCTGAACATCCCAGGCAAAGCAGTCCCATCAGAAGAGCTAGCCCCCTGGTTCACTAATGCCCCCCTTTCTAGAAGGCATAGGCTGGCCCCAGCCTCGCTGACAAACGCAGAATTCAGGAGACATTAGTAGTGATGTGGATGAAAGCCAGGCCACAGCGGGCCTCCCTGGAAAAGAGAAACTCGAACGTCTTGGCGTGAGATTCTGCAGGGTCCAGGAGAAAGTTGAAGACATGGAAATTCTAATTAACGCACGCGGGGCTGGTTTTGCTCAAAGATTTTTGAAGCTGTCATGTCACAAGAGGCCCGGCAAGCACATGCTCGCCCGGGAGGTGCTTGTGGGCACCTGGTGGGATTCTTGTAATGCCCTAGCCTGTATTCTTACTTTCCCTCTGTCCTCTAGACTTTCCTCCACCCATCTTGGTGAACTGGGTGGGCCTTGAATATCATCCCAGAGTGGGATGACAGGCTGGTTAGTAAATAAATGTTGAGGCTTCCTGTTGAAAATGTCACAACAAAAAAAGTCAGAGGACTCAGGAACCAACCTCTTGGAAGAAACCTTCAGGGAAACCACATGGCAGAGCCAGGCTGAGCTATAGGCTGTGCTTATGGTAGGCTTGGCCTTTGGAGATGTTCATCTTGGATATCCTTGTGCAACGGATAAGGCAACAGTTCCAGACAAGTTCTGATTGGTTCATCAGAGGGTGGAGTGAAGTAGCTATAGGAGAAGCTCACTGAGGCCAAACCCAGACATGCTTCTTTAGCTTTGAGCTAAAGGTACTCATGGCCTGGGCCCTGTTTCAACATCTCTGGGAGGTACCCAGAGACCTTGCTTTATCTCAGACAAGGCTAAGGATGTGCTTTCTGTGTCAGAGTAGGACTGGCAGTCTAAAGAGTTCTTTCATCCTGGAATTTTGAGGAATTCTGGAAAAGGAATGGCCATGAGCAGCCACAGAGACTCTGCTCCCTGCCTGACCCAGGCTAGAATCAGGGACCCTTGATGATAGCCTCAAGAGGATGTGAGAGGCATCCCTGGGGAAAGGGAGGACTGAGTAGATACTGGAAAGATGTGTGCAACTCTGATGGCTACAGGACTGACAAGAGCATTCCAGCTGGTGGGATACCCATGAGCCCTTGCCAGTTAACACCAGTAAGCAGAACCCTGGAGACTTACCCTAACTAATAGCTATAAAGATACCCCCATCTCTTGTGGCAGTAAGTCTCTATTTTCTACTTGGTCCTCAGAAGTCTGGAGTAAGGCTTTGGGTAGAGAATTCATGTTGAGGGAGCTTGAGGAGTACAGGGCTCCCTTCCAGTGATGTTAGAACCAGGAAGACAGCATCTGACTGAAATATGTATGCAAGGCTGAGGCCCAGCTGCCCAGAGCTGGACAAGGCCTGGGGCTTACATGAGCTGCTGCTGAGTGCCTGTTGAGCTAGGGTCAGAGAAGCTATACTGTCTTCTCAGCACCTTTCCCTCCTTACCAGCAGCTCTCTGGTTTTCAGTAGGTCTGTACCTTGGCCACTCTGTCCCCAAACTATCAGTGGCCAACAGGCTCTGAAAAGAGGAGCTTCACCCAGCCCCAGGGACCTTCTCATAATCAAGGCTACAGTGACCTCACCTCCCTAGGGCCCCTGGGCGGGGAAAGCTTGAGATGGAAACAAAATGTGTCTTTATTTATGCTTTTAATTTGAATTCTGGAACTGGCCCAGCATGGTAATACATTTAACATCAGTAAAATGCTGAAGAAAAATGAATCTGTTTTTCTGCAACCGCTTCCCACCCACTCTGCCCCCTGCAAGACCCTAGTACACATCTCTGTCCCTGGTAGACACGTTCCAGGGTGTGTGCCTCTTTTTTCAGTGTAGGTTCATAGGGCCAGTTGCCCACAGGAGCCATGCTGCATCAGTGAGCTGCTGGAGCCTAGCTTAATTACGGACATCAATCAACAGGCTGACTGTGCAAGAGGCAAAGGAATGTAGCCCTGGTGTGGGCACGTGGACCCCTTACACAATACCCACGGTGGCCTATCTGCCCCCCCCCCCCCAGAATGGAGAGGGGTCTTGGTAAGGCCAGTAATCCTAGGAACACATAGGGTTCTAGGAACCAGACACACACCAGGCCTGTGGTCATACTCTTTGCTAGGACTCCCAGCAATGATGGCACTAGTCTTCTATGGATGTGGGTGTGTAGATTCTTAGATGCCTCAACCCTGGCCACAGCTCTGCTTTGACCAGATCATATATATATATATATTTGCTCAAGCCTGTGATCTCTATCTCTACCTTTGGTCTTTTTAACTTGGGAACATCATGGGCTCCTTCTTTCCTACCTTCCTAGGTTGGTTCATTCCCAGCTGCTGCATTTGGAATAAATTGGCCTAGAAAGGGTCTTGGTGTGTTCTTGGGTGGAGACTTGATTGGATAAAGACTGTCCACCTACTCAGGCTCCAGGAATGCTGGCCTGAGAAGAGCCATGGTACCTGGAAAGATGGTGATACACTAGGCCTATAGCAGCCAAGAAAGCATCATTCATGTCTCTGAGGCTCTGTTACCTTAGAGTGGAGATCAGAATTGCCTAGTACTCTGAGCAATGTTGTCTTATTTATTGGCTTAGGGCTGCTTCTGGAACAGATAGACAGTGAATGTGTGGCTCCAGGAGTTTTGAGTATACTAACACCAGCACAGATGGTCCTTTGCCCCGAAAGGGGTGGTTGATTACAGGGCAGCTATGGACTGAACTATGGGCATGTGCCACTAGTATCCTCCCTTGCTTGGGACCCTGTTGGTACTTTCTTTCAGAAAACTCACAGTAGCTAGGAGATGATGTGAAACATATTTGTCCATCTGGGTAGACAGTTTGTTGAGAGCGCTACTCTCTCTTGATACAGCTGCTTTTTGTGTCTGGAGGTTGCTCCATGGCCAGAAAAATAAAACAGAATGGGTACCAATGAGAGGTGAGTGATCAGGGGGACAAGAAGGCTGAGTGGCCTTTCCAGGCTAGGCAATTCCCTGGGGCCTGTTATGGTTGCCATGGTGCTACTTACTATCCCTACTCCTAAGCAGGCACTGGCATATCACATACAATACAAGACACCAATGTTTATACTTGGAGTTGTCTCATGCCCTGGACTTGATGGAGAAACTTAACCATAGTGTAAGCTATTTTTCTACCCACTGATGCTAGCCTATACCTGCCTAGCCTGACTGGACTGGACTCCTTCTCTGTTCTGCCTGCTAATGCAGCCAGCCGCTAAGGCTGTCTCAGGAGGGAGAGTGACCCCTGCTTCTCAATACCATTCTGGCTCTCTCTGAACCCACTATCACTCTCTACATCTTACAAACCATGAGACACTGCTAACCTTTTGAGTTTGGATGGCTTGGGAAGATAGTGGGCATGGCTTGTTTGATCCTAATCATTCCTCTGACAAGCCTGCCTTCCCCCAGGGTAGCCTCAACTTGGCTATCTGGTTACTTGAGAACCCCTTAGCACTGTGAGTCCCAGTTTCTTCAGTCATTGCAAAGTCAAGCCTGAAATCTAGGTATAGGCCAGAAGCATTATGACCAAGCACACAAAGCTAAGGAGATGAATTTTAGTAGAAAAGAGTCCCAGTATGTGAATCTCAGGAGAGCTAAGAGTATGACATTGACATCCTGACACAAAGACACTTTTCCAGGGGAGTACCCAGTGCAGCAGTGGTCAGAAGGGGTCTGAGTGACCTGCTTCCACCATTTCGCTGCTTCTACTGGGCTTTGGTAGGAACATTTGAGTCACATGTTGCAGAGAAATCACAGCATGGCTGGATACTGGAGATTGGCTTGGTGATGCTGTGATGGGGCCCAAATGGGGGGAGAGGATGGGCATGTGTCCCAGGCCAGCTGTGCCTAGGGGGAAGGCCAACTGGAAGGCGTAGAAAATCAGCCATTTCCTCCACCTGAAGGAGACCCTGAGGACAGTAGTGGCAACTGGCAGGCAACACCCGGCATCTGCCCTATGGCTTTGGCCAAAATTCCATGGGGAAATGCTAAAAAATAAAGTTGATTCTCTTGAAGGAGTGGTGGAGGGGTTTAGGGGAGGGGGAAGAAAACCAATTTTCTCAGACGCTCAAAGCATGCAAACAAGTGGAAAATGATCAGTCTGGTTTTCCATAAGTCAAAACAAGAGGATCGTGTTTCCAGATTCGGTGGGAAAGCCCCTGCTCCTCTCTCCTGCCTGAGCCCTGAGGCCAGCCCCAGCAGCTAGTATCCCCAGGTTCTTAAGGACAGGCAGTGAGTTCTGGATACTGAGTAAATAGACTGCATCCCAGCAAGAGGATAAGCTTTGCCCTATGCCAGGGCAATTCCCTTCAGCTCCAGCCTTTGTGGGCAAATGGACACTCACTGTGATACATGGGTGATGGGGGTCAGCAGTGTCTCCCCTTCCAGGTCCAGGTCCTCAGCAAAGCTGTTTGTTCTCAAGAAATGGGGTGTGCTTACTTCCAGCAGTGTAGGGCTCTTCCTTACTGTGAAGAAGGCATGGTAACAGTTCATTAGGCTTCGGTAGAAACTTGATAATGAAGGGGCTCCAGAACTGGACAGAACTCAACTTAAATGTCTACCCCAACTTGCTGCTGCTTTGGGATAAACCTGTGAGCTCTCAAGATCAGGTGAAGAGTAAGGACAGAGCTTAGTTAGAAGCTTCAGCCTTACCCATCAGGTTGGTTTATACTGAGTGGAATAAGTGAATGGGCATTCTGACTGGTTCCCACGTACCTGGGCCTCAGCCTCCCAGAGTAAATGATAAAGGCTGGTACATTCACAGTAGTGTGGTAACTGCCCTGGGACTGAGTTCCTGAACTGAGTGAGGTCCTGCCCTATGTTAGGTTCTGGGCCTCTCACCAGCTTCACACTAAACATTTGTGCCAAGAACAAATGCAAGCACTGGTCCCCAGTACTGTGCTCTTCACAAACACACTGACAGATCAGTGGACCAGGCAGCAAAGGGTGCTAGTACCTCTGCCTATTAGGAATCACAAGCCGAGTTCCTTGTTCTGGCCATGATACCATATTAACCAGGTGCTCTTTGAGAGAGGCTTCCAAACTGTCCCAATAGCTGACTTCCATAGCTCAGAAGACTGATCCAGATCAGTCTTCACAGAGTTTCCAAGCTTACCAGTGTTTGTTCTCAACTCCCTTCTCCTTTAAAGTATTTAATGTAGAAGTATCAAGTACTTCTGGTGAATGGAATATTGAAAAATCCAGAGTGGTCCTCAATTATAGGAGTCACCTGCCGGCTGGATCCCTGGCTCCTGCCTGGCTTTTCTCATCACAGGTAGCACAAATGCCATGTTATAAACTTGGACAGACTTCTGTTCCTGTCAGTTTTTCTTATTCTGTGACACTATTTTCTTCAGGTATGCAGCTATGCATCTAATGATCATTTTAGCACCACAAGAGCGCATAGCTTGGGTCTACCACAATTAATTTACTTATCCCATATTTTTATGGATGTTTAGTCTTGTAGGCTTATGGCAGACAGTGATGTAATATCCATCTTTATTGTTAAAAGTTGCTGACACACTGGGCAGGTGAAATGGCATATCTTTGGTAATATTAATAAGTGCTTTTGGATTGTTCTTCTGTTAAGTTGTAGCTAACTATTCTTCCTCTCCAATTTTGCTTGGCCTTTCAAGCATGGATAAAAACTGAGGTTTTCTCATTTTCAAAATTGTTATTAGTTCTTTGAGAAATGGTCAATGAACTTTGATCTTATTCACCATTTCTCCTCCCAGATCCATTCCCACCTACCTCCTAACTACCCAATTTTGTATCCTCTTGTTTTAAAATTTAATAATCCATCAACTTCAGTTTGTGCTCTTTATGTACTTCTGGGTGTGGGGCTGCACACTGGAGTATGATTGACCGACTAGGAATTATAATGTTAAATAAAAACTGACTCTTCCTCCCCAGGAGCCATTAACTGTCCATAGCTTATGAAGAACCTCTTGTGGTTGGTGAACTTCTTCTACTCAATGATACAATATTGATTGGCTTGATCTTATGTAGGCAATCATGCAGCTGTCCTGTCATGTCCAGAAGTTAGTTTTATTCCAGTCCTCTCCTATCTCTGGCTCTTATTGTCCCCCCACCCCCTTCTACAGTGGTCCTGAACCTGGGAGTGGGGGATGGTCTTCTCATTTTCATCTTTACTGACTGCTTCTGGCTTGTTTGGGATTCTTGCAGAATTGACCATTCATAACCTTTGCTTGGCATTAATTCATTAGAGATAATAACCTAGTGTTACACGAAGCATAAATAACTTTCTTAGTCTATGTTTGGCCTTTTAACACTGTTGTTTTTATCATAAAGACTGTCTTGTTTTTTTACAGTGATACATTTACTTTATGGAATGGGTTTCCCACATCTACTACAGCAGTCTTTTACATTTATTTCCAATATAAACATACAAATGTGGGCATACATCTGTATGTGTGTATAAATTTTAACACATTTAGCATTTATGCGTAACGCCAGGGATGTTTAGCAGTCATAAAATGGAAATTCAAGAGTACTATATATAGTCTTACTTTTTACAAATCTGAAATAGAACATAAAACTAAAAAAATTGAGAAAACATCAAAATCTCTAGGACTTCAGATTTGAAAGTAAATTGAGATACAACACTGAAAATTTACTCCGAAAGAGGGGGGAGGGCATCAACTCTGTTATAATTAGAAACAAATGAGTTATTCCTGAAACAAGTGCATTTTGCTAAGTAGCAACAGAAGCAAAGAGAAACAATGCTTTGCTTTGTGAAGACAATGAGACAAATCACAGATTTGCTGTACATCACTTATGGAATCAAGGACTCGTACCCAGAGCATATGAAGAATGATCATAATTTGACCACAGTGAAACAAACAACTCATCTTAAAAAGTGGATTACAAATAATCATGTGAAATTGTGCTTGGCCAAAGTCCATGATGGTCTTTATGGAAATACAATATTAAAGCTGCAGTGAGATTACCCTGAAAATCATCATGAAGATGGATAAAATGTAAAGTTAAAACCTTGTAACAGCAAGCACTCCAAGGAGGCAGAATGACTGCAACCCTCATGTGCCAGAGGTGAGAATGCAGAGTGGCCCAACTGCTCTGAAGAACATACTTCATAGTCTTATGAACACAGATATGGTCTATGACTCAGTATATGGAATATTTATGTTCACACAAATCTACACTCATATATAGCAGTTTCACCTCTAGTTGCAACAAACAAGTAATAACCAAGATGTTAACAGCTAAATGAGAAGTCATGGTGCATCCATTCCACCTATGCAGTGGAATAATATCCAGAAATCAACCGGAATATTGGAGGTCCCTGGGACAGGTAATAGACCACGGTGAGTAGACTGTGTGTTGCAAATTCATGATACAGCACTGAAAAGAGAAAGTGGGTGGAGGAACTGGCCAAAGTTGCTTTTAAAAATGTTTGGACTAAAGAAAAACTAAAAACTAAAGACAAATACTGACATAAACACAATATTCTTGTAGGTAGTTTTGTTTCATACAGGGATGCTACATATCAAGGAGTATACAAACCAGTACCTATAGTAGAAAATCGGAGCTGAGGACCAAGTAAGGATAGTCAGAAACAGTATAAACTCAGAGTTAGCTGCATATAGACACAAACAACAACACAGATGTATATAGACTTTAGTTATGGACATACACATTCCCTAGTTCTACCTGTTGAAAGGAGATTTAAACGGTGACCCTTTTGTGGCAAAGAACATACTCAGTGCCCAGATCTTATTTTCTAACACTGTTAGTTTGCCAATAAAAGCAAATATAGCTCTTTAGAAGAATGGAAGCTTCTGGGGTTAGCACAGGGAAACTACAAGATGAACCTAAAAGGAAATAAATGGAAAGCATGTCAAAAGGGCTGGTGTGCAAGTGGCTAAAGCTAGAAAAAGTTCAGGGATGAAACAATACTACTCAGTTATAACTAAGAAACACACTTGCCAAGTCCATATTCAAAAATGACTGAAAAAGGGATGAAGGTCTTTCTTCCAGAGTGATCCCTAGAAGTGTAGAAGGAATGAGTTAACCAAGTGTACCATAGAAATGCTTGCTTCAAGAAAGATCCATGGGTGAAAGCTAAAATTAGTAGGTGAAGTCTTAAGTACAGACTTCAAAGTCTCTCCTGCCCATAGGTTTCTTTCCCCCCACCCCCAACCCCGTGACATTGATTGAATCCAGGGCTTTGTGCATGCTAGACAAGCATTCTGCCACTAAGCTACATCCTTAGTCCCAAAATAAATTTTAATTGCTTTAGTGACTTTAACACATTCACAGAGTCTCTAATACTCTTTTGCAAGAGATAAAATGAAATTCCTCATTCCCTGAATTTTGGCTAGACCTGGTGACTTGCTTTTAATATCTAGGTCTAATAAAGATGAAATAGTAGGTCAGTTACAGTGAGCTATTTAATCATGTAATGTTGACACCATGTTGATGGAAGAAAAAATGAAAAAAGCACCGTGCCTTAATGACATTTACCAAACCTGTAACTCTATTCTAATTTTGAGAAAACCTTAGACAGACCCAGAGTAGCACTGACATTTGATGAGGATTCAAAAGCATCAACTCCAGTGACAGTACTGAGAAGCTGCTGGTCACAGGGCACTAAGGACCTGTAGAATGAGTGTGATGGCAGATATTGGACAGGCCCTTGGAGCATGAAGTAGTTAAATTGGGAGAAGGACTAAGCTGTAGCTCAACAGTGTTGTATCAAATTAAACTTGTTTTAGTTTTCATCAAATTAACATAGTTATGTCAGGTATTGCAGTGAAAGGTACACTGCAAAACTATTTTTGGTTTTCTTTTGCAAGAATATGTACTATACATGCAAATAAAACATACATGTGTTAAAAGGGAAAGAAGCAGAATAGTAGAAAAGAGTCCTAAGTGTATAAAGATAGATACAATCTATGAAGAAAAGCACAAAACTTTAAACAGAGACACTGACAAACAGAAAATGCCTTTATTGCATTTACAAAACACTCAAAAAATTCTGGAAAAAAAAAACTTCCTAAATTTTAATGAAAATCCTAATGTTTCTGATGAATACCCTGACAAGCAGATTCTAAGATTTATTTGGAAGTGTAAAAGACCAGGAAAAAGGAATATTCTTTAAGAACAGGGTGGCTAATATGCTTACCAAACACAAGTACTTCTGCGTAGTGGTCATTAATACAGCATGGAACTGATTCAAGGAGAGACTCAACTGGCTAGTGGGACAGGACTGGATGTCAGAAAACAGGCCTACACATGGACACTTGCAATGTATTAAAGGCTTATCATGAGATGGCCTTTTAAATAAAACATTCAAGGACTAGGAAATTCACATGGGGAAAAGACTAAATTGGGCCCTTAATTTTCTCACAGCAATAAATTGAAAATTCATTCTTGGCATTTCAGTGCTTATGACAAGTAGAACTAGAAGGACCATAGGCCTGGATATTGAAGACTATGTCCATTGCTTTGGGATTGGATAACTTAGAAGCAATAATCAAAAAGGAAAATACCCATTTGGCCACATTCAGAGTCAAAACCTAGATATCTAAATAGATTTTAAGTAGTAAAGAGATTTAAAAATAATAAAACATAAAAAGTTAGGTAAATCAGTAAGAAAAAAAATAGGCAAGCCTGGAGGTGCAGGTCTGTAATCCTAGCTACCTGGAAAGCTGAGGAAGGAGAACTGTTAAGTTCAAGACCTTGCCTGGACAAAGTGAGTCAGGATAAGTCTTAAAGAGCAAAATGAGGGCTAGAGATGGCTTAACAGTAGAGTGTTTTCCTGCTAGGTATAAAACCTTAGGATTAATTCTTTAGCACTGAAAAAGAATGACCTAACCGAAAAATAAGCAAGACATCCCCACACCCCCACTCAAAATGAGACAAGAATTCAAAAGCCTGATGAGCTTATGGAAAGGTGTTGTGCCTGACTAGCAATCAGGGAAATGTAAATAAACTCAGGAGCTCATGGCCCATGGGGCCAGCGGCAGACTTCCAGCAGGAAACTATACAGACATTACTTAGTCATAGCTGGAAGAAGGGCTCAAGTAAAGGGCTCTGTGCCTGTGACATCCTCAGAGAGACCAGGGAAAGACCTGTAAACCTTGAGGAATGTGTGCACATGAAGAGGCCCACAGGTCTGGGACTTGGTGGGAGTATGTTACTGTTCCCCTTCTAGAGATTCAGGGCTGAGATTCAAGTGTACTGGGTTATATTATACACGTGTCAAGTCACAGCTAAAACTTCATCCAGGATTCAAATGTTCTTTTGGAAAAAAAGAAAGAAAAAGAACACAAATACATATTTCAATGCTTGCATCACTTGTATACACAAGAAAGGAACAGCAAAGAGGTGACTGGAAGAGGGAGGCTGTGTTCTACACACCTAGAATGACAAGTGCCATCTCCAAGCCTGAGGGCCCAGGGTGAGCCCCTCAGCCCCTGAGAAAGGCTCAGTCCTGGTATTAGGAAATTAAAATGTGCACATCAGTTGGCTGTCCACAGCGGGCGGGGCCTGCACCTGCCAGAGAGGAATGTGGACTCTTTGGTTTAATCCTGAGAAGGGTTCATGGGGCCCCTGCAGTGAGGGTCAGAGAGGGGCTCAGCACAGTTGTTTTTCCAAGTCAAAAGGAGAGACTGTTGTGTGCTAGACACGTTTTAGAGATTATAGAGGTGCCTCCCCTTCCATAGGGAAACACCAGTCAGGACTGCCACCCTCTTTGCATTTGGATCTGTACTTACAGCAAAGTCAGACATCTCAAAGATTCTGAAAGGGAGTTGGTAAGGCAAGGGTTTCAACTTATACACACTGGCGGTGCTCCTCTTAAGGAAGACCTTGGGGCAAGTATTGTGTTCTAAGAAGCCCCATTGGCCACTCTCATCTCTGAAGAGCCCAGAGTTGGTCTTTCATAAAGATATGAAAAGATAGCCCTACTGCAGAGCAAACTGTGAAGTCATGGTGAATGTGACAAGGGTCTTCTGAACACTTAGACCCTGCGTAGAGGACACTAGAGTAATGTCAAGTGTTCTCTGCTGAACCAACCAATGTCAGAGTACCTGGTCCTGGAGGGAAAGTACTGTTTCCTAGTGACAGTGAAGTCACATTTTCCTAAAACGATCCCAGTTTTTGATGCTTTCATTCCTTGGCTGCTTCTGTCTTGTCAGAGCCAGAATCTGAACCTAAGTGTGCAGGGCAGAACAAAACAATTTTGTTTTCTAGGAAAATGGGAGGTCTGGAATGGTGAATGTAGCCTCAGGCGTGGCAACTGCCCCAGCTGGGGCTACCCACTGCCAAGTTTCACCCTCTCTCAAGAGAACCAAAACCAGACTGTACGCAGCATCTTCCTTCTCAGCCAAAGGGCCTACTCATTAGGGTGATTTCTGTTTTACTTAAGCATTGAAAAAAGAAATGACTGGAAGGAAATAGATCAAAATGTGATGTGGATTAAAGGACTTCAAATGATTTTCATTTCCTTCCTTATAGTATATATGTTTTCTATTTGAATGAATGATACATTTAGAAGTCAGAAAAACATTAGTTCATGCAAGCCCAGTATTTTCCTTACCGTCATCATCCTGGGGTTAGCACAATGTATCTAAGTGTCCTTACCCACCTCCTCCATTTTGCCCTTAAGAAGCCCAAGAGACCCAGTGACACAGAGCTCTTTTTCCCCAGCTCTCTAAGACCGTCCCTTTCCTAGCTTCATTACCCCTGCATTGAGTTCCCAGACTGTCCCTCTGCACACCCGATCATCATTTGAACATTCCAAGTCCAACTCTCTGCAAGGCCCCAGGCCACCCTGTTGCCAACTGCCCTCTGCTGAGACTTGCTGGTGTCAGTAACTTCAACCAGCTGCTCACCCCTGCCCTCCTCCTTCTAACTGATTATAATCCTGCCTGATCTCCCAGATGTAACCTAAACCACCTTCCTCCATACGCTCCCCAAGGCTCTAGAGATTGCCCCCTCAATTGCTGTGGAGCTTATGTGTGCCTGGCCCTCAGCACAGGAACCTTGCTTTCTTCCTCTCCCATGTCACCTCCGGTGCCTGGCACAGGCTAGTCCCCTGAGCCAGCTCACTGTGATGGAATAAACAAGCTGCCTATGTCCTCCCCTAGCAGAGGCCCTTTCTCTATCCCCCCTCAATCAATTTCCCCGTCTTGGTGGATTTGCCAAAGCCCTGTGGATCCTGCACCATGAAGGAAAAAACCCTCCCTAGGGCATCTGGACAGCTGCAGCCAGGTCCTGCGTGACATTGCTGAGCTGCAGCCCCACAGCCTGTGCCAGCTGCCCATGCCCTGTTCACAGACCCTGAGCCAGACCAGACCTACCACCACCTGTGTCTTCACTCAGAGGAGAGAAGTAAGAGACAAGGACAGAAAGTGTGAAAGCCATTCCCACAACAGCTGCCAGGAACAAGGCAAGAGTGCAGTGTAAATGTAGATTCACAGCTGGTACCCAGTTCCGCTTAGGAAAATACCTTGCTTGAGTGGACACCTGTTGTTTTTGCAAACTCTGCAACCAGGCCTGACTTCTGGAAATAGTTCACTGACTCTTCCTTAGAGGGGTCCTCATTTCCTACTCCCCCATGTGTAAGATTTAGGAATCCATTGGCTATTTCCAAAGTGAGCTTTGTGGCTGGACCACAGCTTCAGAAACATAGTTGCACTTAAAAAGATGTCTTGTACTTTGGTTGGGAGCAGTGAGAGTCTAGCCTGAGCCTGTGGCAGAAATCACTTGGAAAGAGTCTGTGGCATCTTTCTTCTGGTACATGTAAACTGGCAGCCGTATTATACTCATTGGAAAATGGCTGCTTAAGGACACAGATGAATATAGCTACATGTGTATCTAAAGGCAGAAAGTAGGGAAAGAGAACAAAAGGGACAGAAGGGTAGAAGGGGAAGGAGAGAAAGAACATCCCCAGACTAGGTCCAGCTGTGTCTGGAACAGCTGGATTCAGATTCATAAACTAGAAAAATATCCCATTTGTCCTTATCTAGATTTAACTGGGCTCTGCAGTCTGTTACCAAGAGCACTTAGGAGTACCTAAAGCTAGAGGTAAGATAAGAGCCCGAGGAGACAGCTCTGAGGGTAAGTCTAGGTTACAAAACACAGCAAACTAAACTAAACAAAACCAACAAACATTAAACACCCCCAAGACAGCCTTGTTAAGCTTTGCAGGGTAGAGGACAGGGAAGAAGAAGGTTAGCTAGAAAAAAAAATCTGGCCCGAGGCTCCAGCTTCAGCTCTACACTGGCCAGGACACTCTGGGAAAGGTGCTTCGTACAGCTGTTCACTGACTTCCTACTGTTATAGTGCAAACTTCTCTTTAGAGAGTTTCTCTCTCTACCCTGTGTTTGCAGCACATTATGGAACATGCTGTACTTTGTGTTCAAGCAAAGACTGAAGGATACATTTAACTTGAGATGGACAGTGACATGACAGTTGAAGATGACCTACGGAATCCCAAGAAATCCTAAGAACAATGCTAGGCTTTGTTCAACTACAGAGTTCATAGTGCTGGAGATTTTGCCCTGAATGCCTTTTCTCATAATGGAGATAACAGGCCTAACACATAAATCTCAGAGTAAATGGAAATGGTTCTGTGGGCCCAAGGGTGGGGTCTGAATAGGAAGGTGCTAAAGAGGACAGGCAATGACAGAGCCAGCCCTGAGTGAGCCCAGGAAGCAGAGCGTGAGTAGCACAGCTGCCTGCAGAACTAAATTAGCCTATCCAGCTTTGCATGCTGCAAGAAGTCACTGTCCAGGTCTCCCAAGACACATTTGCAAGGGAAGGTTCCAGGCAGCAAGAGCGGCCCCAGGAAACTTTAATATACAATGGAATCTGGGTTAAGCACTATCTTCTCCAAAAGTTGAGCTCACAGGACATTCCCCAGAAACCTCTGGAGAGGTGGGGAGGAAAGTTTCTGGAGGTCTTTGGATGAAGAAAACAAAAAAGTGGCCTTGATTTTTCAAGGAGAAATTACACAGGAAGAAAAAAATGTTTTTAATCTAATTAAGAGCGATCTTTTCACCTTCATCACAACATCACGGAAATGTGCCAGTTCTTAACTTCACACAATAATCAAAGCAATTAAGGAGAAGCCTTGGAAACTGGTGCAGATGTTCTCAGAATGTTTAATGGGGAAATGAGTTGCAGGCCTCATTCTCAGCATCCGGCTCCAGGTCCTGGCTACCAAATCCAGACATCTGCTGGGGCCCCACCCCCAGGCCTGGAGGGCGTGTGCTTGAGAAACACAGGTCTCTTCCCAGGCTGCCTCCAGCAAGGCCAGATCTGGGGCCCCAGAGGCTCCCCATGGTTCCTCAAGCCAGAGCCTGGACATAGTCAGAATCACCCCAGAGCTAGGGAGAAGCTTAATGTCAAAATTATGTTAACAACTGATGTCAAAAGTAATCAACTCAAACTGGCTCCCTCCCCCCTGCTGGCTGCAGGAGGACTATGAGTAGAAGAAGGGAGGGAAAAGAGCCCCTGGCAGGGGCTGGAGGAGACTGTCTTCTTTGACCTCCTCAGCATGAACATCACATATAGGTGTGGGAGCATTAGTGCAGTCTGACTCTGTGTGCCTCAGTTCAATTTGCCAATCTAGACCCAAGAAGCAAACTAGTCCATCTTTGAGGAGTTTCCAAAAATAATTTTCAGAAACCATGTAGAAATGAGGGTGGTGCTTACTTAGGAACTGGCCTGTTTTAGAGAGCAGAAGAGTATATGACTAAAGTTAAATGGCTTGAAAGTGAAGACCTTACTGTACTATTCAGGCAGCTCATTAAACCGCACTGGAAGCCTTGCTATATAGTACATACAAGGAACATAGAAGAAAAGGAAATATCCCTGGTTTTGAGGACACATAGGCAGTATGGGTCCTCACACATGCACAACTTTTAACATTCATGTTGTCTTCATACCAAAGGCCTCTTAATACAAGAAATACCAGATAGGACTCCAGGGCTCTGTTTAACTGCATGCAGGGTAGGCTAAAGGCAATGGAAAGAAACCTCTCTAAACCTTCAGTGACAATCAATACTCCAGCTCCACATTACTGGTAGATCTTTAAGGAGTGTTATAAGCTGCTTTCAAGCTGTTCACTAGAATACTTGCTCAGGAAGTGGCTGGTACAAGTTTCTCATTATTCTCTGTCCATGAATCTAGCCCAAGAAAATGTGATAGGAAGGGGTAAAGCATTTAAGAATGAAAGTACCATGATGCACTTTTTATCAAAAGGATTTTTGTGACTGCTATGTATAGAATGTAGCAAAGGGCAGCTACGGAGACTTGGGAGGCCAGTGAAGAATGAAAGTGAACTATTAAAACAAACAAACAAACTGTCAAACAAACATGGTGGAATTAGCAGGAGAAGAAGCTATAGAGACCAGGAATGGGAAAATCCATACGTGAAAAAGCATAATTTTAAAGACTTCTGGGAATGTTTGGAGAATAACAACACTGTACTTTTCCCTCTTAGACTTCAAATGTCCTCACTTATTCTAAAAATCAGAACAAACAATTCCACAACAGTAAGAGCAAAATAAAACCACATATGATCTATTCCTTTAACAGTAGGCCACATACATAGAAATTACCATGAGAGGAGAATCTGCCCTCCATTGTATGCCTGCAGGTGCAAAAGGCCAGAAGAGGCCTAGGATGCTCTGTCAAAAGAGCAAGGATGCTAAGTAGTGTCAACAAAAATAAGGTGTCCCTCTCCACAGAAATATTTTTATAGGAACTCAGAATTAATGTCAGTGATTAATTCTGAGAAGCAGTCAGTAATTTACAGCAACAAGTGAATATCACAAAAAGAAACACCAAATTAAAAAGTGGTAGGCTCCAGCAAGATGGCTCAGTGGCTAAAGGTGCTTTCTGTCAAGACTAACAATTTTAATTCAACCCCTGGAAAAACTCATTTGGTAGAAGGAAAGAACAGTTTCCTGCATAAATGGCAGGAACTTGTGACATTTTCACTTGTCCTTGAATACTCACCTTCCCTCTACTCAGCCTGGTTTAGTGACAGTGTTGAAGATGGTAGGATGGATCTTGGCCCTTGTTTCTGGAGGGCACAGTACAGACCTTGTTCTAAAATTATTATTTTTGTTTCATATTGTTTGTGGGTAGCCTGAAAGACTGACTTAAGGTGACTGCATTTTTTTTTCGAAATCCTAATTGCAAATTTTCTCAGTGTGAAAAATAGTGGACAATACTTGCAAACACTGTAAGATCTTCGGAGGAGTTATAGTAACTTGAGCAAAGATCAGTGGTTGAAGCACACAGCAGCCCACTGAAGAGCCTCAGAAGACAATCTACAGAGAGCTGCTCTGGAAGTTTAGAGCGTTTTAAATAATAGTATGTGCTAATAACTTACAAAATATGTACAGAGGATGCTAAGAAAAACTCCAACAACACTACAAGCCAGTACCTATGGCAGATTTCTATGCTTACCTCAAGCTACAAGTGAAAGCAAAGACAAGGTTATAAGTAGTCTGTCTAAATATTGAAGGAAAATTCCAGTTCAGTTAATTTGCAAAAGCTGGAAGAATCCTGCCCTCCTTTTATACCTCTCTGTCATAATGAGCTGAACATAAATAAAAGGAACAGAACTTCAAAGACCACACATAACTTCACAAAGAAAATAGTTTAGGAATAAAAAATAGCATTAAAAAATCTGGAGGCAGGAAAAAATCTAATCTCCATAGTTATCATATAAAAAATTGAAAATATGCAACTTCAAACAAAAAACATTATGGAGTACATAGAGAAACAATAACAACAAGGTTCCTTTCCACAGAAGCCTGAAAGAAGCATAGACACTGGACTTAACATGACCAAAAAAATTGTTTTTAATTAGGCTAGGGAATGTTTCAGCTGGTAAAGGGACTTACTGCTTAAGCCTGGCGACCTAAGATTAAGCTCCAGATCCCACATAGAGGTATAAGGACAGAACTACACAAAATTGGCCTTTAACCTAGAAATGGGCATCATGACATATACAATAATCTCAGTAATAATAAAACAAAATAAAATAAAAATAGTCTAAATTATCCCAAAAGATAAAAAGAAAACAATAAAGGACTAAAGAAAACCAAGAGAACAGAGAATATGAAGAATGAGATATAAATTAGATAATGGAATTAAATAGATTCTGAAACTTAAAAGTATGAACAAAAAAATCCATTAGAGGGTTTCATCAGCAGATCTGAATGGATATAAGAATCAATGGACTTAAGGATCAAGTCTGAGCATCAAAAAAAAAAAAAGTGAGCATCTCAAGAATTCTATGATAAACTACAAAGTATACTAATATTTATGTTGGAAATCCCAAAAGGTAGGTTAAAGAAGTGGTAGGAAGAATAATTGACATTATAGTGGCCATGAACTCCTCAAATTTGATTAAATACAAAAATCTCTATGTCCAGGAACATAAGCAAAAGGATCCAGAAATGATAACTAAGAGTCACAGAAAAATACACTATCAATTACTGAAGACAGAACATACTATGAAAAGAAAAAAAGACTTGCTTATCATTTAGTGATTCTCAATACAATTAATGTTCGTTTTCAGTCAAGAGGTTTAGGCCAACTTAAGAGGTTGGTAAAAGTGAGACCCAAACATAGTACTATAGAATCCTTCTTATACACTAAACCTTTCTGTTTTATTAATAAAAACCATTCAGTAGAAGTTGGTTTTGTTTGGTACATCATATACACCATCCACCTATTGAAAAAAAAATACAAGGCATCTAAAAGACATTAACTTTTGAAAACATAGCACCAGGGGCAGACATTTCAGATATATTGAAATTATCACAGATATTTGAACTATAAAACTATAGAAGACAATATACAAGGAAGAAACCAAAGTCATAGGGAAAACACAAAAGTGCTGGGAACTAGCAATATTGATGTATGAAAAATACTCTCTGTGGACTCATTTGATTGCATACAGCTGGAAAAAAAATTCAGAGTATCTTTTTGTACAAACAACCAAAACTAAAAGACAAAAATGAACAAAACATCTTGAGAATTTGGCTCAGTTGGCAAAGTGCTTGTCTTGTATACATAGGGCCAGAGTTTGGCTCCTAGAATCTGAGTAACAAAGTTGGGTATACTAGTCATCTCCATCCTGCAGAGGCATTAGAAGACATGTCAATCCATAAAAATACTAGAAATAGTCATATAGAAGCCCCCAAAAGAAAACCATATGAAACAACAGTAACTAACAATTTCCCCTAAATTAGTATCATAAACTAAATGATAGGTCCAGGAAGCTGAGAGAACACCAAACATGATTAATATCAAAACCTGCATATAAGCATATTATTATCTACAGAAAATCAAATATGTAAAAAGCCCTCCAGGAACACCTACTATAATGTAGCAATAATACAAACTACTTCCAATCTGTCCTGAGAAACTATGTAAGCAAGAAGAATGGAGTAAAAAAAAAGCAACATATCCCAGAAAATGGGAAATATGACAGACTAGGGTAGGATAAGGAAGGGAGAGTTGCTATATTTTTTTTTGTTTGGGAGAGGTAGCAATTTGTCAAGAAAAGAACATAATAGTAGATAGAGACACACTTCTCAGGATTTATAGCCTTGGTAAAGAAAAAATTGGAATAGGAAGGAGTGTTGACTTTCTGTAGCACAACTCTGTTTAGGGGAAATGCCTGTTTGTATAACCTTGCTTCTTGTAAAAGTATGGCAGAATATGGTCCATTGGAATCTGATTTCCAAGTTCCTATCAAAGTAAGATCTGCTCATTCTCGATAATCCTGAGGATGAAGCCATTTCAGATAAAGATGAGGAAAGGGTTGCTATGCTTTCAAGAGAAATTGCAGTGTTCAAAGAGAAATTGAAGCCCCACCTTTGGATTTACTAGACAAATACTTCAAGCAGTTATTTCAAACAGTTGAAAACATTGGTAAACATAATAAAAATATAAGCTATAGACCAGGACAAAACATTTTCAAAATATATAAAGATCTCCTCTAAACTTAATAGGGCTGGGAATGTAGCCTCACAACAATAGAGTACTTGTCTAGCATGAACAAAACTTAAAATTCTATCATAAATGGAAAAAAATGTGTATGACTGAATTTTGCCTTCTGGTTTGAAAAATACCAGAACATTCTGAGGTTAAATGAATGGCAACTTTACTAATGTGCATCAGATTCACAGGAGAAATACATTTATTTAGCATGGATATCTTGAATCCAAACTCCAGAAGCACAATGTTGATGGAAAAAAAGGTCAGGCTTCCAAAGAACATCATCTCATGCCTGAGCCAGTTCAGTAAAATCTACAAAATTATTAAATGTAAAATGATCTCTATTGTGAATGATAAAAAGACAATGATGTACAAGCAATGGTAAGATTATGTTAGACCATCAATTTGAGTACATTGATGAGAACTTCAAAACTAACTAAGAATGTGTAGTAAGGGGATAGGGATCTTTTGGTCATATTCTTAAATCAAAAGGCTTTTAAAATGAAACATTTTAGTTTGAACATCTTATTTCTTGAAGATTTAAAAGATTCTAAAGTGTCAGGGTTCACTGGAAAAAAATAAGATGGTAATCACATGAAATGTCTTTTCTAAGAGGTTAACATACAAGGTCCTTCTTAGTTTTCACAAAGGCAGGAGTTATGAAAAGATGGACAGGATGATAAACTTGTTTTCCTGATAGAGTTTTTTTCTCCCAAACTTAACACGCATATGAGGAAGAATGGTACACTGAGGCCAGTAAGTTAGACCCAGAAGCCACAAAAGTTTAATAAATACATTGATGTCACACCAGATGAGTTCCACTTATGAGGAAGAGTTTAGTGATTATATCATGTTGAGAAAATTATCTTCCTCCCCTAAAAACCAGGATATTGACAAATAAGACACATAGAACTAAAACTGAAGTTTGAAAATGGCAAATAATGTAGACACATATGAAAGCACGTAAGAGAAGCCAAAACTATTTAGAATGTGTACAAAAGTAAAAACCATGAGTAAATATGGCAGACATTATTCCACACAGACAGTTAGTAAGCACTTTGAGATCTAACTACAACAATTAAAAATTTGATTGTCATGGTGTATAAAATAAACAGGACCCAACTTACTGTTTATAAGAAACCTTCACTTAATATTAACTATAATAAAATACAAAGTAAACAAGTAAACTGAAAAATACCTATAGCACTAACACTAAAAAAGAAAGTGTGTTGCACTAATGAGATAGAGTGGACTTCAACTAAGAAAAGAAGACAATTTGGAAAGAAAATAAAACACCTATAATGCGTGTGCTTCTCAAGACAGTGCAACTTCAAAATCCGATACACCTTAAAGGCACAACACTCTATTAGAGTTGGATACTTTCATATTACTGTTAAAATTAAGTGCTTCTAGTCTGAAAATCGTTCAGCACATAACTGAAATTATCGTCACCATTAACTAACCATGTAAGACACATATAGATATTTTCAGCATCAGAATATACATTACTCTTATGTTTAAATCCATCCAACCAAACTGGATCAGTTTTGAGGCTTTATCACACACCCTGACAAAGTTGAAAGAATATAAATGGAATAATGGAGTACCCTCACAGTGCAATTAATTTTCAAAGTAGCATGGGGAAATGGGGGGCGGGGGAATCTCGAAATCCTGAGACCTGGTTATTAAGCATGTCTAAGTAAACACATGATTCAAAGAAGAACTCTGAAGAGGAAACTTTAATGTAATATAAAGTTTGTGATGCAGTGAAAACAGTTTTTGAAGCACTTTTATACCATTGACACTAAAGTATTGACAATAAATTACTGTTTATGCTTAAGACATCAGAACAATGACAATGGGTTAAAAAGAAAGAGAGAAAGAAATTAGAATAATAGAAATCAGAGTAGGAAATCAATTGAACAAAAAGATTATTGTATTAATAAGTAAAATTGAGAAATCATCTAATCAGGATAGCTAAACAAGAAAGACAAGGCATGAATCACTAATATCAGAAATAAAAAATGGGGTGTTAAAATAATAGAGGGTGAAAATTAATCAAATGGATCAACTTTTTGGAAAATATGTCACACATCACAAAGAAGATATTAGAGAACCTAAACAGAAAGTACCATGCTTGGATGGATTTACTGATGAATTGTGACAAATATTTTTTTATTATAATTTATTTTTTCTCAAATTGTAATTCATTCACACAGGGATTATAAACACAGAAAGGCAGGATGTGGGGAAGGGAATGGCACTGGAGTGTGGGTGTTCAGGGGGAATACAGATATCTTCAGAACCGGGTATCGGCTGGGTGAAGGTTCAGGGGACAAGTCACTATGACTCTGCCTATGACTCGCTTGTCCTTATCTAAGTTGGTATTGTCTGCCAAGGCTACCTATTTACAAGGTCTATGACTGCTCAGGCTTGTAAATTTCCCCAAAAGCTGCCTGTTTACATTAGCTTATAGCCATCTGTTTCAATGTTTTTCCACTGAGACCCAAGACTTGGTGTTAGTATACATGTATGACAGTCCTATTGCTGATTTTAGGCCTATGGCTGATTTTAGGCCTTCAGTGTGTAAGCAGGGCTGCCCATGACATCTCCTCCCTTCTCTAAGTAAGGGCTGTGGCAATTCTAAACTTGTGAAGGCAGGGATAGAGGCCTGACCTCCAGTATTTGAAGGAGACCTTGTAATGGCTCCAGTCCCCCTGTCGTTGTCCAGTGAGGCATGAGGGCCATACCCGTGTGACAAATATTTAATGGAAGAATGTATATCAAAGTTTTTACAGTGTCTTTTAGAAAGTAGAAAATATTGCTTAACTCATTTGTTGAGGCCATCATTGCCCTAAATTCCATAGCAGACAACACATTCCAAGCAAGCTAAATACCAGTAATTTATGCTGTACATGTAAAACAATACAGTATGCAGCATTATTATGCCAAATCCAAGAATATCACAACTACTCAGTGCTGTGGGACATTAAAAATAAAGGTAAGTGATCATAAGCAAAAACTAAGTTACATGATCATATCTCCAGACAGACATATACATCTGACAGAAATCTTTACTAACTCATGGTAAAAGCAACTCTGGAACATTAAACCTCAGGTAAATAATCACAAGAAGTAAAAAAGAAGTTACATGATTATATCACTAGATACAAGTGAATCTGACAAAATTCTTGATTTTTTTTTAAATCCCTGGAACATTAACAACTCAGGTAAGTAATCACAAAAAGAAAAAAAATGTTACATGACATGATTATATCGATGGATACAATATTTCATCTGACAAAATTTTTTACTAATGATGTTTTAAAAGCCCGTTAGAACATTAAAAACTCAGGTAAGTAATCACAAGAAGCAAAAAGAAGTTACATGAGTATATTATTGAACACAAAAATGCATCTGAAAAAATTCTATACCAATTTTTAAAAGGCCCTCTAGAGCATTAAAATCCCAGGTAAGTAAACACAAGAAGCACAAAGAAGTTACATGATTATATCACTAGACACAAAAATTTGACAACATTCTTTACCAACTTATGATCAAAACAAAAAAGCCAGAGCATTAAAATCTCAGGTAAATAACCATAAGAAGCCAAAAAGAAGTTACATGATTATATCCCTGGACACAATTACCAACTCAACAACCAACAATACTGCATATTAAAAACTCAGGATAGTGATCATGAGACACAAAAAGCAAAAAAAGAAGTTACATGATTATATCTGACAACATTCTTCACTACCTCATGATAAAAACAAAGAAGAAAACTTTTTGAACATTAAAAACTCAGGTAAGTGATCACAAGACACCAGAAGCAAAA
>NW_021604650.1:6676783-6714689 GCF_004785775.1 Grammomys surdaster
ATAATACAAAACAGAAATAAACACAAGACCTCTGGAACATCAAAAAGGTCAGGTAAGTGATCACAAGAAGCAAAAAGAAGTTACATGATTATATCACTGGACACAAAAAATTCGTCTGACAAAGTTCCTCATCAACTCAAGATAAAAAAGGAAAAAAAAAACCAACAACTCTGGAACATTAAAAACTCAGGTAAGTGATCACAAGACACAAGAAGCAAAAAGAAGTTACAGGATTATTTCACTAGACACAAAAAACTGACAACATTCTTTACCAACTCATAATACAAAACAGAAACAAAAACACTCTGAAACATTAAAAACTCAGGTAAGTGATCACAAGACACCAGAAGCAAAAAAGAAGTTACACGATTATTTCACTAAACACAGAAATCTGACAACATTCTTTATCAACTCATAATACAAAACAGAAATAAACACACAACCTCTGGAACATTAAAAAGCTCAGTTAAGTGATCAGAAGAAGCAAAAAGAAGTTACGTGATTATATCACTGGACACAAGCATGCATCTGACATTTTTTTATTAACTCCTAAAAGAAAACAAAAACCCAACTCTGGAGCATTAAAAACAAAAGAGTTACATATTTTTTTCTCTAGACACAGAAATCTGACAACATTCTTTACCAACTCATAATACAAAACAGAAACACAACAACAAAAAACACCTTTCTAACATTAAAAACCTCAGGTAAGTGATCACAAGAAGCAAAATGAAGTTGCATGATTATATCACTGGACACAAGCATGCATCTGATAAAATTTCTTATCAACTCATGATTAAAAGAAAAGAAAACCCCAACAACTTTGGAGCATTAAAAACTCAAGTGATCACAAGAAGCAAAAAAGAAATTACATGATTATTTCACTAGACACAGAAATCTGACAACGTTCTTTACCAACTCATAATATAAAACAAAACAAACACGAAATCCCGGAACATTAAAAACTCTGGTAAGTGATCACAAGACACAAGAAGCAAAAAGTAAATTACATGATTATTTCACTAGACACAGAAACCTGACAACATTCTTTATCAACTCATAATACAAAACAGAAACAAAACAAGTACACACAAAGCATCTAGAATATTAAAAACTCAGATAAGTGATCACAAGAAGCAAAAAGAAATTACATGATAATATCACTGGACACAAGAGTGAATCTGACAAAATTCCCTATCAACTCAAGATTAAAGAAAAAAACACCAGTAAACATTAAAAGGAAATTATTAATTTTGTAAATAACGTATACTAAAAATATATACCAAACATGATTGACAGAAGAAAAAGGTAAGGATGGTACCCACTCAGATTTTAAAATCTTATGGAAAAATCCTAAGCAATGGACAAAAATGAAGGGATAGATTTTTGTTTAAAAAGGGCTAAAGTTTTAGGTGGCATTATTGATGTAGAAAATGTGAAAGGACACATATACAAATTCTGCAACTAATAAGTGGCCATAGCAAGGTTACATGACATAAAGTTAATATACTAAATTCAGTCACTTTCCTATATGCCAAAAGTTAATGAGTGGAATTTGGAAGAAAGAACATTATTACATTGGCATTGCCAAACCAAACATAGATAAAAATATGTACAATATATTCTCAATATATTGAAAACTTCAATATTGCCAGATGTCCAATTACCCATGCTGATCCCTACATTAAATGCATCCATAAGCAAAACATGAATATGTTTTATCAGTATTGGAAAAATGGACTCTAAGGCTTCTATAGAGGAAAAAGAATATGAAACATAATATTAAGAGATAATTTAAAATGGACCCATTTTAATGCATTGTTGTAAAGCTTTAGGGATCCAGAAACTATATTACTTATAAAAGAATAGATAAGTAAAGATGAAAAGGAAAAGAAAATAGCATGTCAAAACAGAACCTTCCAAGTTCACTCAACTAATATGTAATAAGGGAACAAAAATAAGACAATGGGGAAAATATGATCTTTTTTCACCAATGGTAATAATGGATAGACACATGGAAAATATGAGAATGTAGATACAGACCTCGCAGTCAATAAATAAACAAGTGAAAATGGGTCACAGATACCAATGCAGAACACATTGTAAAAGTAGAAGAGAATACAAAACAATGTAATACATACCCCCCCCCAAAAACATACAGTGAAGTACTAAATCATTTTGCATTTTTCTTTGATACTAAGAACAAAACATGTCAAACTTTTGCCACTTCCATTTAACATAATGGTGAATGGTTTAGCTGGATCAAATGGTTTAGCTGGACATATACAACACATGCGAAGTGAAAAGGAAGTGATAAACATCTGATCACATATGGTATTGTATATGGTAAATTCAGCAATGTAGCAGTGCAAAAGAATAAGTACACAAGTTTTATTTCTATAAATAAAAAATGATATCTAAGAGGACCATTGAAATAGTTTCATTTGAGACAGCACCATAGTATCCATAGATTTGGTGGTTGAGTAACCTTGTAATTTTTCTTGATTTCTTAGCTGATAAATTTGAAAGGAGACTATATTGTTTTGCCCTTACTACAGGAGGAAGTACTGCATCCAACTGAGTCTTTATTCTTGCACAGTAGGTCTTAGCTCATTCAAACCAGACTATAAATCCAATGCATGCCTGCCAAAATCAAAGAACACTGCCCCAATATAATACCAAATACTAAAAACCAAAGAGGACTTAGAAGATAGTCATTTGGTAAAGCATTTGGTAAAATGCTTGCCTTTACAGCATGAGGATCTGAGGTTGAGCCCCAGAACTCATATTGTCATAAGTATTTGTGGATGTTTGCAGTCCCAGTGCTGTAGTGGTAGGAAGAGAATCTAAAGAGTTTATTGATTTGCCAGTCTGGCCTAATTGGTGACCCAAGGAGAGACTATCTCACTGGAAGTAGGTAGCATTCCTGGTTAAGAAAGTGGAGGTTGTCCTCTGACTTAGAACACATGCAAATGCACACACATACACATACATAAATAAAGTAAATTTGTGAATAAAAGAACAAGGCCATCATAAAATACATATTCCAGTAACTGACAAAAACAAACAAAAAACAGTCATATTATCTTAGTAACTATTTTAAATGAATTAAGAATAGTCAAACAACTAAAAGAGAACTGGGAGAGTACAATCTGAAAAACAATGAGAAAATGAGTCTCAATAAAGCTATGGAAAGCAAAGCCAAATTAATTCCAGAGCTGAAGATTATAGTGAAAGGAAAATTATAAGACTGGCTTAAAGCCAGATTGTTCAATTAAAACTGGAAACCTTGACCTTGAAAAGAGGTCATTTGACCCAAATGGATTTAACAGGTATCTATAGAACATTTCATCTCAAAACAAAAGAATATACCTTCTCAGCATCTCATGAACTTCTACAAAATTGACCATATAATTGGACATATAAAAAGCCTCAATAGATACAAGAACATTGAAATAATCCTGTGTATTCTATCAGATCAACACAGACTAAGGCTGGAATGCAATCACAACAAAAACAATGAAAAGCTCACATACTCATGGACAACTCTACTCAATGATAACTTGGTCTAGGAAGAAATAAAGAAATTTAAAACTTTCTAGAAGTCAATGAAAATGAAGGCACAGCATATCCAGACTTATGAAACACAATGAAAGCAGTGTTAAGAGGAAAATTCATAGCACTAAGTGAGAGATCCTATACTAGCAATTGTACACACTTGAAAGCTCTAAAAAAGAAGCAAACACACCCAAGAGGAGTAGATGGCAAGAAATAGCGAAACTCAAGATTGAAATCAACCAATTAGAAACAAAGAAAATACAAAGACTCAACAAAACCAAGAGCTGGTTCTTTGAGAAAAGTAACAAGGTAAACCCTTAGCAAAACTAAAGGGCAGAGATGCAGTAAAAGCTTATACTCCGCAAAACTGGAAAATCCAGATGAAATGGATGGCTTTCTAGACAGATACCATGTGCCAAAGTTAAATCAAGATCAGTTAAACTATCTACATCTAAATCCCTAAGACCCTTGACCCCTAAGGAAATAGGGGCAGTCATTTAAAGCCTCCTAACAACAACAACAAAGCCCAGTGCCAGATGGTTTTAGTGCAGAATTCTACCAGACTTTCAAAGAAGAGCTAATACCAATACTCCTCAAGCTATCCCACAAAATAGAAACATTCTATTTTGAAGGCAATGTTACTCTAACACCTAAATCAGACAAAGACCCAACAAAACTTTAGACCGATTTTGCTTATGAACATTGATGCAAAAATAATAAAATTCTCGCAAACCGAATCCATGAACACATCAAAACCATCATTCACCAGGATGAAGTAGGCTTCATCACAGGGATCCAGGGATGGTTCAATATACAAAAATTCATCAACATAATCCACTATATACATAAACACAGGAAAAAACCCACATGATTATCTCATTAGATGTTAAAATAGCCTTTGTCAAAATACAAAACCCCTTCATGTTAAATCTTTGAGAGATTATGAATTCATAGCATATGCCTAAACAAAAGAAATATACAGCAAACTAACAGCCAACATCAAATTAAATTGAGAGGAACTTGAAGCAATCCCACTAAAATCAGGAACAAGTCTGCCCATTCTTTCCCTGTTTTTCCAAGATAGTACTCAAAAGTTCTAGCTAGAGCAAGGAGACAACACAAGGATCGAAGGGATACAAATTAGAAAGGAAGAAGTCATTTTATCACTGTTCACAGAGAACTCCTACAGCTGAGAACTTCAGCAAAATTGCTGGATATAAAATTAAGTCCAACAAATCAGTAGCCTTCCTTTATACAAATGCTTAAGGGGCTGAGAAAGAAATTACAATAGCCACAAATAATATAACATAGTGTAACTCTAGCCAATCAAGTGGAAGATCTGTATGATAAGAACTTCAAGTCTCTGAAGAAAGAAGTCAAAGAAGACCTAAGAAGATGGAAAGATCTCCCATGATCATGGATCGGTAGTATCAGTAGGATTGACATAAACATCTTACCAAAAGCAATTTATGGATTCAATGCAATGCCCATAAAATTTCCAACACAATTTTTCACAGACAAGGAAAGAGTAATTCTCAACTTCATATGGAAAACAAGAACCCAGGATAGCAAAAAACAGTTCTCAACAATAAAAGACCTTTTGGGGGAATGATCATTCCTGATCTCAAGCTGTACTACCAAGCAATCATAATAAAGGCCACATCGTATTGGTACAAACAGATCAGTGGAATAGAATTGAAGACCCAGAAGTAAGCCAACACAACTATGGACACTTGATGTTTGATAAAGAGGTCATTTGAAATCAAGAAAATATGAAAATGTAAAGATCTCTTAGAGGGTTTATAGAATAATAATCATTAACATTCAAATTTCTCAATGTAGGGTTTAAACAGAAAAGACAGAGAAACTTTAAGTACATAAACTATTGAGAACCAGACCAATCCAAAGCATTCTCAGAGACTCTAGTGAAAGGAGAAATGTAATCTCCCTATTCCAAACTTTTGTATATACTCTATGTTTTCTGAAAATCTTTTCCTCTCTCTCAAGATCCTATCACTGAAGGATGACCAGGTAGTTCATGCCAGTAAGTAATCATTGAAAACATTCAGATCCAGGAGCAATATGGACATTTAGGTACATGATAGGTTCAATACAACAATGTAGACAATACACATTAAAGATTAAATTCTTTTGAAAGCAAGAGGTTCATCACAAAAACTTTATAATTCTATTAGTGCATTTCTTGGCAAATATCTGTAGTCAAAGAGAGAACAGAAAGTATGAAATTCACTAGTTAAATATAGGGTCAAAACAAAACCATCCAAACAAAACAAAAAATAGTCACAAACCTCATCTTAGATTTAAGAGCATTCAGACTAAAAAATAAGAAGTTAGGAATACATTACACATGGAAAACAAAGGAGTGACAAAATTATGAAGATATAGTCACTATATTATAAGCAAATCCATTAATGGAGAGGCCTAACATTTGAAATATATTATCTGTCTTATAACTTATAAACACCTGAAAGGATTGTCTGTTAGTATTCTCCACTTATAGTAGTGGATAAATCATCTGTACAGAGAATCAGTAAAGAACCATTTGTTCTTGAACTGTATATATACTTTAGGCCAAATGAATGAAACAGGTATACAAGTACATTTCATAGCAGTAAATTTTACTAGAGAGTGCAAATAGCTCTCTTTCAGACTCTGTATTTTAGGCCACAATACACTGAAATTCCAAATGCCTTTTACAACTACATTGCTGTGAATCTAAAAATAAACCATAGTAGGAAAACCTTTTCAAATTAACATGTACGGTCAACAATTTTACTCATTGATAAAGGCATTGGTTGAGAAGCTTGATGATCTCTATGGCAAGACAAGAGAATCAATTCCTAAAAACTATCCTCTGATATGTGCACTGGTATGTATGAATGCATGAAGACAGAGTGAATAAATTAAAAATACTTAACAAATAATAGGTTGAAGAAGTAAAAAGTAAAATTAATATTGTAACATTACAGTATGAAACATTGTGTCTAAACTAATAGAACACAATAGAAGCAAAGAGAAATATTTGGTAATAAGTACCTACTTCCAAAAGGGAGAAAGCTACTGAAATAAATAATCTAACTTTGCATCTCATGGAACTGCAAAGAAAAAAAAACCAAATCCATACATGTCAACAGGAAAGAATAATAGGCTAGTGCAGGTATAAATTAAAGACTATAAAAGTTAAATCATTTTCAAACTCCTTAATAATTAAAGATAGAATATTTCTAAACCAATTTAACTTTCAGAAAAGGTCAAAGTTGTCAATACCATTCTAGTTGCACATTTAAATTTTCACATACTAATGCCACATTTACTCCTATTTTACGAGGGTGTTTTAACATATGGTCAGCAAATGAGCAGTACTATATTAACAATATAAATAATAGAATAGTAATAATCTTCTCAGGTATAGTAAATAAATTTAAAAATACACCATTTTGTGATAAAATATCAATAAATTAGGTGTTGAAGAAATGTCTTAATAAAGCACATATGTGAAAGCTTACAGTAATTATCACAAGTAAATATTAAGAAACAATTATTTTCTTGAACAAAAGTAAGAATATGATTCCTATGTAGCAAGTAATATAGCTATTAAATAAAAGGTAATTGCTGTCAAGCCCCATGACCTAAACTGAATCCTTGGGACTGTCATAGTAAAATTCACGTTTTCAAGTTGTTCCTTAATGATCACATGAGTGTACAGGAATGTGCACATGCAAGTACATGAATAAACACACATATAATAAATAAATAAATAAATAAATAAATAAATAAATAAATACAATGTTTAAAAAGTAAGCAATGCCCATTGTTACCAACTGGATTCAAGATAAAGATGCAACTTCTAGCTAGAGAAATAGAGGATGGGAAATGAGAGAGACAAATCAGAAAGGAAAAAGTAAGATGTCTATTTGCAAATGATATGATTGTACAGAAAAATGTTATTGCTCAAGAAATTACTAGTCTTCAAGTTCAATATACAAAACTACACAAGAAATATTTACATTTCTTTATATTAACAATGAACTACCAAAAAGACAATTAAGAAATCTCTTATGAAAATAGTGCACCAACTTAGAAATAAAGCCTTGATTATTTCAAGAGCATTTGGACAAGGTCTCTTTGAACAAATAGTTTTAGGGAAACCAGGTATAAAGATTTAGGAAAATGAGTGTAGCATCTTTAACTTACACTATATAAAATTAACTTAAAATGGATAAAAAATATAAACATAAGTATAAAATTTGAATAAACTGGAAAGAAAATTCACATTATATGTGGTATTAATTTCATGAACATTAACACCAAAAGTATTGACAACAAAAGACTGAACTTCATGATATATAGGAATAAGTTTAACCAAGGCAGCAAGATATTTGTATACTAAAACCAAATACTCATGAAAAATTGAGGATGACAGGAATAAATGTAGTCGTGTGACTTGCTTTTGGTCAAAAATCTTATACTGGTTTTCTGCTTTCTTTAGAAAAGAGAAATTCTAAAAAATATGAAATGACAAAGAAAGTTGAATAGCTGAGCATTTATGACACAAAAATAATGAACTATTACACACCTTGATTAAACTTCTTTACTCATAAACAATGCACATCCTCACACTGACACATAAAGGGTCAATTTACCTTTCACACAGGAAGTCAGAATACACAGTGAGAATAGAATACTCATCAAAAGATAGTATGTCAAACCTGGATATATACATGAAAAAAAAAATGAAATTGGCTTTATATGGAACATCATAAGTCAAATCAACCCAAATTATCTTATTGATTCAATTCTAAACTAAAACTCCTAAATAAACTAAACTCCTGAAGTAAATTCTAACATTGATATTAACAATTTTTTTGAGATACATCGAAAGCCCAGAAATAAATGCAAAGTTGATGTCTATCACAAGTTTGGTAGGATGAAGAGGAAACAAAAATAAAAAGATAACATACATAAGGGAATAAAATATTTCCAAACTATATCTAATATGTTCATATATAAGCCATAAAAGTAACTATATTTCAATAGCACATGATAATAAAAATGACCTAAATATGACTTAGACAAAGGTCAGTTAAGCATTTTCCCACCACAAACATACAAAGTATTAAGAAGAATACAAGAAGTGCTCAGTATCACTTTCTGGGGAATGCAACTCAGAACAACCATGAGATAATATCTCAAATATTTTAGGAATTATCAAAATAAAAAATGGTGTTAGTGAAGATATGGAAGAATTAAAATATAAATATATGTTTGGTGCGAATGTAAATTGGCATAACAAGTTGTATGTGTAATATAAAAATTGAAATGTAAGTTGGCATATTTAAAACAAAATTGAAGCACCTTATACCTTGTCTTTCTGGCTCAAGTGAATAAGTTGTTATGCTTGCCAGCATCTGTCTCACACAGGAGCATGCTAATGTAAACAAGTTAAACAAGTTCACTGGCTTTAAGATACAACTGAATTTAACAACAACGGATTTAAAATGTAAGCTGAGTGAGACATCTCTTCAAAAGCATTTCCCTTAAAAGTCTACCAACCTTCGTTCAATCTTCAGAACACACAGAAAAAGAAAGGACCAAATCCCAAAATTTGTCACATGACGACTACATATGAGCTGTGACATGCATGCATCCATAATCAAATAGATACAGAATAATAATTACAATGATAATATATAAAATATTTTCAATTAATGGATGGTTTAATCAATTTTTAGATAACTGTGTTTTAATTTTATCATAACATTCATATTAATGGTTATATGGAAATAGTGTATTAAAATGGATAGAATGGATAAAATTAACACAAACAGAAAATGTTTAATCTCAAAAAAGAAGTCATTTACTTTGTGACAGTATGGATGAACTCAGGTCAAGCTGTGTGAATAGGAAAGGCCAAAATACTTCATGTTTTCACTATATGTGTAATCTAAAAACGTTATGCTCTAAAAGCTGAATATAAGATTGAATAGTAATTTAGCCTTGGGGCTTATAGAAAATATTAGTTGAAGGAATTCAACTTATAGCTATAAGATGAACATGTTCATCATTGTGAACCTCATTTTATATCATTTCTATTTAGACCCTGATGAATATATCTTAAGTACTTATAGTACACCAGTATAAAAACTATGTGAACTAACATACGGTACAGTAGTTTCATTGTATTACTATATTTATAATCATAAGGTTGTAGAGAGTGTGAACATATATAGTGAATTATATCTCAATACAACTGTTAAAACTTCAAGGCATCAAGGAGTGAAAAATAATTCAGCAATTAACTAAGATGGAGGAGGCTTATACCTTATTGCTAATGATATAACTTACTGCTAATGGTAAACAAAAACAGTCACCATTTTTAAATGTGAAGGCAATATATAAACACACAAAGCAATCTATGCACCCAATGCATCCATAATAACCATCCTAATATCTACAAGAATTAGAAAAATCCTTCCTGATATTTACAACCTTAGGTTATTACACAGAACCTTTACATGATCGTGGCCTTGAAATGAAGCACAAACAATGCTGAGGGATTCACATTTCCTGACTTCAAAGGTTTCTAACATGTTATCCTTGTGAAAAGTGAATGGTACTAATTTAAAGGTAGACCTATAGATCAATAGACTGCATTAAAAGAGAGAACTCAGAAATGATCCTTGGTATATATAACATTTGACTGAGTTGCCCAGTTCAATTAAAATGGTAAAAGTCATCTTGACAATATATAGTCCTGGTAAAACTAGACATCCTTATGTGACAGGGTAAATTTGGGATCTTTACTATAACCATAAATTAACTCAAGGTCAGTCAAAGAGATAAACATGGTCTGACAACTATTGAACTCATGGAACTGGCAGTGACTTTTTAGATATGATACTTAAGGAACAAGATAAAAATGGGGGTGGGGGGAGAAAATACAAAATTCCATGAGCATTTTAAATGTTTGAACCTCAAAATACTATTTAGCTGTAAAAAATACACCCAGAAAGAGAGTAAAGTATTTGCAAGTTGCTTATCTGATAAGTGATTAATATCTGTTATATACAAAAAATACATTATTTATAAAAGCTCATTTCAAAAGTATGCAAAAGACCTTGAGAAGTATCATAAGAATAATACACATCAAAACTCAAACAGGACCACTGAGGTGGCTCATCAGGTAAAATGCTTGCTGTTGAGTGATGCAAGACCAACAATCTAATTGTCCCTGAAACGTATGTGAAAGGTGGAAGAAGAGAACTGAGTCCACAGTGCTATCCTCTGTTCTGCATATATACCATATACAATGTGAATTCCCTCCACACATCTAACACAATCACATACCATTTCATATAAAACATAACACTACATACTTGAACACTTAAAAAACAAAATGTCCATTGGTGATTAAAATTTGAATAAGTCACCTTGCATAATTTCACAGTGATTTAATGTAGTATAACCCTTATGGAAGCAAGCTTTAAGTCTTTACAAATATTAAAATGTAGTTTGTACATGATCCACCAATCCCACTTCTGAGTATATAACTAGAAAGAATTAATACAGGGCCTCAGATATTCATCTGTACATTGATATTCACATTGGAATTATGTACAGCATCTAAAATATGAAAACACAAACATCTTTGAATGGCTAAGAAAAACATGGATGTACATACAAAGTTGGACATTATTCACTCCTAGGAAATTGTGGAGGAAATACAAGGTGGTGGAAAGGAAGTGCAAAGCAGTAATTTGTTCTACAAAGAACTAATAAAACAAGTTTTTATCTTTATAGTTCTTGAGAAAAAATAACTTGGAGAACATTGACAACCTACAAGCAAGACTGGAACTTTGTAATCTTCAGAGACCTAAGGAAACAAAATACCGTAGGATTTGTCATCCTGGTTCAATAGCTCAGAAATATTGGGATAAGTATATAAAAGTCTCAACAACAGTTTGAATGCTTGATGTCCTAGGTAGTGACACATTTCCTAGTATTCACAAAACTTGGAGCCATCTTAAATATGTAACATAAAATCTGCATGAATTTGTCTTGCTCAGGAAAGCATATTGTCTCTCAGTAATATAATATCCAGGATCCCATCCTAAGAAATGAAGTACACTGTAAACTTCAACCTAGATTATCCTAAGAGTGAAATTTTCATACTCCTGTGTGTATGACTCTAGAGGCATTTTACTGCAATAAAACCAAGAAAGAAAACAGGGAAAGAAAAGGAAAAATCATTTCAAGAATATTTAAAGGCAAACAGAAAAAGAATGGACATAAAAATCCATTTGATAAAATAGCAGAAAATTTCCCTAAAAATTTTTAAGGAAAGTTATGTCATATTTATAGTATTGTGGACTACAGCAGATTTTAAAGATGAAATTCTACAAGCTAAGAGGTGATAAAATGAGATACAACAAGTTGAAAAACAAATCAAATTCCAACCAGTAACTTCAAGGGTATCCTCAGAAATGAAGGAGAAACAATACCTATCTAAAACAAGCAAAATCTGAGGGAATCCCTAAGCACTAGGCCAGCAAGCATTAGAAAAATTATGTAAGAGAGTTGTATCCAGAAGAGACAACTACCTTCATATAAGCATAAAATATTAACCCCATTAGAAAAGTAGATACACAATAGGAACGAAAGCATTATTAATGCATCAAATCTTCAAACTACAAAAATAAATGACAAGAACAAGTCATTAGTTATATATAATAACCTTGGATATAAAATATTTCAAATTCTATTGTCAAAAGGCCAGTTAAATTTAGTTTTTCAAAACCTAAAACAAAATGGTCATAATGGCACACACCTTTAACCCTAGCACTGAGGAGGCAGAAGCAGATTAATCTCTGTGAATTTGAGTTTCAGCACAGCCAGGACTACATGGAGCAACCTTGCCTACACAAATGTGGTATCTATAAAAAATATGAAATGGAAGAGACAATGGAATAGACAAATGGAAATATAAAACAAGCAAAAGCAACAATATTAGGCAAATCAGACTTCTTGACAACTTAAGGGACAACAAAAGTTTAAAACAGTCAAGATGATTATTTCAAATCTATATTTGCTCAGTATTGGAGCATCTAGTTTTATAAAACATCATCAGACAAGAGCATATGTGAGAGATGTCAGCATCTTACTTGTCAATGGGTTATCCAGACCCTCCCCTTCAGAAAAAGGAAAAAAAATCAATGAAATCACAGCAGAAGACACATTGTTTTCAACACTGTGTGGGACTGTCTCTTGAATTTGGTGTATATACTAGGCCACAAAATAAGTCTTAATCTGAGGATACAGTGCATTAGTGGTAGAAACATTGGTTTGATTCCCGAACCATCTACATAAAAGCAAAGAGACATTTTTTTTAAGTCCTAACAAAAAAATTGAAAAAATGTTCTGTATCTTTTCTGATCACAAAAGAATGAAACCAGAGACAATAACAAGGAATTTTACAGTTTATACAAATACAGAGACTAAATGACACACTTTAAATTAACAGTGGCCAACAAAAGAAATGAAATACAAATTATTTGTTGAAACAAAAAAATGTAAAATGCAACATTTGAAAACTTATCTAACAAAAATAGCAATAAAAAAGAAGTTTATAGGAGTTAGTACTCTTAAGAATTATTTCAACTAATCTAATGCTGTATTCGCAAGGATTTAAAAAACAACAAATTAGACCCCTAGTTAAAAGAAAGAAAAAGATCAGAGTAGAAATAGATGAAAAACACTATGAAAGTAAGAACTCTGTTTTTGAAAAAAAATCTACAAACCTTTAACTAGATTAACCAAGAGAAAATGAAGAATAAACAAAATAATTAAGAGTACTCTACAGTGAAAAATCATGAAATAGTGATAAAAGATAAAGAACAGCTACTGAAATGACTCAGTGCATTCCATGTCTGGTGACCTGAGTTTGATTTCTAGAACAAAATGTTTAAAAGAGATACCTCACTTCTATGAAAATGTTTTTTGATATCTCTCTCTCTCTCTCTCTCTCTCTCTCTCTCTCTCTGTATGTGTGTATGTGTGTATGTGAAGTTTTGTAATTAGACACAAAGTCATATCTTTGAATTAACATTTTTAGACACCCATAATATACAATGTATAAATTTAGTGCAATCTCCCCAAGTGCAAATGTCATTCTCTACAGAATTACAAAAGGCAGGTAGATCTGGGGCATGGTGGAGCACACCTTTAATCCCAGGACTTGGAAGGGAGAGGCACGACAGGTTGATGGATGTATAGAGCAATTTCTAGTATACCTACACTGGGAAATAACTTGAAAAATCAAAATTTTAAAAAGAAAAGGAAAAGCAAAGTTCTAAATTTTATATGGAAGCTGACTGCAAGCTCTACGGAGTTATAGGAACCAGAACAACATGGTTGCTGTATGTTCAGACACAGATCAACAAAAGAGTGTACACATTTCATGAAAAAAGCCTATACAGAAACAGCAAACTAATTCTTGATTAAAGTGTCAAAAGCGTACATTATAGGCTAGATAGCTCCCTTCAACAGACTTCTCTGGAAAATAGATATGCATATGCAGAACACTGAAATTTTATTTCTGTTTCATCTTTTATAAAAAATCAACTCAAAATGGATCAGTGATCTAAATATAAAACATGAGTCATTGCAAGATTTTCGTATGTGCAGGTAATGATTTTTCTGAATAAGGATCCCAAAGTCAAGGAAGCAAACAAAAAATGACACTAAGAAATTTACATTAAGTAGAAAAGTTTCTGCACAGAATAGGCAACAGTTATCAGAACAGAGGCACCTGACTGAATGGGGAAAAGTAGGGCTAGTTTCACATGCCTGCAATCTTAGTACTTGTGAGGGTCAAGGAATGGGATTGAGAGTTTAAAGTCTAGTCTAGAAAATTCTATTGTAGCCTAGAGTACATAAAAAGACCTTGACTAAAACACACAAGAATGTTCTTGAGCCTAGTTGTGGGCCAGAACATTTATTTTGTTACAGTTTGAAGGGTCCATTTCTGCCCCATTTTCCAGACACCATGGAGACGGTTCAGTTAACTTACACCCTCTGCACTGCCCCTTAAATTCTCTTGTTTCCCACTTCCCAATGTTTCCTACTAAAAATGCTTGGACTCCTTCCAAGAAGCTTATCAATGTCTACTCTGTATTCCTGTGGGTGAATAGCAGTACCAACCACTATTCCTGGATATCTAAAGCCTGAGATTGCCCAGAACGCTCTGCTCAACCTCAGCATTCAGTGGATGTTGATCTTCTTACCAGTCTCCCCATATTCTCCATCACCTTGATTCAGACTCAGGTTTTCTCCTTATCTCTTATTTTTCAGTGCATTACCAGCTGCCTTACATGGCAGCCTTCAGGGAACAACACAGCCCAGATTCCACTAGTAGTTATATCTAGCTCTCACTTAGCTCACACTTAGCATATAAGGACTTATAACATCATCCTGGCCATATTTCCTACAAGTTTTGCACCAAACAGGTGAATAACACTTGCAGCTAATCAACATTATGCCTTGAATGTGCCAGGTTTCAAAGTATAGCCCTCTAATACAGTGAAATGTAACAGATTCATCTTACCTTTTTTATATCAATAATGCTTGTGGACTTTAAAATAAAATTTTAGAAAGTATTTGCCAACTAAAAGTGGGTAGAGTGGGGAGGGGATAGAGGGTTTGTGGAGAGGAAACTGGGAAGTAGGATAACATTTGAAATGTAAGAAAATAACCAATAAAAATGAAAAAAAGAAAGCAGGTTGATATCCAGACTACATAATAATTTTTTTAAAACTTAAAGTATAATCCAAGTTAAAGTTGGTAAATGATCTAGACAGATACTTATCAAAAGAAAAAATACTAGTGATCAAAACTTCATGTAAAAAAATCACTAGTACTATCCATGAAGAAACTGTAAATCAAAAGTGGAAGATACCATCTAACCCAACTTAGAATGGCTTATAACAAACACCAAAACAAGGCTGACAAGGATCATATGCGGGTAATTCAAGAAATTAACGCAACTGAGACAGAAGGATCATGAATTTAATGTCAGCTATAGTACAATATTGAGACCTTGTCTCATAAACAATATTAAAATATAAAAACAAAAATTAAAAATGCAGGAACTAAAAACAAAAATGTATGTAAAATGAAAATCAAGAAATGTCTTAAACATTGGTAGAGATGTAAATTAGTATAGCCATTATTGAGAAAATAAAGCATTCCAGCCCCCCAACAACCAAAAGAATAGCTGATGTATGCCTAGTTATATAAGTAAGTCAGATAAAATTCTGGATATTAGAGAAAAACTTGCACAACTATATTATACAGTTCTCCATAACTTAGATGTAAAACCAGCCATGGTGCCTGTCAACAAATGAATGTATAAAGATATATGTGCACAATGCATAATTATTCAGCTGTAAAGAAAAATGATTTTTTCTATTGCATCAAAGTAAGTATAAATAAGCTAGACAAAGAAAGACAAGTATTGCACATTTATTAGAAATTAGGTAAGGGATGTGATGGGGAAGATAGATTCAATTAGGGCAAATATGCTAATACCACAGAGCCCCCTTAATGTGTATGAACAATATATGTTAATTAAAATTTCAAACAAAAAGAAATTCAGAAGCATGTTATGTAGATGAAACTGGAGGTTGTGTATAGTGAAATATATCGCAAAAAGGCAAACATTATATGCTTTCTGTGTGGGTTATTTAATGTTAAAATTACTGAGATAGAAGAATGCAGTTTTGTTGAAAGAGTAGAAAGCAATTTTGCAATAGAGAATTTTCATCTTCAGGTGAAGAGTTTTGGAGACAGCACTCAAAATAGTGATTACACATTCACTAGTGGATTTTCTACTTAGAAGAGTTTAAGATGGTAACATTTATGTAAAATGTATCTTACTTCACAAAAAATGGAATTCAAATCCAAAGACTAGCAGAATAAAAGAAGAAATTATAGACATTGTAGTTTGTTGATGACAACAACTTCCAGTTAATTGATGATGTAGATACAACTTTAAAAGCATTTTCCATGAAAAAAGAATAAATAAACTAGACTTTAATTAAAAATAAAATTTGGCACTCCATGAAACACGAATAGCCACAATACAAGATTAGAGAAATTTTTACCAAAATTAACAAAAAACTTTCCAAAATATACAGAGAATTTTTTTAAAACGTATCTATGAGAAAACAATTTGATAAAGAAAAAATTAACCAGTCATCTCTCATCATTAAAATGGCAAATATACATATTGAAATATTCTTGACATCACATGTCATTAGGGAAAATGTGAATGAAAACAAAACTAAGATGCTTTACAGCCCTATTAAAGTGTGTCAAATTTAGAACATAGACAGCACCAAATATCCTATAGAAGTGGAGCTGAAGTGCAATTCTCTTGCTGATTTTGGAATATACTTTGATGCTCTTTTAAGAAACCAACTATAATTTTCATATCCACTCCAACAGCCAAATCTTTGGTATTTTCCCAAAGGAAATGAAAATTTAAGTTCACATAGAAACAAACATATTGTTAAGAGTTGGAAGCAACTAAGATGTCCTTTGATATATAAATAATGATGTGAAAACAGGTATGTAAAAATAGTAGAATGTTACTACAAAAATGAAACAATCTATCAACCCATGAAAAGACAAAGTAAACTTAAATACTTATTGCTGTGTGAAATAAAGGCAATCTGGAAAGGCTATGTACTTTAAGATTCCAAATATAAGCCATTTTGGTAAAGGCAAAATTATGGTGAAATGTTCAATAGGTGCCAGAAAATGAGGTAAGTAAAAGATGGACAGGAAGGGTAAAGAGAAATTTTAGTGCAGTGAAAATGTAGTAATTGATCTGTATACTGTGCTATACATTATCCATTTGTACAAATGAAAGTGAATCGTAATACCAACTGTAGATTTTGGTTGATAATTAAGTGGAAATGTAGCTGCATTCACTATAACAATTGCTTCATTTGATAACATGCAAAGTAGTGGATGTGTAGGGACAGGTGATATGATGTCATAAGTCTCTGTAGCTTCCTCAATTATAACATGAACCTAAAACTTCTCAAAAAACATAGTCCTCAACACACAGATAACTGTGTAGAGCATTATAATGGCAAATTACTATGAACGTACTTTAAAATAAGTATTAAATATATAAGGGAAGGACAAAAATGTATGTAAATTATAATAAAAAGTTTATAAGATGGTAAAGTTATTTCCTGTCAATTATTAATTGTTAAGTAAACTCAGGAAAAAACTAAAATTGACACAATGAGTTTTAAAAAACATACTTTATATGTGCATAAGACATACACTTTTGGTAAAACAACACAAATAGGTTGAAAGTAAGTAGATAAAATGACATCCCATAAAATAACTAAAAGAAAGATGGAAAGTTAACATTCATGAAAACCAATCATTAAATAAAATATTGCAGTAAAGGCCTAACATAGTGTCAGAAATATGTTACTTAAAGATAATACACACCCCAAATGATAGAGCCAGAAAATACAAGAATCAATGGTGACAAATTAAATTACAGGGAGAAATAGAGTCCCACACTAAATTTGAAACCTTTAATCATCCACTTTATGGTACAGAATGAATGAAGATTTAGAATCAGAAAAATGTAAAATCATTTTGTAACAAATAATATTGACCACCTACCAAAAAAAACCTATGGACTATAGGAAAGGTATTTATACGAGAGATTGATAGTAACAAATTCCTTATATATGTTAAAAATTAAACTTAATAATAACTACTCCCTAAATCAAATACCTCAAGGAACTATATAAAGAACAACTCTTCCTTTGCAGAAGGAATGAAATCAAGATCAGAAGAGACATAGTAGAAAAAAAACTGTTAACTAAACCATGATTCTTTTTGATAAAAAAGACAAGCTCTTAGACCACTGAAGAAAAAAAAAGGAATATACAAGATCAAAAATTAATGTGGATTCATTGAAAAATGAAAGGTACGGATATTATAATAATACAGATGTCTTAGAGGAAAGGATACTTCCTAGAAAAAATCCAACAAATCAGAAATGACTCATGAAGGAATAACTCAAAACAACAAATAACCATAATATCAAAAATCATAATTTTAAAAACATCCAACAAAGACAAGTCCAAGATAAAAATAGTTTCATTGCTGAACACTAACAAACATTCTAATAACAACTACCTCAAAGATAAAAAAAAGAATATGTTCTAATAAATTTTATGAAGCTAGCATCACTGTGGTATATAAGCTAGAAGCACCAAAGAAAAATAAAACCACAGGCTAATACTGCTATTAAAGAATGCTGCATTAATATTTAATAAATTATTAGCAATCTAAATTAAATACTATATCAAGATTACACATTATAACCATCTATGATTTGTTCAGAGTATACTAGGGTTGCTAAATTATATATATATATATATATATATATATATATATATATATATATATATATATATATGTGTGTGTGTGTGTGTGTGTGTGTGTGTGTGTCTGTGTCTGTGTGTATGTTTATTTATATATATACATATATATGATATATACCAGTTATTATATATATACATATATATAGTAACTGATGAAAGCATATGATACCAATGTTTTCAACTAACATGGAAAAAGAATTTTACAGATTCAACATGTTTATATTAACTTATCAGTTTATGTATAGAATGAAAATTCCTCAAATAACAAAAGCAACTTATGAAAATGAGTAACATGTTAATAAGTTAACAAATAAGTAAAAATAAGTATAACATTCAGTGTAGAAAATGGAAATTTTCCCTCTAAGATTGAGTACAAGGCACAGATGCCTGTTCTTGCTACTTAAATTCAAAGCAAAAAGAAAAATACAAACTAAATTAATATAAAAAGAAATAAAAGTTATCCGTTGTAGAAAGAAAAAGTAAAAATATTTGCCAATTAATTAATCCTATGTGTGGAAAATATTGAAGATTACAGAATAGATCTATTATTACAGGTAAGTGAATCCAGTAAAGAGACAGTATAAAAGCACTAACCGCATTTGTTCAGAAGATTTAAAAAAGATCTCATTTGTAATTCGCACCAAAAGTATACTTAGCTGGGCATGGTGGCACACACCTTTAATCCCAGGACACAGGAGGCATGACAGGCAGATTTTTGTGAGCTCAAAGCCAATATGATTTACATAGCAAGTTCAGTCCAGTGAGCCCCAGCTACATAGGTACCATACATTTCATATGATTTATATAAAAAAAATAGACAAAGCAACTATGAAAAAATATCAATGTGTTATTGGTATAAAAATAGAAATACTGATGAGTGGAACAGAAAAGAGAATTCAGGAATAAATCCAAATATGCAAATTCAACTAGGTTTTGACAAGAGTATAAAGAGAAGACAATGGGCAATGGATTATATTTTCAATAAGTGGTACTGGGAAAATCATCATCAACTCAAAATGGCTAAAAAATAAACTAAAATCCCAGATGTTGTGGCTCATAAATTTAATCCCAGCACTCACAAGGTAGAGGAAGAAAAATCAGTCATTCTTGGCCACATAACAAGTTTGAGGCTAGCCTGAAGTATATGAGAATTTGTCTCAAGGTAAACCAATTCATAAATAAATGAACTCAAAATAGATTTAAAAAAAACTCAGTGTAAAACTAACGCCACAAGAAGGCGTAGAATATGTGGGGAAAGCATCTTGACATTGATATTTTGAATTTTTAACACAATAATAGGTACTATTCTTATACTATTAAAGTAAACTAAACAACAAAATCTTAAAAGCTTCGCAATAAAGGAAAAATTAGCAAAATTAAAATGGAACTCATGAGTTGGAAGAAACTATTTACATGATATGTATACAATGTAAATATATTATATATATGTGTGTATATTTTACTTATATATTCATATATACAAATTTCTACATGTATATTAGAGGTAAAGCATTTCCTATTAGGCCTAGTGTCTTAGGGTTCTGTTGCTGTGAAGAAACTCTTATAAAGAAAAACAATTAAATGGAGCTGGCTTACAGTTCAGAGTTTTAGTCTAGAGTCATCATGGCAGAAAGGATGGTAGCATGCAGGCAAACTAGGCTAGAGAAGGAGCCAAGAGGTTTACATTTGGATCCGCAAGCAACAGGAAAATAGAATGATATTGGGCCTAGCTTGAGATCCTCAAACTTCAAATCCTGCCACCAGTGACACACTTTCTTCCACAAGGCCACACCTCCTAATAGTGCCATCCCTCTGAGCTTATATAGGCCATTTTCATTCAAACCACCATGCCTGGTGACCTGAGTTAAGTCCTTCAAATCCCCAGTGGAATGAGAGCAGCAACTCCTGAGAGCTGTCCTCTGACTTCCTTACATATGCCATGCACATGATTATGTGCTCCAACACACAATAAGAGAATGTACAAAATGTTTCACTTCTACTTTGTTGATGGGTTATGTTTTGGTGTTGCCATTATAGAATGCAAAATCAAATATCCTATCTAAAAAAGAGAACTACCAAGTGATACAGCAACTTCTATTTTGAGTATATGCTGTAAGAAAATTATGTAAAGATATTTGTATTTTCATGTTAATTACAGACAAGATATAGATACAATGTAAGTGTCTATTGGTAATGAACAGATAAAACAATATTATTTGGCACGCAAAATGGAGATGATGTTGTCATTTTCCACAAAGTAAGATAAACTTGGAGGACCTTTTGCTAAGAGAAATAAGCCAGAAAAAAATTGAATCCTATCTTATGTCATTTATTTGTAGACTCTAAAGAACTGGAGAAGGGTTTTAAAAATATATGTGTAGGCTGGGTGGTGGTGGCGCACGCCTTTAATCCCAGCACTTGGGAGGCAGAGACAGGCGGATTTCTGAGTTCGAGGCCAGCCTGGCCTACAGCATGAGTTCCAGGACATCCAGGACTACACAGAGAAACCCTGTCTCGAAAAACCAAAAAAAATTATAAAAAAATATGTGTATACAATAAATCAATGGTTAACACAAATGAAGTTTTAGGTATAGGTAAAAGGTTATGAAGTAGCATATCACAGAAAATGAAAATTTCTAAAGGTTTATATACATTACAAGGACCATAATTAGGCCCTATGTAGTTCCAGCAAGCTTTTAACTAGCCTCAAACTCATGATCTTCCTGTCTCTACCTCTCAAGCTGGGATTACAGATGTGTGGCACATCTGTTTTGTTCTCAAATTTTATACTAAATGATCAGTGTTACTTTAATTTAACGTACTATCTACCTTAAATATACATTGTTAAAATTTATTTTATAAAAAATAATATATGCAATAACCAGAAAGATTACTGGTGACACAGAAATTTTAAGCAATACTATAAACTGCCTACATCATCAGAATATGTACATCTGGAAACAGAATATACAATCTTGACAAGTATACATGAGAAATTCTCTATGGTAGATCATCTTTTTAAGAGATTATAAGAATATAAATGTATTCACGAGATAGAAATAGTATAAAAGTTCTTTTACAACCACAATTGAGAGAATCCAGAATATGATATGCTAAAATATATTGGCACTTGGCAATAAAACAACACGCACTTTAGCCACTGAGCTAAAGAAGTTCCAAGAAAAAAAAATAGAAAATTAATTAAAAACAGCTAAATTTAGGACACACTATAGTATAAATATATATATAAAAGGTAATGAAATATTTTCTCAGGGAAAACAATAATTATAAATGCCTACATTAAGCCAAGAAAAATCCATAATCTAATTTCTCACTTTATGTGGCTACATAAAAAGAACAAGCTAAGCCCAGAGTTAGCAGACAAATAAAATAAAAATGAAAAACATTAAAAACATAAGTCAACTAAATACAAGTTGGATTACCTTGAAGAGGTATCAAAAGTAGAAACCTTTAGCTAGAATAACCAAAAAAAAAAGGTGTTACTAGTGAAGGTGATTGCATTATTACTTATTTTCCAAACTAAAAGAAATTATAAAAGAATACTATGATGACTATAAGTGAAATTATGTAGAGAAAATAGAAAAACTCTTAGAAAATATAAGTAGCCAAGTGGTGGAGGCACAGACCTTTAATCCTAACACTCAGAAGGTAGAGGAAGGTGGATTTCTAAGAGTTCAAGGCCAGCCTGGTGTACAGAGCTAATTCCAGTATAGCCAGGGCTACACAAAGAAACTCTATCTTAAAAAAACAAAAACAGAGCCAGGCAGTAGTGGCGCACACCTTTAATCCCAGCACTTGGGAGGCAGAGTCAGGTGGATTTCTGAGTTTGAGGCCAGCCTGGTCTACAGAGTGAGTTCCAGGACAGCCAGGGCTACACAGAGAAACCCTGTCTCGAAAAACCAAAAAAAAAGGAAAAAAAACCAGAAAATACAAATAATCAACATTGACTTGCAAAGATGAAACAGTTATGAACAGACATACAACAAGTAAAGGTTTTGAAACCATGATAAAACCATGATTTCCTTGTGAAGAAAATACTAAGCAGGTTTGGAGGGGTTACTCAGTAGTTAAGAAGCATTATCTGCTATTTCAGAGAACTCATCCTGAGTTCTCAGCACCCACATGGCAGGCAGCTCATACTCATGTGACATGATATACATACACATATACAAACAAAACACCCACCCATGCTCATAAATTTTTTTTAAAATAAATTTTACAAAATATTTCTCTCAAAAGTAAAAATACTTAGTATTATATGACTACTTTGAATTACGTCAAAAAGTAAGACCAATTCTTTCAAAAAACAAACAAACAAACAACAGAATAGGGAGACTTTTACAATATAGTCTGTGAGGCTAGAATTGCCCTGACTATAAAGCCAATAAAATATACTGCAAGAAGGGAAAACTAGTTAAGCCTACCATATATAGATAGATGCAAATGTCCTTGACAATGTACCACTAAACCAAATGCAGCAGCTTACAAAAATGACCAAAGAGAAATTATACCAGGAATAAAGAACTAGTGGTTAGAAGAATATAGACTAACATCTTATAAATAGTTCTCAAATTTCAGTGGGGTTACATCCTGACTGAAAGTGTAATTTGAAAATGTATTTAGTATACCTACACTATCAAATACCACAGTTTAGGAATAGGTATTTTATGGGTATTTATTGTTTACCATCATAATTTCATGGCTGACTTGGACCTGGTACTTGGTGTTGCTTCCCAGCGTCACAAAGGAGCATTATATCATTTTTATCAACTAAGAAGAGGCCAAAATTGAAAGTACACTTTCCACTTTCATCCTGTCATAAAGTAAAACAAACAAACAAACAAACAAAAAACTAAGTTGAATCAAACAACAGGAACTATCTTATATCATATACAACCATATAACTATATCAGTTAATATGGAAGAATTGGGTAAAATTCAATGTCAAAATAAAAGCATTCAGAAAATTGGGAATTCAGAGGACCTTGGAAAATGTGATAATGGAAATCCATGGAAAAGTCCATACCAGACATGACGAACAATGGCAAAGACTGGAAACTTCCCCAGTTAGAAAGATAATGGAATATGTATTTCCCATAGTTAGGAAGTGGTGAATTGAAAGAATTTGCTACAATTATCAAATAGTGTCAAAACTGCAAAGAAAGGTGCAAAGCTATTTACATATTTATATGTAGAAAATCTTATAAAATTTATAAATAGAGATAGTGAATTAGTTTAGCAAAGTTGTATGCACAGTAAATGCTTAATACACAGAGAGGGATGAACACCTCTAATTGTAATTGGTGGTGTTGTTGCAAAGCTGAAGACCACAAAATAATGGGTAAAGATCCATACATTAGACATTAGTTGAAAGGAATACTATGCAAGTATACCAAAGAATAATAACATCTATGAATGGGTAATATATTTCTTTTTAAATAAATAACTTGAAATGATAAGATGATTACAGGTATTTGGAAGAGCCACACATAAACTCTAAACCAGAAAACACTATAATCTGTTATTTAGAAGAGTTGGGGCTTATGAATATAAAAGGGATATGGGAGAAAAAGACTTCTCTCAGTAGATTTTTTTAATATCGTTTTGACTTTTGGAAATATGTTGATATTTTCAATATTTTAATAATTAACATGTGGGTAGCTTCTAAAAACTAGTTGGATAAGAAACTTATCTTAAACATAGGCTAAATAGTATTGGGGAAAAGATTTAGTAAGAATGATTGCCAAGGAATTCAAGAGCAGTCAGGATAATGGCAAACTTCCATCTCTCTAAACCATTGGTTCTTAAATTCTGTGTCATGACCCCTCTCACAACGGTCACATATCAGATATCCTGCATATCAGATATTTACATTATATTTCATAACAGTAACAAAATTATAGTTATGAAATAGCAACAAAAATAAATTTATTATTGGGGAGCACCACAACATGAAGATCTGTATTAAAGGCACACAGCATTAGGAATGCTGAGAACCACCACGCCACATGAACAACTAGAAAATTCTCATCTTTCTAAAGAAACAATCAAGCAAATGGTAAAACTGAACTAGACTATCAAAAACAATGATTTCAGAAATGTAAATTAAAGTCACATAACAAGTTGAGAAGTTCTTACTCAAGAAAAACATTAGGGTTGTAGAACAGAAACAGTGTACTTATTTCAGTTGTAAGGATCCATTTTAATCCCAATTATTTAAAGAAAAAAAAGCTACAAAGGTAAAATCTGATAAATCTCCATGGAAATTGCAAGGTCTGTGGCAATTTAACCTGATGCTGCCTTTCCCATACCCAGATGAGTACAACAGCCTTGAAGACTAGCAGCTTTTCTTCTGATGAAAAAGCCTAACCTGATTTGAACTCTATCACAAACCTTATTCTCTATGTCCAAAAATAGTTTCCTCAAGACAAACTGGGTAAAGACACTATTATAGTAATCTGATGCTCTAGCATTGGTTGATGCACGTACAAAACAAAACAAATCCACAGCAAATTCTTAGAGATATGGAAGATGGCCTGAACTATCAAAAAAGAGCAGAAATACTTTCCTTATCTACGTTGCTGACTGTGAGACACTGTACAGACAAGATGGTAAAACAAAGGACAGTTGTAAAGAGCCCAAATGTTGAATGGAAATCCCAAGGCAAAGCCCTTTCAGGAAAACTTGGAAGATTTACCAGATTGAGATACTTAAAATAAGGCCTCTGTCTAATGGTGGCTTAAGCTAATCAATTAAACCAAGCTTTAAAAACAAAGACAGTCATTTTCTAAAGAGCAAACTCGAAGATAAATCAGATACACACATTGCAGGGAAACGCAAACACCATAGAAGCAAAATTGGCACAGGCATGGCAGAAACAAGCAATTGTCCACGCAGATGGGAAAAAATTCAAATGTAGTGTTCCTACAATCAATACATCATCCTAAATGGAAAGAAGGAGGAAAGGATAGAGAGATTAAAGATTTGTACATAGAAATGATCACTGAGGGAGCCCAAACACTAGCTTTACTAGGTCAAGATTCCAGAGTATAAATACTCTCAGAGAACTGAAATAAGCCTTGTTTGAAGAATGAAAGTAAAACATTATGACAATAACTCATCAAATGAAAATGTTAATAAAGAGATGTATTATAAAGTTCAGTAAATACAAATTACAAAAACATAAATGAAAACCTTACTTGTAGGACCAAACAGCAAGATAAGCTAGGAACAGAGAAAAAGAATCAATGAATTTAAGTATAGATATATAAAGATTATTCAGTTTAAAGGACAGAAAAAAAAGAGTAAAGAAGAACAATGAATAGAACCTCAGAGATCTGTTAGCCATCATAAGAGTGGGTGTTACCATGAATTTATATGTAACCGAGGAGTGTGTGTGTGTGTATGTGCGTGTGTGTATTGCTGAGGGACAAACTATGACTCTTTCCATTCAATGGAAACAAAAGAATTCAGGAAACAGCAAGATATCATACACAAACCACTCAAAAGCAAAAAATAAGGTCCAGAAAAAACATATTATTAAAATTAAGCAGATAAATCATAGCAATCTTTAATAAATCATAATATTCCTTGAATTAAGAAAACAATTAATTTATAATATAAAATTTGCTATATCAGAACTAAAGAGCCAGGTGTGGTAGCACATGCCCATAGCAGGTCTTAGGAGGTCTAATGACTTTGAGACCAGGATGGGCCACATAGACACCATCACAAGAAAAAAATGGGTTGAAGAGATGACTCAGCATCTTAAACCAAGCCTAACAACCAAGGTTTAATGCCTGAGATTCACATTGATTAAAGAAGAGAACTGACTCCACGGAGTTGTTCTCTGGTTTCTAGGTGCCTGTCATGGTATGAACACACCTACATTCCTATACAAGCCTTCTGGATTTCCTTATAAGTCAATCCCATACACAGAGAATCATATACAAAATTTCACTTCTTCTTACTATAATATTGGCAGTTAATATTTCAATCTATGGACTTTAAGGAACACCATCTTTCAGTCTACAGCACATACAAACAGAACAAAAGGCATTTGAACAGTTAAACAGCCTTCCACAACTGGGTTAGGAAGAGAAAGAAACATTTTCAAGCTCATAAAAGACAACTGTTGCTGGGCAGGGGTGGTGCACGCCTTTAATCCCAGCACTTGGGAGGCAGGGGCAGGTGGATTTCTGAGTTCGAGGACAGCCTGGTCTACAGAGTAAGTTCCAGGACAGCCAGAGCTACACAGAGAAACCCTGTCTCGAAAAACCAAAAAAAAAAAAAAAAGACAACTGTTAAAAGCCACACCTGGTGCAGGGGATGTAGTTCAGTTGGTAGAGTTCTTGCCTAGCATGCAAAGGCACTGGGACAATCCTCTGTTCCACTGAAACAGTTGTGGTAGTGGATGCTGATAATCTCAGTACTCCAGAGGTGGAGGTAAGAAGGTTTAGAAGCTCAAGGTCATTCTCAGCTGCACAGTGAGAGCAGTTGAGACCAGCCTGGGCTACAGGAGATCCTATCTATAAACAAACAAAACAAACATCAGTGCCTGACATTGTACTTAATGGTGAAAGATGAAACACTTTCCTTTAAATCAAGAATAAGTTAACTGAATATAATTGCATACAACTATAATTCCGTCTCCCCAGAGGAGGAAGAAGAAAGGCAAGTTAGATGTCATCTTGGACTGTATAATTGTCTCAAAAAACAAAAACCCCAGCCACCCCCAACTGAGTCAAGGGGGCCTGTTTGTCACTTCTATTAAATATTATGCAGAAGTTCTAACAGGAGAATTATACAAGGAAAAGAAACAAGATTAGAAATAAGTAAATTATATTTCTATATTTCACCAAAATCCCAAGAAACAACTTCAACAAGTTTGGAACGTGTAAAAATCAATCATACTTCTATGTACTGTGAGGGACCCAATGAAATTAAGAAAATAATTCAATTTATAATATAAAAATGAATAAATCACAAAGGATGTACTTAATGCCACAGAAATACACTTTAATTAACTTACAAATTATGTGCTTTTTACCATAATAAAAGGAACAAAATTAATATATCTAACAAAAGAAGTATAAAAAAATTATACTCTATGAATGACAAGGCACCACTGGAAGTCTAGATCTAAATAAATAAAAATATATCTTGTGTTTATGAATTGGAAGACTTGAAGTTAAGATACAAATGGTCTTCAAGATGATTAGAGACCCAGTCCTTACCAAAATATCAGCTGTCTTCTCTGGAAAATGACAAGCGATGTTTAAAATTATGTGAAACCCACATGAGCTAAAACAGCTGAAGCAATCCAAAAAGTCAGTCAAGTTAGAGGGTATACTTTTCAATATATAGACTTACTATAAAATAACAAGGCACTATGTAAGCATGACATCAAATAGACATACATAAGAGGGGATAGAATTAATAGTCTTAAAATAAAACCAGATAGCTCTATGATAAGTGAACTTTTGATAAAGGTGTACTGTGAGGAATAAATCGTTCAGAAATAAATGAGGGAATGAGCAGTGTTTTGAAGAGATTTTTCTTCAGCAGCTGGTTATATATGTAAGGGAAATAAAGTTGAATCTCTGCCATTATATGTAAAAGCTCAAAATCAATCAAAGACTTTAAAATATCAATTAAATCTTGTAGAATTCTTACAAAACAACATAGAGTCAAGTCTTTGTAACCAAAGGTTTGGCAAAAGTTTCTTAGATATAAACCAAAAGTAAAATAAAGAATTGATTCATGGGACTTTATTTAAAACTTAAAAATTTATGCTTGTGGGTATACTATGAAGAAAGTGGAAGCTGTAGAGATGGCTCAGCAGTTAAGAACATTGGCTGTTCTTCTAGAGCACCCTGGTTGGATTACCATCACCCACATGGCAGCTCAAAAGTGTCTATAACTCCAGTTCCAGGGGACCCAACACCCACACAAAGATATACATGCAAGCAAAACATTAAAGCACATAAAAATAAAGAGGAATTATCAAAAAAATTGAAAAGAAAGATGGCAATACACAGGTGTGAGAAAATACACACAAATTGTTGACAGACTATTTGTAGTAGGATAAATACTATATATATATATTACATACATACACACAATTCAATATATACAATACTCAGAACTCTTGCGATTCATACACACACGCACACATGTGTGCGTGTGTGTGTGTGTACAAAAATCCCAATTAAAAAATGAAGAATCTGTGACCTGCAGACCTTTAATCCCAGAACTTCAGAGGCAGAGACAAGAAGATCTCTATGAATTTAAATCCAGACTGGTGTACTTAGCAATTTCCATGCTATGTGTCCTTTAAAAAATGAAGACTCTAAATGGGAGCAATGAAAATATACAATTTTCAACAAACATAAAAAAATGTTCAACATCCATTAGCTATGTAGAAAAGCAAACCACAACTACAATGACATGCCATTAGGTTTCAACAGATTGTGTGTGTGTGTGTATATGTGTGTGTGTGTGTGTTAGATTTTACTTTATATATATTAGTAGGTTTGGCTACATGTATATGTGTTTACCATGTGCATGGTTAGTGCCTTCAAAGGTCAGAAGTAGGCATTAGATCCCATGAAACTGGAGTGATAATCATGAACCACTATGTGAGCATTGGAAACTGAACCCAGGTCCTCTACAAAAGCAACAAGTGCCCTTAACTGCTAAGCCATCTCTCAATCCCCACCGCTGAAATGTTTTACTAAAGGGGTTGTTAAAGATGTGGAGAAATTATCTGATGGCTTGCATACTTCAGATAGAAGTGTTTATTTCAGTTCCCCCCCAAAGATGCAAGAGTTACTATTAGGCTCAGCTTTCTGCTCCTATGTGTTTATTCAAGAGACATTAAAACATATTTCCATATAAAACATTTAAACATATGTTCATTTCCTCATTATAATGAAAAAGATGGAGACAACCAAAATGTTTGCCCAGTTAATGAATGGGTCACCAAAATATGGTGCATACAGACTATAAAACAGTATTGAGCCTTAAAAGGAAATGAAGTTTTGATATGTATTGCAACACGGATGAATGGATGAACTGTTGGGTATATTTTAAGTGATAAGTCAGTCTTGAAGGGCCACATATTATTATTATTCCATATATTATAATATATATTATATATTTATATATTATTATTATTATTCCATTTATATAAACCATATGGAACATGCTAATTAATAGAGACAGAAAATAGACTAGCAATTGTCTGAGGCTTAGAGTGGCAGAATGGGGTGGGAGAAGTGTTAGAAAATGATATTTAATGAATATTTATTTTCTTGTGATGTGATGAAAATATCATAAACTGATGGTAATGATAGTTACATAAACTTCAGGCTATATAAAACTATTGAATTACATTATCTAAATGATAAATTGGACAGTATTTTAGTTGTTTCTCAATAAAGCCATTAGAGATAATATAGGAAGGAGTATTCAGTAACTACAAGTGGACATTTTTTCATAGTCCTAATATCAAAAAGTATACTCCATGTGGCTGGAGAGATGGCTCAGCAGTGAAGAGCATTGACTGCTATTCCAGAGGACAGAGTTTTATTCCCAGCATCCATTGTGGTGGTTCACAAATATCTATAACTCCAGTTTCAGGGATCTGATAGCTTCTGACCTCTGCAGATACCAGGCATATACATGGTACACAGATATACATGTAGGTAATTCATCCATATTATATTTCACAAAAAGGATAAATTGAAATTCATTAAAATAAAACATAAGGGTCTAAGGAGATGACTCAAAGGTTGAACACATGAAAGAGTTCAGATCTCTAGAACCCACATGAGTGTTAGGTGGACAAGGAAACCTACCTATAAAGCCATTCTCAGAAAGCAGATATTAGATCCCTGTAGGAAACTGATTTTGAGACTAACCATGATGTTCTGAGTTTGATTTGAAGACCCTGCCCCAAAGAATAAGGTGTAAGAACAACTAAGGAATATTCTGATATCAACCTTAAATCTCCAAATGCACCTGTACACATACATAAGTACACTTACACATATGTGAACATACATACAGACACAAAACTAAAGAAAAAAATGAAAGATAGCTCCAATAGCCATGTCAATAGGATGAGATAGATAGCTACAGAAGGGGCAAAAGACTGAGAAATCATATACTTGACTTAGGATCTGTATTCAGAAAACAAGAACTTCTTAAAATTTAATATAAAAGGAAGTTCAGTTGGAAAATTAGTAAATAATTTAAACAAACAGTTCACTGAGTGGGAAAATGTGGAAAAAATGATTCATTATTATTATCCATTGGCAAAATACAAATTTAAACCACAATAAGAAATTACTGTGCCAGCCACGGTGGCATATGCCTTTAATCCCAGCACTCTGCTACACAAAGAAACCCTCTCTCAAAAAAACCAAAAAAATTTACTGCATGTCTACTAGGATTCATAAAATGAAAAATACTGTCAATATTAAATGATCTATATTAATTCCAAATTAGGAATAACCTAGATGTCTGTGGGTGAGTGAGTGGTTAAAAATGTGGTCTATCCATACCATGAAATTCTACCCAGCAACAAGTCTGAATTAACTATTGATATATAAAACAACTTGGATGAACTTCTAGAGAATTATGGTAAATGCTAAAAATGGTCAAATTTCAAAAGATGCATTTGATTCTATTTATATAACAATCTCAAGAAAGCAAATCTATAGAATCAAGAACAGATTAGTGATTACTGGGAATTAAGGGATGGTGGGAGGAAAGAGGGTGTGGCTATATAATGGCAAAGAGGGATCTTTGTGGTAATGAATAATATTCTGTATCATTGAACCAATGTTTCCATCCTCCTTAAATTGCACTACAGTTTTGTTACTACTGGGAAAAACTCTATATGAGTTTTTCAAACCATATGTGATCTCTTTGCATTATTTATTACAAATGCATGTCAATGTCTAAAAATAGATTAAAAGCTTGAATTTTAGAAGTGTGCAAAAGGAACCCAGCAAGATAGTGGGAAGAGGAGCTTTCTGCTTAGCTTATTGACTTGAGTTTGATCTCCAAGACTCATATTGTAGAAGGAGAAAATAAACTCCCACAAGTTTTCCTCCGTTCTCCATGCATATATTGTGGTATGTGTATGTCATCCCCTTCCCATGTATGTAAAAAAAAATACAACTGTGCAAAAGTTCTGAAAGCATATCTCAGTAAAGAAGATATTTAACTGACCAATAAACACATGAAAAATGTTCAACACCATTTATAAAGCACACCAGGACTAAAATCAGATAGCAAATACTAGGTAGACAGTTTTTTCTCAGCACGTTTTGGATGGGGTATTATAGATGGAAAATCATTTTTGCAGCTACCATAATACAGACTAGTTCCAGAAAGCATCTTAATCAGGATAGACCAAGACTTTAAGTGCTTATAATATACCCACAGCAAGTTCATCTGCCTCAAGATAAATAGTAGTGACTACCCAGTAGAAAAGCAGACAGTGCCTTAATGGAGTGATTAAAACATCACCACCATTGAGGACCATTGTATATATACCATGGGACATGGCACCCTAAGAAGGACATTATATCATTTGTGGAATATTCCAGATGAGAATATACAATCTGGATCTCATTATAAAGAAATATCAAAGAAATCTCTCAAAAAGTGACTTTGATGTTAAAAAAAATTAAAAGACTAAGAGAGACTAGAAATACCCAGGTTCACAGTAACTAAAGATGCACAACCAAGGGCAACATAGTAGATGGACTGGGCCCTGCACTGGGGGACAGCTACACCAAAGGATTTTGTTGTGTCCACTGACAAAAGTAGAACATAGGCTTTGGGTTATTTCAGTGACTGTATGGATGTTTAATTGCCAAAGTTGATGTCTGTTATATCACTTTCAAAGGGAGGAAATGTGATGTTGTCATCCTCCTTAAACTGTAGTATAGTTAAGAAATAAATTGTTAGGAAATACACAGCAAAATGTCTAGGGTGAGGGGCTGTAAAGTGTGCAATTCCCTTTCAAGTTTTGCAGAGGAACACAGTGTAGGAGTACACATATAAAAAATATTGAAATGAAAAAGCAAGTGAGGCTGGAATGTTAATAAGTGTACCTCAAATCTAAATGAAGGGTATGAAGATATCTTACATATCATTCCTGCAGTTTTTCTGTAGTTCATCATTACTTCCAAATAAAATGGTTTTGTTATATTTGAAGAAACATCTATGACATATCACAGTATTCCAGTGATTCTTGACTCAGGCCAATTCTGCCCTAACTCAGGAGGGTAAATTTGATACTATGTAGAGAGTTGTGGTTACTTTATTTCATTTCTGGTTGTCACAACTGAAGGAATGCTGTGTTAGCATTCTGACAGAAGCCAGGGGCTCTGCTAAACATCCTACAGTACATGGGACACTCTTTGTTGACAAAGAATTATCTCTTGCCAAATGTCAATGGTTCTGCAGTAGAGTATCCCTGCCCCACTTGGCTAACAAGATGGAAAATTGCTCTGCCAATAATGGCTGGCAGGGTTGCCGGGAAAGGGGAACCCTGCCTGTGGAAATGCGAGGTCAGACAGCACTTGAGGAAAGCAACCTGGCAACATGCATACAATTTAACAATGCACCCATCCCTGTGTAAGGGGCTGAACTCCGTCCCCATCAATTTCCTAAGTTGAAGCCCTCACTTCCAATATTTCAGAATTGTAACAGGAGATCAGACCTTTAAACACACAGTTAAATCAGGTCCAATTTTACTGGTGTGCCTATAAAGAAGGGGAAATTAGGACACAGAAAGAGTCCCAAAGTATGGCTATATGGACAGAAGACACAGGGATACAGAGGCCATCTGGGAGTAAAGGAGAGAGGTTTTAAGAGAAAAACAACCTGCTGGCACTCCAATCTCAGTCTTGTGAGCTCCTGCTTTTTGAGAAGCCTCTTGATTCAGCATTTGGTTTTGACAACCCTGGCAAATGAAGTTTGTGAATTCACTGCATAGAAATAAAAGCCTGTATACTAGGAAGTGAGTTTAAGAAAGACTTTTAGAAAACTAGCTTAAACCTAAAGCAAAATATATTTCAAACAACTAAGAATATCATGGTACAGGCATACAAGGGGAAATGAAGGAGAGAATCAAATCTTAGATTTAAATAGAAGTGAGAGATAATAGAAGTGTTCCTGAAGCCCAGAGGAAGCTGTAGCAGTGGGACTGCAGAAAAAGCAAGGGGCAGAAAACCATGCATGGTGTGGCTTCCATGTGTTTCAAAACAACAATAAGGTTTCTTCATGCTATGTATGTTTTATTTCACTATGTATTCTATGAACATCAGGAAAACATTAGAGAATAAAATCATTGTTTATCAATGTAGGCAACAGAGGAGAAACATAAAGAAAAAGATCGTATATATACAATATAGTCAACTGTAAATCTAAGAGCATAAGTAAGTAATACCATTTTTAAGAGGAAAAAATATCCCTCCACCCCCAAGATTTGTGGCATGAGGAATAAAATAGAAGATGATGGAGCACAGAGTTGTCTGATAGGAGAGAATAAGTCTGGCATTGATGCACCATGGGGTTAAATGAGAGGAGACAGACACTAGAGTTTTCATTGTATGTAGGGTAGAAACCAACATCCTGACCAGGCGGTGGTGGCACACGCCTTTAATCCCAGCACTTGGGAGGCAGAGGCACGTGGATTTCTGAGTTCGAGGCCAGCCTGGTCTACAGAATGAGTTCCAGGACAGCCAGGACTACACAAAGAAACCCCGTCTCGAAAAACCAAAAAAAAAAAAAAAAAAAAAAAAAAAAGAAAGAAAGAAACCAACATCCTCACTTTTGTTCACAGTGATAATCCTTTCAGTAGACAGAGTTTTCCTACCACTGTTTTAAAATTATGTTTTACTTACTTTACTTTTTTGTGTGTGTGCACACATGCATATGGATACATATGAGCTACTTTGTGTGTGTGTGTGCATGAGCACATGCATACACGCACACATGTGCATCAGAGAACAACGTACAGTAATCCTTTGTTCCTCCTAGCATATGGGTGCAGGGAATTGGTTTCAGGTCATCAGTCTTGGCAGAAAGCACCTTTACCTAGTAAGCTGGCCCCAGAGTTGGAAACTTGATTTCATTGATGTGTAATAGAGACATAAAAGTAGATGGATTAGGGTCACATAATAATAAATGGTGGGAAAGGGCTCTGGCCTCAAGAAGCGCGTCTATAAGTAGTACTCTGAACACTATGAGTTTGCCTACGTTTTTAAAGAGCACAGCTGTAAAGGAATCATTTAACTTCACTATTTTAAAATACTTAGATGTATTAAGTTCGGGTAAAGTGAATAGAGGATAAAAGAGACCCAAATAATTAAATAAATAAGTAAATATATATGGATGAATGTATAATCTTGTCATCATGTACTTTATCTGCTTATCCAAATAAAACTGAGCCCTCAAATAAAGAAGGTATGTTTTTAACTTATGTATGTGGCACAGGCCACATCCCAGTTTACAAATTACAAAAGTCATGGTCTTATTTTTAGACTTTGATGCTCTAAAGGAGCTCTTGTAAGAAAACTAGAGCTTTCACAGACTGTATCCTTTCACTGTAAGCCCATTAAACCAGAAATAAATAACAGTGATAAAAATTTATTGCTTAAAAATTAAGCAAACATTTAAAAAGAACTCTAGATTAAAGAGAAAAAAACAAAACACAAAAAAATTATCAAAAAAGGCAATGAAATGGGTCATATTTCATGCCAAGCCTTACATATCACAGCTAAAGCTGTGATCAGAGGAAAATTTATAGCTCTTAAAATGTCTCCTGGTAAAGGGACTTGAAATAAGTGAACTAAATATTACCCTTAATTAAGTTTAAAAAGAAAACACACAAATTAAAGATAATTAGGAAGATGGAATTAATAGATATTATAGCCCAAGATGACTAAGAAGAAAACAAATATAGACAAAGGTAATTTTCTGATAAGATAATAAACATAATATTTTAATAATTTACAGAGTAGCTAAATTTCTCATGAACTTGACTAAGAAAAAAGCAAAACCATAAAAGCACAGGCAAGAAAAATTTATAGAAAAGAGCATAAACTACTGAAAGAAAATTGGTTACTACCAAGTGTCAACACAGTTGAAATGCTTCAGGAAATTACATAGCAATGAATAAATTATCCTTTAAAACATGCACTAATTTAGAATACATTACCACAGAAAAGACTAAAAGCAATTACGATTTTGTATTAGGTCCAGATGGTTATACAATTTCATTCTGTGTAAATTTAAAAGATTTTACACTTATTGTATATGCGTGTGTATGTGAGCACATGTGCACACAGGGTGGTGGTGGTGGGTGCACATCACAGCATGTGTGTGGAGGCGAAAAGAGAATGTATAGGAATTAGTTCTCTTTTTCCAACATGTAGATCCCAGTTAGCAAACTCAGTTTACCAGGCTTGGCAGCAGGTATCTTTATTCACTGAGCCAAATTGCCAGCCACTGCTTAACCTTTAAAGAGACCATAATTCTAAATGTTTTCAAACTGTTTTTAGAACACAAACAGACAGATCTTGAACTTACATGACACTGCATTCACAAAGGCATGGTGGAACCTGTCATACTCTGCTGAGCCAAGAGATTCTGTAACTTGCGGGATCAGATATCAGGGCTGTCCTGCATACTGCAGGAAAAAGCCATTCTCATAGTTTTAGTGACTGATAGATCTCCATCTAATAAGCAGATCTTCATAGATGGATAGATTAGCAATTTGGATTGTTTTGCTACTTAGCAACCATAGCCATCGGTATCTCTAGATAAAAACACCTTTCAAATGTATAGAATCAATTTATAGAAGAGTTGAAAATTGTGTACAGTTTTACTTTAGATATCCACTGAGATTTCATCCATTTTTTTCTTCCAACATCAATGACTAAGGCTAAGTTTCTCTATATACTCACTCATGGAGTATTATTGGTTTCTTACTTAATAATCAAAGAAACAACCCTTGCTTGTATTTGCACTCTATCATAAATGAACCATTCTGGCACCTTTTTTCTTTATCCTGGAATGAGTAGTATCACCCCCTCCTTTAATCTCTCATTTTCTCAATATAAAGAGCTTTGAAAAAATTGAATGAAAATAATTCACTCTGTGCTTACAATACGGGTGGCAACTGTTTCCCCAGGTTACCACTTAAATTTTATTTTTGGTGGGGTTTTTTGCTGTGAAAATTTTATACATTCTATTACCAGCTTTGCTGAGGTACAGCTGGCATATAATAAAAGGCACGTGTTTAAATTGTAGGATTTGGTAACTTTTGACATGTGTTGAAATTGCTGCCACAATTAAGGTAATGAGCATATCCAGTGCTCCCAGGAGCTTCCTCTTGCCCTTTTGGACTTCCCCTACCACTGCTCCACCCCTCAGTAATTATTGACCTTTCTGTCACTCTAGGTTAGACTTCATTTTCTAGAGTGCTGTGTTAACAGAAGATGACAGTATGAACTCTTTGTCTGGCTTCTTTCACTCACTGTAATTACTTGGTGATTCATCCATGTTAGGTGTATCAGTAGTTCATTCCTTTGTACTTCTGAGTAGTATTCCATTGTATGGACACAGAAAAACTTTGTGGGAAAAAAACTCTATTCAAATGTTGACTGCTCTTGAAATGTTTCCAAAAGGAGGGAGGGAGGGAGGGAGGGAGGGAGGGAGGGAGGGAGGGAGGGAGGGAGAGAGGGAGAGAGGGAGAGAGAGAGAGAGAGAGAGAGAGAGAGAGAGAGAGAGAGAGAGAG
>NW_021604650.1:6714699-6748908 GCF_004785775.1 Grammomys surdaster
GAGAGAGAGAGAGAGAGAGAGAGAGAGAGAGAGAGAGAGAGAGAGAGAGAAATCATTAAACTGCTTTTCAGTGTTCCTAAATCACTGTGATTCAGTGTTACTGAGTCACTGTGACCATGACATGACATACAACTGGTTGAGTTCTTTCATGTTCTTACCAATACTTGGTCAGTGTCCTTAATTTTAGGCAATTGGTTGTTATGAAGTAGAGTCTACCTTTGTGCACGTCTTCAATAACTGATGATGCTGGGCATTGCCTTACATGCTTCCCTATATGTATTCCTTGCTATGAAGTGTTGGTTTAAACAATTTACCTATTTTTGTAATGTGTTACTTAGTTTTCAGTTTAAAGTGTCCATCACATCTTTTGAATATAAATTCTTTTTTAGGTATCAGGTATCTGGCTTTAAAAATATTTTCAGGTTTGGGATAGTGGCTCAGTGGGCAACACTGCTTGATGTGCAAACATGGAAACTGGTGTTCAAATCTCCAGCACCTACACTTTTAAAAACTGGTATGGTTATACATAACTGTAATCCTAGCATTGGGGTGGGGTGGGCAGAGACAGGCAGATCCGTGGAGCTTACTGACATGCCAGTCTGGCTGAAACACTGAATTTCCAATTCAGTGAGAGACTGCTTGAGGAAAAGAAGATAGAGAGCCATAAAAAAGGACAGCAATCATTTGTACTCTGCATGTGAGTTCATGGGCATACACAACTGCACACGCAATGCGATGCACACAAAAACACAGAATACTTTCTTTCAATATCTGTCTTTTTCATTGTGCCTTTCAAAAAGCATGCTTGAGAAGCCTGGCTGACCAATTTATTCCTATTACTCATATGCTTTTGATGCTGTGTCAAAGATATCCTTAACTATATTGTTGTATCCTATAAGTGTTAGTCTTTGAATTCAGTTCTATGACCATTTTGACATGGTTTTGTGGAGATGAGGATAAAAGTTCAGTGTTTGAAATGGATATCCAGTTTTTCTGTTTTGTCTCCTCCCCACAGAACAAAACAAAACATAACCTTCACACGTGGATTAGAAAGCATCTATCAATAAATATGAAGGTCCACCTGATCCCCAGTCTCCCCTGCTATCTGTTTGCTTTTTATGCTGACAGTATACATCTGGTGTTAATCCTCAAACCTTGTTCATGTTCAAAGTTGCTTTGTTATTCTAGGCTATTTGCATGCCGGTCTTTGACTGGCTTTATACTGAATTTAGAAATCAATATTGAACCTTGTAATTTGTGAACCTAATATGCATCTATATTTGTTTTTCTTGAGGTTTCACCAGCATGGTTACACAGGTTCCAAAGGAAAGCTCTTTTGTCCGATACATTTATATGCCTCACATATTTAGTGCTACTCCAAGTAGTATTTAAAAGTTTTCACCCGGCAGTGGTGGGAAACACCTTTAATCTCAGCACTTGGGAGGCAGAAGCAGGCAGATTTCTGAGTTCGAGGCCAGCCTGGGCTACAGATTGAATTCCAGGACAGCCAGAACTACACAGAGCAACCTGTCTTGAAAAACAAACAAACAAACAAACAAACAAACGAACAAAAAAAGTTTTCAATTCTATGTTACTTGTAGCTAGAATTTAGAAGTAGAATTGCTTTTCGCAGAGCTACCTTGTATCTGCAACTGAACTGAATCCGTATATTCCAGTGGCCAATCTGACACATCAGATTTTCTATACAGACAACCAGGAAATCTACAAATACTGCCAATTTAATTTCATTCCCAACTTGCTGTTTCTTATTCCAAAGGCAAGTATCCCCGACTTAATGTTGAATAGAAATCATAACACCAGATGTTTGTACTCTTGACTTATGTGGAAAACAGGTATTTGTTCATTGAATATGTTAACTGCAGACTTTTGTCGACAACCTGTTTCAGCCTGCCGAAGCTTCTATTTTTTATTAGTTTATAATTAATTTCTGCTAGATTTTTGTCAAGTACTTTCTCGGAATCTTCTCAGATTAATATGGCTTTCTTTTGTCATATATAGAGACATTGTATCCACAATAAATAACTGGGTTACATCTCTCCGCATTTTACCTTTCCCAGAAATTTTCCATTTCCTCTAAGTTATAGAATATAGTCATGAAGAGCTATACAGGACACTTTTGTAGTTTTAAGTCCTGTCATGTGTACAGAGCTGAGTATCTCACTTCTGACACTGACAATTGCGACATCACACTTGCTCTTTGGTCTATCTGGTTAGTCACTTATTGAATTTCCTGGCCTTAAAAAAAAATCAACATTGGTTTCATTATTTTTTTTTCTGTTTTTAGTTTCCTACTCCCCTCGCAAACTCTTACTTTCCTTTAGTCTACTTATTTTGGTTTATTTAGCTATTTTATAGTTCCCAGTATGAGGCCTTCTCTGAAGTGCTTGCATGGTGCTATATGGTCCTCTAAGAACTGTTTTAGCAATGCCCTATAAACTAGAGCATGTTTTGTTTTCACTTTCATTTGATTTAAAACATTCGGTTTTTTCTTAGATTTCTTCTCTGACCCTGTGTTATTCAGAGACATGTTCTTTATTTTCCATATATTTCAGAATTTGCCATCTTCTTAACTGATTTTTAATTTAATTTTATTGTGGTAAAAGAACATATGACTTGAGTAACTTTAAGTTTATGAAGATTTTTCACAGCTCAAAATACGGTCTGTCCTGGCATGTGCTCTCTGTAGCTGGCAGCTTTATTTATCCTGCTGTTCTCTACCAGCATTAATTAAGTCAACTTGATTCAAAGTATTGTTCAGATCTACATTTCTGTAGATTTTTGTGTCTAACAATATCGTTTCTAATAATAGAGACATTAAAACTACTTAGAGATTTTTTCCTTCTCCTTTTATACATATTATTTTCCTGGTTTTAGTTGTAAATTTTTTAAGAAACATCAACCCATGGGGCTCGAAAGATGCTTAGCAGTAAGGAGAGCACACTGCTCGTGCAGAGGACTCTAGTTTAGTTCTTAGCACCTACACTGGGCAGCTTACAACTCCTGTAACTCCAGAGGATTTGATACCTCTAGCCCTATGCAGGCACCTGCATTTTTGTACATATGCCCCTCCTACAATTAAAACAGAATAATTAATCACCAATAATTTAAGTGTTTTACATATACATTGTAGGGTCTGATATCAATTATTTTCATCATTATTTTCCTAAATAGTCACCAGTTGGGGACTTTATTTCTTCTTCAAGGATAGAAGTTTAAATGCCAGAAGCAGCATTGTTCAAAAGAGTAAAGTACTGAATAGATTTCTAACAAAAAAAATGTAAAGCTTGTAGGTCACTTTCCCATCAGATTCAAACAAGTTTGCAGAGTCTACGTAGCAGGTGAACACCACAAAATTATTGGCATAAATATTTGCCTAGAAACAACACAAACCAGTTTCAAAAGAATTTAAAATGACAGGCATTAATGCTCATGTCACAGTAAGTAGATAAAAGCAGGATTAAAACTGAACAGTCAATGTGGACCCAACCCAGGGATGACAGTCATCAAATGGGGGTGCACCCACTTTGTCATCAGGACACTGGGGATAGAAGTGAGAGGCCAGGTGTGGTGCTAATAAGAAGGTTCTGATCCAGGCTCAGAACACACCCAAGAGAGGACAGTTGCCCAAAACCCAACAGCCATAAGACAGCAGATGGTTATTCCTTTTCCTTTTCTCTGTATTTGTGCTCCATGGTGAATATAATTTACTTTTCTAATCAGAAAAATATATATAACTCTGAAAACTACAAAGTGGACATGTTTTCCACTTAAAGATATAGGTTACCCTTAAATATATACGATGCAGTGTGTAGACTATTGGGCAGATGTGCCAGGTGGGAAAGACCTGCCATGGGTCAAGACAGAAATGGCTAAGTAGGACACTGCTGGAAAGATGAGAAGAAACTGGGCTCTCAGATGTCACATGACCCTTCTAGGTGTAGAAGGGACATTACCTGCCCACACATCCAAGGTGGGCCCATTGCTCAGTCTACTCACTGATCATGCAGACTAGACACAACAAACAGGAGGTGAAAAGGCAGGGTGATAGCGCCATGTTCACAACAACAGCCTCAGAGAGAAGAGGAGTCATCAGGACACTGGGGATAGAAGCAAGAGGCCAGGTGCAGTGCTGATAAGAACCTGATTCAGAACTTACCCAAGAAGCTTCGACCAACCTTCCTATTGGCCTCACCATAGCCTACATCCCATCAGTGAGGTAGGTTCTCTAACCCAAAAGTACTAACTTCCTCAGGACTCTGAGGCTGTTATGAGTCATTTGTGACAACTGGGAGGATTGTTAGAAGTTTCCATTAAGTCCTGGGCTGTACATACCTGAAGCCCAGGATAATAGGTGCAGTGGCACAAAGAGCAGTAGGCCTCCTATTATCCTATAGTCAGGCCTGGCCCTTCTACCCTGGTGACTCTGATGCAGCATGGTGCAAAGTCACAGAAGAGCTGCTCTTCCCTCTGCAGCTGGCACTGGCCTCACACTTGGAGTTCCCCAGGGCTAATCTATAAACCACCTGCCTCATAGTAACATGAGTGCCTATTACAGATTCCAGGACCTTACCACAGTCAGCACAGCCCACAGTACTGAGATATGAGTTTCTAAGTCTGCTGCAGATGAGCTCTGGCCTCCTGTGTAGACAGAGCTTTCTCTGACACAGAGAAGAAGCTTCGGGGTCTAGCACCAAGTAGAACCTCTGTCCTAAAAATCCACTCCCTGCAAGTCCCTGGGTAAGTTTGTGGAAACAGAACACCTGCCTTGCATGTACCTCTGGGATCACCTGATAAACGTGGCTCTGGAATCAGTCCTGAGGGCTGGTAACAGAGCAGGTGCAGCTGGGCAGAACACATTCAGCCTGAAACAGCTGACCTGGGACTCAGCCTGCCCAAGTAGTCACATGTGGAATCTGATGGTCCCAAAAGAAAAAAGGTGAGTGTGGAATCTTCATGAGGCAAGAAGTGGTAACTGAGAACCGCACACCATAACCTGCCAATGTAGAACTAGGCCCTATAGAGGTTACAAAAGAGTAGACTCAAGGGAAACATAAACAAAGCAAATGAAAAAGGCCACACACTAGTGGGCAGGGAAATGAAGGAAATTCAGTTGTCTTGGTCTATTCTTCCTGGTGTATAAAACCAAAGGTCCTTGCTTGACCTGTGTGACAGAGGCCTGCTTTCTAAGACATACGTCTCCGCTCCCAGTGCATGAGCTCTCTATAGAATCCTGATTGTGTTCCCTGGGCTATCCTGTTGGAGAGTAATGTGCTCTATCTCCCAGGAACCTTAGAGATAAACGCTGTTATGAACAAGAGTACATGGAATTAGACTAAAAGCACTGCAGATGTTGTAATTGTCAACAGATGCTGCAAAAATAAACACATTCACAAGGTTTCAAAATTAAAACTTGAGATGTAAAATCTGAGAGAGGTGCAAGGTGCTAAAACCAAGCTGATTTAAAGTTCTGTGCAAGGATGCACAGAAAGAGAAAATACAGGGAAAGGCAATGGATGAGACACACCTGTAGTTAGCAACAACAACAGTATGGATAGCCTAAGAAGGACATGAGATAGCCAAGGACAAGCTGAGATGGTCCAACAGAAGATTCTAGAAGGGAGGCTTGAAAGATACTTCAGTCTGTAAACTACTTGCTTCACAAGGACCTTGGTTTTATCTCCAGAACTGATATAAAAATATGCATGGTGTGGTGGCATGTGTTTCCAATCCCAGCAATGTGGAAGCAGAGATAGTGGGATTCCTGGAGTTCAATGACCAGCCAGTCTAGCTTAATTAATAAACAATAGGCCAATAAGAGACTCCACCGCCAAAGAGGAGACAGTGTTTCTGAGAATGATACCCAAAGTTGTCCCCTGGCCTCCACACATAAGCATATGTACACACACAGTTTCCGGTAGATATAGTAGCCACTTTGCTTGCTTGATAAAAGACATAAGCCCTTAGATTCCAGAGTCAGTATCACAACCCGTGATTTAAAAAAAAAAAAATCCACCATGTTGATACATCATAGTTTAGGTAACACTAAACTCAAAAGAATTTACAGAGTCACCAGGAGTGAAACGGTCATGCCCAAAGAGATGTTCCTATGTATCTTTTTCCCCAATTGAATCATCATCTAGGAGTAAGTACACAATTAAAAGATGCAACCCAGCTGCAATTGAATGCTCACCGAGACTATCCCTAGAGGAAGCCTAGACTTCAGGAAGAAGGAGGTTCAGTTAATCTGCAAGCAAGCCTCAGAGGTTCACACTGGTAGCAATGTGAACAACTAATGAGAAGAGTGTAAAAAAAGATAAAATAAAACACTGGGCAGCACCTTCCAGGAGGTAGATGTGTGTGTGTGTGTGTGTGTGTGTACCTGTCTGTTTCTGTGTGTATGCAAGTGTACATGAGTATGTGTGTGCATGTGTGCATATGTGTGTGTGTGTTTGTGTGTGTGTGTGTGTGTGTGTATGTGTGTAAGTGAGGATATGGCAGTACCTAGAACAAAACCAGATGTCATGGGACCTCAAGAGATGGGTCCACATGAGACAACAACCAGCAATACATTCAATATATAATCCTATGGGGGCCATAGAAATCCAAGCCCAGCCTGGATTGGAGTAGAGTACATCCAGCAAGCACCTCTGTCACTGACAACTTTTTGAACTGGAAGTCAGAGATGCTGTTTGACACACGCTAGCAGTCCTACTGCATATATGGGAACAATCAAACCTCACCCACAGTGATATCTCTGAATATAAAGCACTCACTCCATCTCTGAGCAGTGGCTGCTAGTGTTGAGATGCCCACTAAGCCTACAGTGAGTCGTCAAGATTCCTATGGACAGCAGCAGCCAAGTTACCAGGGTCAGGTTCTTTGGGCCTGAACTTGGACAATAGCTTCTCCATCAACTAGGGCCCTGGGCCTTGCTCTCCACTTCTTCCTTGAGCCTGAATATCAATCCCTCTTGGACGCTAGTAAGTTGAATGGCATGTGGCTTGAGTCCTTCAAGAGTGAAAGACAATCAAGATCTCTCAGGCCTAGATGGTCCCCTGAACCCTCTCTAAGTTGTTAGCATTGTTTCTGTCCCCAATAAAAGCACAAGATCCTGGCAAGAGTGGTGAGCCTTTGGGAGAGGAGTAGATTTCTTTCTGCATTCCACAGTGTTTCCTTACAGGGGACACAGACCCATTTTTACTGCAGAGTAGCCTGGGCCCTGATGCTACCCCAAAAGACCCCTTCTCTTACCTGTTTCCATCAGTCGAATTCCACCACACCTGTACACATTTCTTAGCAGAATTTAGTAGAGTGTCCTTAGGATATATGTGTGCCCTGGAGAGGTCCCTGCATGATTCTGGGCTTCTGTTAGTCATCTCTAGTTAGGGGCAGCACTGCAACTCACTTCTACCCACTATACACTAAAAGGGTATACACTGAAAGTATACAGGTGGATTTTTGCACACCATGAACAGGTGAGTGTCCCCTGCAAGGACAACATGATGGCTCCCTAGTTCTCACACACAGATGAGGTCCAAGTCCTGGTTTGGCCTGGCACTAGAAGTCAGTGTGACTGCTTGGGATCTGCCTCGTGGGAGCAGGCACTCTGGGGCTTTCCCAGTGATAGCATCCCTCCCTCCCCGCCTGGGATTAGCACCTCATCTCTATGCCAGAGTGCTCAAGATTCCCAAGAGTCTCTTGGGTAAGTAGATTTGGGTGTATCAGGTAACTTGTGGAGTAGAGGTTGCCCCAGGTCCTTAGAGGGGCCAGACCAGTGGCTCAATCTCTAAAATCTGGTGGCTCTGGACTAGGCTGACTTATCTCATTAACAGAAAGAGACGGCACGATGTGGGAGCATTCCACAAGCAGTGCTGCTTTCTCTGCTCGTGCACCTCATTAACATGCCACAGACATCACTGCGGACTTCATAACACTAAGCAGGCTGAATGGACGGCAGGGACACTGCTGCCCCGTATTCAGAAAACATCGAGTGATGCTTCTCCTGGGCAGGCACAGGGCTGCATCCCTGCCGCCTCTGCTCACGCCCAACCTGCCCATTAGCATTAGCAGAAAGCCCCTATTTGCATTGAGACAATGGTCCTACCCCTGAAGCAGAGCTGCAGGGGCACTGGGCATTTGTTGGCACAATTGCCCTTTGTGCCCGCTCCACTGGGCAGGCGGGAGTATGTCCCAGGGGCTCATGGAGATGTGGCCAGCCCCGAGCCAAATCCCCATGCCATCTGATGAGGACGCAGCAGCTTGGCGCTCAGTAAAGTGGGGCCCAGGCTGGGTCCTGACAGACGGGATGCCTAGGATAGCCTTCAAGAGCATAGAACAGCCATGGCCCCTTTCTTGAACACTTCCCACCCTCCTGCCAAGATGTGGTGGCAGGAACAATTACGCAGGATACCGATCAGCTGCCCTTGGACAAGCTGAACTTGGTAGGCTGAGGCTCTGACACTTGTCAGAAGAAAGATGAGGAACAATATTGTTGGTCACCCTCTGTTATACCTGAAACTGTCCTTACAACTTCCAATGAGCTGGTAGTTTCTGGAGGATCCTAGAACATTCTACTTAGTCACAAAACATTCTGGCAGGTCCCAGGCATTGGGAAGAATTCTAAGAAGGGAGAGACACACCTAAATGACAGCAGAGTGGAGGGACAGAGTGTCAACTCAGGAGATACTATTGCACATACATTGTTGGTCTCGACCCTTAGTTCCTACTCTACCAAGCATCCAACATCAGTGCCTCCTTCCTGCCAAGCACAAGAACTGGCCACATGGCACATGAGGCTAGGCATGACTCTTGGTGGCCCAAATATGGAAGTGAGATGTCCAGTCCCCAACAAGACACTCAAATGAAGCCTTCTCATGGAACCTGAGACTCTTGAAGGTAAGCAAAACAGTTCTAAATGAGAAGCAAGACTCTGATGCCAGAAACCAGGACCACAGGAGCCAGCATTAGGCCCTGGGTTGCCTATCATTGCTGGTGCAATCAGGGTGGGGTGGGTGTGGGGGAATGAGCTAAATACTGGTACCTTTGACCTCTCCATCTGGAAAAGGATCTCCCTGACCTCAAGTACCGAGGTCCAACTATCATTCTTTTATGCTTTCAATCAGGTGTCTCTGCCACCCAGGACTGCATCTTGGGCAGGGTCTTTAGAAATATGTGTGAGGCCTCTCCTCCCTGCCTTTGGAGGGGTGGTCCTGGACTCCCCCAATTCATACTCTGGTCCCTTAGATAAAATGGCATAGCATTTGCATAAAACCTTCTTGTACATCTTCATGGCATCTCCAGATTCTTTAGAAGAGAAACTTCCATGTAATAGTCTGTAACAGATTGAGTCAGAGGATGAAGAACCTGTGGACACTGGATGTCTGGACTATTTGCCTCAACATACAGTCTTGAGAGGAAACAGCTAGCAAGACAGTGTAAAGGACTTCCCAGGAGATGCTGAGCAAAAAGCATGTGGTGACATGAGCCACATCCCAGGCCTACCTCACTATCTAGCTCACTATCTTGATACCCACACTTTTCAGAGGAAGGGAAAGACCAGAACTGTTCAAATTAGAGTTATAGGCAGCTGCTAGAGTCATTCACCCTAAGGTGGGCACTGAAGTTTTCAGAGAGATGTGAGAGCTACAGGGGCTGTCTCCCAAGGGTTATGCTATAAACTCAGACTGTACACTCCACATCTGGGACCAGGAGTGTGAGAATCCCAGACCCACAAAGCCCCGTCTCCTAGGATGATGCTTGACAGTATGTCATAGTAATGGAAACAGCACATGTACCTCCTGAGAAGTCTCTCTGGTAAGGAAACCCTTTACTCCTGCTGTGGTCCCCTTCCAGTCTGGAGGAAGGATATGAAAAGAGTGCCCTTAGCCTATCTGGTGTGTAACTGGTGACCCAGAATCACTTCTAGAGCATGCCATATTCCCATTGCATGGCCTGGAAAATATGTTTGACCTCTCTGAATTCCCTTATCACAGAGCCTTACTATGGCCTTACAGAGACAAAACTAACTAGGGCTCAGGCATGCAAATCTTTCACAGTTTTATATCACCAGGTCCCATGAGCCTGGCCTCATCCAGGACCCATAGAAGGAAGAATATAGGGATATAGGATGGTGATACTAGATACAAACCCAGGGCTGTATAAGAAATGTGTCCATCAAGACACTGACCCCTGCAAAATGCCCTCATGATTTCACCAGCTAGCCACTGGCCCTCCAGGGCCTGCAGGCGCTTCATCTTTACCACCCTCACCTCTGGGCTTCCACATCAGTGGGCAAACCTCCAAGAGGTCACTTTAGCCATTTTTCAAACAAAGACTTTGGGTGCCAAAAAGAGAAGCCCAGTGAATAGAACACATATGTCACCTTCCCTCTTGTGGCCAGGTCGGGCCATGCTGACTCCTCAACATTCTAAGCCAGTGGTAGGCATCTTCTCAACAGACTGCATAGTGATTACCATCTTGGAAAGGCTAGTGGAGCATGGCTTCAAAGCCTCCAGAAGCTTCTAGATCTACTCTACCTTCCATCCTCTAGTAGCAGAGACCTCAAGCCGTGCTTGGGCTTCCAATGTAGGCAAGTGACTGTATATGTGCTATGGGACCTTATGGACAGAGTGCCAGGGAAGAACTAGGGATGGATTGACCCTGCTGCAGGCTCAGTCCCAAGTGTCCTGGCCCTGCACACGTGGGATCTTGCTTACCTGAGCTGTCATAGCCATCAATAGAGAAATGGTCTGGCCTCCGATCCTCTGGGGGATCATAAGTGATGTGAGGGACATTGAACATCTTCTCTCCCGGACTCATCCCGTTATCCTTATCCAGCTTGAACTTCTTCTTCTTTACCTAAAAAGTCCACATGAGGAGTGGCAGTTCCTGAGCACTGTCTGCCCGATCTTTAACCAACCCCAGACCGGTGGAGTCCTGAGCCCAGGCTTGAAATGTGTACCCTGAGGGAACTTAGGTCAGGGGGTTGAGCTCCAGTACCTGCAAACACTGGTGAAATGGGGCTTCAGTGAGCTGGTGCTGCTGCATGGTTCAGAGTGTTGCTTGGCCCAGTGTGGCCCTCTATAAGCTACAGCCTAAGAAAGGCAGGCAAACAAAAACAAACAAACAAAAACCCAGCCGACTGTAAATATGCAAGCTTGCACCAGGACAGTAGGGCTGAAGGCTAAGGCAGCAAAAAGGCACTGGAGCCTCTTTAAAGAGGTGCCTCAGAGAAAGTGGGGGAGCAGGTTGTGTGAAGCCACAGAGAGGGAAGAGCAAGTTCAAGTGTCCAATGACAGTTGGATGCTGGCAAGGTTGTCTTTTCAAGGAGGGAGGGGCAGGCAGAAAAGGGAAGAGCCCTAACCTTTTCCTCACTGCTCCAGGCAAATGGCAGGACTCTTGTCCACTGCTGCTGGAACTTGACTCTCTGTGAGCTAGAGCTCCAATACCTTCCTGTTCTGTCTGCTTTACCTAGTAAGGAATGCCCAGCACCAGGATCCACTCAAGACCTTCCTTCCAACAGCTTATGGAGCTGGCAGCTCCTGTTCCAGAAGCACTCTCATTTCGAGAAGACCTATTGTATCCTGGTCTTTGCAGTTCATTATGGCTCCAAGGATGAAGGAAATGAGATCAACAGGGATCAGGCATGGAGGAGACCTCCTCTGACCTCAGAACAACGTTGACACCCTAATGAGCACCACACTGAGCGGCAATGCCAGAGCCTCATACGCCACCTCTACATCTTCCTGACCTACTAATATGCAGTACCCATCCTGGTAGCCAGTGAGGCTGCTTACCATCACAGACTTTTTAGGCTTGGGGCTGGGGGACAGCAGAGTGTGACTCCGAGCAGGCTTCCGGACATAGATCTTCCATGTGGATGAGTCAGGATTCTCAGCAGCATAGCACCTCCATGCAGTCTGAAATCAGGCAGAGGGAAATGGAGAGAGGGGTCATTGGTCCAGCCACTCAGTGGTACCTCTCAAAGAATCTTCAACTCTTCCTGAGCCCCGGGCCCAGATTGTTCCATGGCTCATTCCCTGACAGCAAGGCTCAGCCCTCTAGGGCTAGGAAAGAGACTGTCTCATGCATTAACTATCTATTACTTGAGCCACTGCTAAAGAGGGTCTTGAGCAAGCCCCAGACATACAGAGGTGCTCAACTAAGGCAGAGTTAGAAAACCAGATTTTACTCAGAGAAAGAAAGTGTGGAAAGGGGCTGGCCAAGCCTTTGTGAGTCCCAGAAGGGTGTGGAGGAGTAGAGCCCCAGGGCCCAGTGGGTGGTGAGGCCTCCCAGGATTTCAGGTGCTAGCCTGTGGCATGAGGAGTCTCTGATGACTACAGATGAAACTCTTGGGCAATGTTCAGGAGGGAAACCCCCTCCCCTTAGTCATCATAGAAAGATGACCTGGGGAAGACACTGGAGGGGCCTGAAGGAGCCAGGTGAGCAAGAAGGGGGAAGGAACAGATACCAAAGCCTCTTATGGGGACATATCATGGTGGCTTTGTCACTATAGGCCCTATGGGCATGAGAACATAAAACTAGTTGAAAGTTCTTTCTCCTGGCAAGGCTTCTGAGTGACAGCCCTATGCTATGACAACCTAGCATAGACACAAAATCCAAGCAGGGATGCCTATGACCTGTTTGGACCGTTTGGAGACCCTTCCAAGGGCTTTATGTCTCACGTATACCCTATCTGGGCAGCTCAATACCTCATGCAGCCTGCAGCTCCTGCTAGCATACCCCATGTTGTCTATGTTTCCAACTCACACCGGTATGAGCCCTGGCACATCTTCCATGTGGGCATGGCCTCTGAAGGAGTCCTGTCCACAGACCATGTGGTTCCTGAGCAGTGGCCTCTATGCTCAGTTGAGGAACTAAATAACTGCTTGGGTATGTTAATGTGGCCAAGGCGGGTTAGTGGGTCTGATTTAAGGTTTTCCCAAAATGAGAAGCCGTGGGGTCAAGTCAGGCCTGGGAAAGCACACAACTGCGACTGCAGGCCTCATGGTTGCTGCTATCATGACCAGGCAGATAGTTCTGGAAGGGCATCAGAGGAACAAGTTGGGGCCCAGGACTGTGCTAGAAGCTTAGATAAGACCACTAGAGCTACAACCTTTGAGAAGGGCTGCCCCTTACCCAGGGTTCTGCCCAGATCAGAGAATTCAGGAAACTGAGGCTGACCAGCAGAGTATAGACTGACTAAGTGGCCATGGTCAGGCCTCGCCCTAGTCTGCAAGTATGGCTTTCAATGGGAACAGTATGAGGAATAGTGGTCCTGCATTCCTGTGCCCACCCTATCATCTTAATAGTGAGTACTTTCCCAGAGAGCTACCTTACCACGGGAGGAGTCACAGCAAAAGGATCCATGGCTCTCAAGCAGTGGACATGGCTGGGAGTGATGCCAACGCCTGGACAGATGTAAGTACATAGCACTGACAGCCCGCCAGGCATAGCACATACCTGGATGAGTGAGGCTGCAGCTGGGATCTGCCGGTTGAAGTGCTTCTGCCTCTGCTTCTGCTGGACCTTCAGTGCAAACCCAGAGCCAAGAATCCCCTGGTAAGGGACAGAAGGTGCCCATTGTTACACAAGCCATGCTGGCCAGTGCCCAGCAGAGGACAAGGGTCCCACGGAAGAGCAAGAAGCAAACACATCTGGAGACCAGGTTTGCACAGTGCCCAGGGCTGTGGTCAGGCAGGCACTACCAGAAGGTGGGTTTGAGACAGCAGATGCCACATGCGGGTAGTCTCTAGGCTCAGCCTGCCTGCCCTTGCCAGCTGGGGAAGCAGAATTCATTTTTCAGGGCTGATTCAACAGGAAGCTTGGCTCTAGAAGAAACCTGAGGACTCTCTACACATTTTTTGGCACCACCTGTGAGAAGCCAGGTAATTTAGCCATCAGCTTGTGCCCCTGGGGGAGAGGGACCATAACCCTAGGGGAGTGGGAGTTTGAGACTGTCCTTAGCAAGAAGCCCACAGCTACTGTAGCCAGAGTGGCCAGAGGAAGCAGTGGCAGAGATGGAGTACTGTCTCAGTAGCTGGGGGCCATGCAGGGGACACACATTGTGTGTCATGACCCATATCCATGTGTCACACATGCTCATGTAACAGACACTCAAATACACATCATCTCCCATGTGTTACAGAGACTCCCATGTGAAATATAGACACTATATGGACACGGAACACATGTGCAAATACAGGTATATACATGACACACAAAATCACAAACACACACACATACATATACACATAAACAGCACACTATTCAAATGTAATACAGATACTTGTACATGTAACACATGTAATACAGTATATAAACACAACATGTATAAAACACACCTATGATGACACCTGTGTGTGTCCCAGATAGCACATATGTGTAGACATAGGTTTATGATTTTTGGAAAGGTCACAAGACAGGGCCACTCCTGGCTGCAGAGCAGACCTGCAGGTTCTGCCTGGTCTGGTCTCCTGTATCCTGCCACTTCTGTGAAGTGCCATAACAATGCCTCCTTACTCTACTTCAAGGAATGCCTAGGAGGTGGGGCAAGGGTGAGTGGGAAACAAAGGAGAAAGTATTAATAGGTACCCACCGCTGGGAGTGCAAAGAAGGATATGGCGAAAACAGAGAAACAGGAGGCGATGGTCTTCCCAACCCATGTCTGGGGTACCTTATCCCCATAGCCAATGGTGGTGACTGTGACCTGCAAGGAAGAAGAACTGCAGTCAGTGGCTGGCAGGCTGAGAGCCTCAGACAGGACACCTGCCAGCCTCAACACGGTGGCTTGATGACCAGAGAGACCAACTTAAAACCCTGCCCACCAGGAGAGTGAGGCACAGTTCTCAGAAAGTACCAGGGACAGCAATATGGTGAGTTGGTTTTAAGTTTCTGAGTCTCCTAAGTCCCTCAACTCTGATTACTACAGATGACACAGCCCTAGGGTTACAGAGAGATTGGGGTGTGCAGGACAGGCAAAGAGCTCAGAGCCCACCCACAGGAGCCAGACTTCCTGCCCCATTACAAGAATCCCTCTCCTGGCCACCAAAGTTGCAGTGCACTGGCCCCCAGGAGGCCGGAAGCTCCCACTGAGGCCAGCGTCCACAAAGCCCCAGGATGGGGCTGACATGCTGCTTCCTGCCACCAGCCCAGGGATCCAGATGTTTTATTTTTCCTTTTCAGAGAGAATAAGACAGGGCTCTAGCCTTCTTCTTGGTGGGAGAGCAGTGTCCAGGGTGTGCAGTGGGACAACAAAAGTGAGGGGCTGCCCCCCAGCCACCCCCTGCTGACATCTGAGATCTGCTCCTGGGGCCTCTGATGAGGGACTGGGAGGCCCTACCCTGGCTATGCCTAACTGCTAGGTCACACCATGAGGCTGCCTAGGGCCTGCTGTGAGAACAGAGTGGTTACATTCACCAACATGCAGTCCTCAGGGTCACAACACACTGTCCCGATCAGGCCTTCAGTGAAGGCAGATCCGTGTGAAGGGAGACCCTGTCCATTCAAGGTCTTTATAGCCTGATCACTCTAGATACCTCAGCTGTCACCCCCTGGGGGCCAGATGACAACCACCCAGCTAAGATCTACATGAGAACCTTTAAGTGAACCTCTGCCCAACAGGGTCAACAAGGATGGGATCTGGGGGAACACCATCTAATAGACTCCAACTGAAGTGAGGCCCAGAGAGGAAGCTTATGATCCCCACACCACCTCCAGCCCACAGGCATCACTACCCACTCCATTCCCAGATGGACTGCTGCTGTGGACCACAACTTTTCCCCAGTGGCCACTAAAGAGGAGGGGAAGGCAAGAGAACCCTGGGAGTCAGAAGTTAATATGTACATATGAATAGGCATAGAGATAGGTGATCACAGCACAGGCAAGCACTCTGACCAACTTCAGCAGGGGAACAGAGGACAAGGACAGCAAGAGTAACCCCACAGTGCCAAGTTTGTTGCTCTGGCCAGTATGTTAACAGGTCATGGAGCAACAGGTCAATTTTTCCTGGATGGCAAACAACAGAGCAGGCCACAGCTGGGCCCAGGCCACCACTGGGCCACCCTTCAGTGCTGCACCATGCTATAGAGGCTGCATCCTTGTGTTTTCTCACAATTGCCCACATGAAATCTTCCCCACAATGTCATTATCCTTAAACAAATCCATGCCCTACACAAACAGAGGACATAGCAAACCATTCATAGCTGGGCCCTTTAAAGGGACCACCCTGTTCTACATATGTGGGCATATAGTTAGTTGTAAACATGCCTCACATGGAGACAAGGATACCCGTTCACACTCATATGCACACGAGGAAACATGCACCACTGACTGAGCTGAGGCATTATGAGGGTGCGCGTACACACTGCATAAGTTCACAAAGGGGTCTAGAGGTTATACCCATGACTGACAGCCAGGGCACATGCTGTCCAGATATCTTATATGCACACACACCTGAAACCACTCATATAATGTAAGTTGAAGACAAGCAGCTCCAGGGACTGAGGGCATGGCTGCCAGCCAGCTGCTGGATGAGAGGGCTCAAGGGAGCTGAAGCTCCTTACTAGTGGTGTCTTCCCAGAGGGCATGCACCCCACATGTGAGAGCTGGCCCACAGCTGCCTTCTCTAGGGAGCCAGGCACATGACAGGAGCTACTCGTGAAAGTAGACTGGGGTTGGAGACACCAAGAGTTCAAGATCATCTGGGATATATGGCTTATGTGAGGCTAGCCTTGGCTATATGAAACCCAGTCCAAAAATGGTGGTGGGGGGTGGAGAGGAGGGAGGAAGGTTGGAAGGAGAGAAGGAGGGAGGGAAGAAGGAAGGGAAAAGGGAAAGAAGGAAGGAAGAACAACATCTACAAAGTTGGAGGGAGAATGGCCTAGATGGCAAGCTGGGAAGAAACATGGGTGAATAGAGAGGAAACTCCTTATGTAGGAAAAAAAATACCTGAGGCTATGCTTTTCCCTAAAGGCTTAGCTAACCCTGCACACCTTGCATCAAAAGGAGGAAGGGCCCAGTGCAGTGGTCCTGAGTACTGGCCAGCCCTCTGTTGGAGGGCACCTAACTACTAGGACCCTCTTATTTCTCCTGGGTCACCACAGAGTTCCTAATCTAGTTCATGAGTCCTCTCTCCCAGGTGGCCTGTCCCTGTCAAATTGCTTTTCCCCCAAGTCACAGACTCAGCAACTCGGGAATGGATCACTTTATAGAGCTGTTTGGAATGTGTCCCCAGTGGCCAGATCTGCAAGTCTCTTGTGCCAATGAATAGAGGGACCTTTCAAGGACCCAACCAATAATAGGTCACCTGAGCCATACACACTTGAGTTCATAGATTGCTGTCCCAGTGACAGAACCTGTCCGACAGGCTTTGTATGGCTTGTGGGCCCCCCTCATCCTCCTTGAACAGGGCCCCATATCAAGGAATAAGAGATTGGGAAGGATTTTCAGAACTAGTGATACTTAGTCTCCTCCTTTTGAATCTAAAGGTGGCCTAGCTGAGAACCACAACCATTCCTGGAGCTCACCTTCTGCATGCTCACTGACTTAACTCATCTATATTGGTTAACTAGATGTGCCCAAAGAAGCTACTTGACATGCCCAGGACTCCATAGCTGATGCCTGGTGGACGTGGGAGGTGAGTCCAGCTTGGTCTCTATGTTGGCCTCACAGCATGTCAACCTCCTACCACACGTTTCATACTTCCTGATGCTGTCTGCTTCCTCCAGGTGAAAGGCACTCTGGGAAGCTCTATTCTTGAGACTTGCACAGGCAACTCCTCAATGGCATGAGTTCAATCTGTGTATCACCATCACCTAACCTGCTGAGTCTGTATAATAAATCTAGGCACTGGTTACTGAATAGCAGGTACAAAAAGATGGACATGTTTCATAGAGACTCCTCGTTATCCTATAAGGCCCAACTATAAAGACTCCTCCTTGGGAAGAGCTTTCTTGGAAGGAGCCTGGCAGACCTTCATTCAGTCTTTGCTGCTTAATCCACATAGAACCTACACAGAAGAGCAAAGGGTTTAGTGCTACCAGCCCTGGACCCTGCTCTGGCCTTCACTTCTCCATAGTCAGATCGATCCTGAAGAATAATGCCTCCCATAGACAGTTCCACAGAGCTTGCATGTGACTAAGAGACCTCCCAACTCTAAGGCCCTTCTGGCCTGGCTCTGCAGGATGCAGTCCAGCCTGGGAGGTGGGAACTTTCCAGAGCCTCCAGGTGAGGAATGAAGAGCCGTCAGACTGGGTTTTTTAAAGGACTGAAATACAGGGTGGGGTTCCAGCCTGCTCACTTGAAGTTCTGTATTTAGCCACTCAGGATAAACAGAGCCGGCAGCCGCCTGTTTTCAGAGACCCCCAGGCATTAAACAGAGGAGCCCGTGTTTGCAGAAATGCCGTTTTCCTGCACTCAAACCTTAATACAAACAAATGCGTTCTGTTTCAAGTGTAAAGGAAAGTTTGAGGGGCTCCTCAAATGCTTCACACCCACACTTGGACATTATATTAGGGGGTTCTGGGTTCCAGGGATCTTACACCCATGTGGGTATTCCCTCTGGAGGAAGGGGATGCAGTCTATAGTTTGCTTTCCAGCTGTAAGAACTCGCAGTCTATGAAGACAGGGCCACCCCACAAAATGCCGCCTGGATACCTACATTCTGGACTTATCTGTGTCCCCCACATGGTTTACCCAACCCCAACCCAGACTATGGTTTTATTCAAAATTACAGGCTTCCTTCTGAGTCTCCTGGGTGGACCCTAATCTGATGCTGTGTGCCCATGTGAAACATAGGAGCAACACAGGATCCTAGAGCTACCAGAAACCAGACTTAATAATAAAAGGCCCTTCCCAGAGCCTACCAAGTGAGCGTGGCCCTACCCATCCCTCGGCTTCAGTACTCTGGTGTTCAGAGCAGAGCAGAACATACTGAATCCACCTATTGGTAGTAGACAGGCTTTCCTGCCCCTCCCCACAATCTGGCTTACTCGCTCGGTGAATAAGCTCTGGCCAGGGGAGGACCTCAGTTTCTTTGAAGCCTCTGCAAGCTAACAGTGTGAGAAACATTCTTACCTGTGCAGGTATGCCTCTCTGCCCAATGCCTACCTCAGTGTACCTTAGGGGAAGCTAGTCCAGCTCTCAGGGTCCAGCTAACATTCTTTGGGATAGGAGACAGGGCTTGAGGCCTGGTCTGGGGCAGGGACAGCAGACAGAAGAGTGGTCTGGTGTTCAGAAAATGCTCTCACTTGAGAATGTGCACATAACCCCCACATAAAACAGATGAGGAGCCCAGGGGCAGGGTCGGTGGAATATTTCCCTTGTGGAATGAGAGAGACAAAAGAGATGACTGTTCATTGGCTCAGGGCTACAGAACTATGAGCCTGGCTGCCCTATCCTACAGCACTCAAGTTCTGATTACCCTAGAGGTGCCAGGAACACAGTCTTGGGCTGTTCCCACTAGACAGCTGCAGAGACAGCCACTGAATGAATGGGGGTACTGGGGGGCCCATGGGCAGCCAAGGGCACAGGGCCTCCCAGGGAACAATGGCCAGGCTAGGGTGCGCTGTGGCCGAGGCCTGGGTTGCAGCTGACAAGAGTAGGCCAGAGCACCGGTGCCAAGCTGGGCACAAAGGGGCCGTGTTCCCAGCCGGCGGGCGGATGTTTGCACAGGTGTGGGAGTGGGGGCGCCTTTCTGCTGAGGGCTGGGGGGCCAGGGGTTGGGGGGGGGGCTGGGAAACAGCTCCTGCAGGAGACTGGGAACGTAGGCAGGGCAGCGTCAAGGCTGGGCACTGCTAAGGCTGGGCATCACTTATCAGGCACACTGTGGGTAGTCACCCAATCACTTCCTGCCGTACCTCAGCCAGCGTTGCCCATCTCCCACCAGAGAATTCTGGCTTAGAGTAGCCTGCCCCCCATGCAGGCCCTCCTACATCCCTGCGATGTGTCCTCTTTCCACAGGCAAGCTCCCTAACTTCCCCACTGAGTTTTCCTACCAATCCTGTTTGGTTCTATCATGCTAGGGTATCTGGGGACATTGATCCCAAGAAGAGTGAGTGGGCAGTGGCTGAATCTAGGGGCCTGTTCAAATCTGGAAGCTTCTCAGTGTATCCTTACTTCCCTGGGCTGTTTAGAATGATGGAAACTTCCAGAAAACAGACTGATTCGGCCGATGTCACAAGCTCTTGCAGCGTGCCCTGCTTCCTGGGGGCACTCAGGAATTGCGGGAACATGTGTTTATTCAGCTTCCAGTCTCAACCCCAGTCTAGAAGCTCTGGAGTAAGCTGGCCTAAGAGACTGTTCATTCCTGGTTAGGGTATTTAGCGGTGGGGGAGTATTCAGGCCAGAGCCTGACACAGCCACCAGCATCATGGATGGTTGCTTGCTCTGAATCAAGTTCCCAGAGTCTGTGCTGTCCCTTTCTATAGGCTGCCATAGCCCACCCAACCTTCTCATTAGCCTAGTGATCCCCAAAGTCAACAGACTGAAAATGATATTTGGGATGGTATTAAAATCCTTGTGCCCACCCAGGGGTGCCAGCCCTGGCAGCTCCTCCTGGTATGATGGTGTAAACATTAGACAGTCTATTGCCCTTGAAGCTGAGGGGAGGAGCTAGAGTTGGAATCAGGGGTGGACCGTACGAGCTCTGAACTGTATTCTCCTGTTAGGTCCTTGTATTTACTGCAGTTTATGGGGCCCCAAAGCTCAGTGGCTAGACAAAACCTGCTTCCAGGGGAGGCCATGAAGGACATGAAGCAGCTACCCCAGAGGCTTTTAGACCATGAGCAATGGTTTTTAGGTCATGGATATACCTGAATTTCTTCAGCACCATTCTCACCATAGCCTCTCCCTCCTCTGCCTGTTAGCTGATTCATGAGGAGTCACATCCCCCCCACCCCACACACACACCACAGGCCTACACACAATATCACCATAACTTGTGACATTCAGCCCAAGCATGAGAGGTCATTGCCATACACCAGGCTCCACACAGACTGGAAGCTCAACGGGTTTGGAGTTGCCCTAACCCAGGAGGTTCATGACTATCGTCACGACCTTAGGGCCTGGCTGGCACTTGCACTACTGCTGCCTGGGGCAGCAAAAGCCTTTGCAGACCTCATATCCAAAAGCCTCTACATCTCTTAGCTCACAAGGGTTGTAATGGTATTATGGCATTATTGCATGTCTTGATCCCTGGCACAGGTGTGCTCCCTGGGTCAACATAGACAAACATGCAAAGTATGCATTTGACCCCTTCCTGCACTCTAAGCCCCAAATCCCTCCAGGGTAAAGATCACTACAAGGTTGGGATACGAAGTCCCAGTTTGCAATCCCTTGTCCCGTCAGCCTTCCCTTCTAAAACAGAAGTTGAAAGATAACAATGTTCAAATTTCAAGAGGGAGCAGAGAGCACTCACTGTGGTATAATGTGGGGGCCCATTCTGTAAGCTTTAAGTGCACACTTTATGGTTCAAAAGTTTTTAAAACTGGGGTTAGTAGCCTCAGTGGAGAAGGCAAAATTTTGAGAAAGTAGAGTTCAATAGCCTAACCCCACTGCCCAGGTCCATGTATCTCCCACCTGAGACCCCTGGTAAAGACTCCAACTTACCACCCCCCACCACAGAGCATCTGCGTAGCTGCCAAACTCAATGCGGCCGGACTCGTTCACTGCATCTTTCTCAGCCAGGTAGACAAAGTAGGAGGAGAAGATAAGACCCAGAAAGCCAATGTATAGGGTGGTGATCAGCTCCTAGGGACAGACAACATATCAGCCATGGTCACATACTCTGTGATCCACATGAGTCTGGTGAGAGGAGTCTTTTGGTAGAAAGTTCCAGAATTTGCTGCTTGATCGTACTGTGTTGACTGTAGCATGCTATACACGTAGAAATAACCTTACAGAGTAACCTAGTTACTCTAATTGCAAGTTTTTGCAATTCTTGAAAGTGGCAATGAAGAAGTCTCAGCTATCACCCTGAATCAGCCACTTGGGTCTATGCAGTCTCCCTTGTACCCATGACAAGATTGTACTTAAAGTCAGCTGTCCCCAGCAGCCTCTCAGACAATGAGTTCCCTGGAAGGTGTCTGAGGCACCATCCTTGATTTCCTAGGTTTGATTTCAGAGCTTCATAAATTAGTTATTCATCTTACATTTTCTAAAAGACCCAGTGGTCTTTTGTCCCAAGCCGAAGTGAAGGTAAAAGCAGCTCTACACTGTTGACAAGTCAAGTATTCTAGCATCGTGGATGTGGAGTAGGTTCAGGCTGGGAAGGCTCTGGGGTCCTAGACCCTGTCCTCAGACCCATATGTCTTGATACCTGCTTAGACCTGGCCCACTCAGCTGGGGTCCAGGTGCTAAGATATCACCACCTTTGTATCCTGACCTCGTAAATCTCTAGCCCTCCTGCTATAGGCTGGCCAGCTTCTGTTCTGCCCATACCAGGCTTACTCACCTGGCGGTGAATGAAGACTACAGAGCCCAGGAGCCTCCAGGTTCCCCCCTGGCGATCAACATGCAGCATCCGCAAGATCTGAAGGAAGCGGATACCCCTAAGAAGCAAGAAGAGAGGGGTTGAGAGGGCCATGGTGGTCACAAACATTTGCTTCCTATGTTCCTGTCCCACCGAGCCTCCAATGGGTAGAGGAGAGACACACACATGACACTTTGTATTGGAACCATCTTGCTTCCTACAGGTGCCTGTGAACCCTTCTATATGACCTTCTTTGGGGAGGCCCAGGGTCACTCACACGGCAATCACACAGTTAGGCCTAAGTCTTAGAAGCTAGGAAGTGCTGGTGTCAAACCTTGAACCCAGGGTTGCCTACTGTCTCAATATTATGAACTATGGATACCCTAATCCTGCTCCACCCATGGTGAAGGAGACAGGTAGAGTGAAGGAGAGACTATAGCTTAGGAGGAGAGGGCTTTGTGGTGATTCCTGTCTCACAGGAAGAAATGGAAGAGTCAACATACCTGATAGCTGATGTGGCAAACACTTGTCCTTTGGATCCCACACAGAGGACAACCATAGAGGCTACAACCACGATAAGGTCTGTGGGAGGGGCAGGGGGTCATTACTTCTGGCATCAGGAATCTAGGGAGGGTGTGCCACCACCCACACCTGAGGGTTGTGCCACTAAAGCAAGATGGGACCCAATAACCAAGGGCACGGGAAAAATCTAGGGGGTCTCAGTCCATGGGGACTCTCTGGGGATGTCTGTAATGGGGACCCATGAGTGTGGAGTGGGGTGTCTGCAAGATGGGTAGGCAGGACTCACCAATGATGGAAATGGGCTTCCGGGCAAAGCGTAGCCGGCCCCAGATGCCCACATACTTGCTTCGGCACCCTGCAGACCAGAGGCGGACCACATACTCTGTCCCAAAGAACACCACAAGGACAATCTCCTGAGAAAGAAGGCAATAAGCTTGTATCAGAGGCTACCACCACTCAGGCTGGAGCACTTACACCAGGCTACCATGCCAGGAGCCTCTGCTGAGGTAACAAGTACCATCTGTGATAACAAGTAGTGCCTATGATTATAACACCTGTCTGGGGAGGTCAACACACTGGGCCCAGGGCCACTAAGGGTAGACACTGGTCAGCTGTTATTCGCTGGGGAAGACTCCACACCATGGTTGGGGTACAATGACTGGGTCTGTCAAGACAGCGCTGACATCTGTGTTGTCCAGCTTCATGGAATCCACAGAGCTCAAGCTCTACATCTGAAAGCAAGGGTTCAAGGACATGTGTCTTTGGAGGACTGTCCTCCTTAGCTCGTAGCTCATGGCTCTACCTCACACTGGAGACACCACACTCACCATCTGTGGTCTTTACTGAGGTCTGGGTACAAAAATCCTCCCAATCCATCCAGAGGCAGTAGAAGGAATCAAACAAGGGCACGGGCAGCATCGGGTGTGAAACAGCTCTCCTAGGTCAGTTCACACAGACCAGGCCTCTCCTAATGTACGCACATATGCTCTGAAGTTGGAGTATGCTGAAAGGGAGGGCTTTACAAGCTAGAAAAACTCAAGCTATCATCCAGGCTACTGCAGTGGATGGACAGATCGACACAAAGGTGGATGGATAGAAGGGGAGATGGTGAGTGGACAGGCAAATGGATAGGTACATGAGTGGATGGATGGATGAATGAATGGAAGAGTGGATGAATAGGTAGATACATGGAAGAGTGAGGCTGTGGGTGGATGGGTGGGTGGATAGATGGATGGACGGACGGACGGACGGACGGATGGACGGACAGATGGACGGACGGACGGACGGATGGACGGACAGATGGACGGACGGACGGACGGATGGACGGACAGATGGACGGACGGACGGACGGATGGACGGACGGATGGATGGATGGATGGACGGACGGATGGACAGATGGATGGATGGAAGGATGGATGGACAGACGGACGGACGGATGGATGGATGAGTGGGTGTACCGATGGTTGGTTGAGTAGATGAATAGAAGTAAATAGATAAATGCAGGTGACTGGTGTGAGAATCAAGTTAAAAAACAAACTGGAGCCATTAGCTCTCTCAATAAAAACTACAGCTAGACAGAGGGCTTCCGTCACCTGACTCAGCCTCTGACCATGATTTATAATTCAGCTAGCAGCAGTCTTGGGCCTTCCCAGTCTGTCACGGCACTGGCTGAGAGCAACTGCACTGCTTTGTGTTCACGCATCCTTGACACAAACTGAAGGGACAGTCACTGGAGGCCTGGCAATCACCATAAGAGAAGTCAAGGTGAGCCTGGGGCTTTGCCTTTGATTGGTGAATAGCCTCTCCTTCCTCAGCCTTTACTATCTGCCTCTTCAACGAAACACCCAAAGACCTGTCACACACACAGTATCTGGAGGGTGAGGCATTGGCTGGCTTGCTACGGAATAGTGATGTCAGGAGGCCTGGTCTGGGGTATCCATACTCTGCTGCCAGTCTCAGCTCTCTCCCAAATCTTGCCACAGGGTTATTGTCAGAGACTGGCTGTCCTGAGTGAGAAACCCCTTCCTGCTTGCCCCATCCCTGGGTAGCTCACTCAGGTCTGGACCTTAGTCCTGCTATGGCATGAAAATGTAAATAGCCCACTGCAAGTGGGAGGATTTGAAATAAATATGCATTCCATGTGAACTACAGCCCATTGTGGCCCTCCAGGTCTCCAGCCCTGTCCCAGACCTGTTTCCCAGCTCCCAGCCAGCCTTCATTGGTAAGAGGCCCTTGGGGAAGGCCTGGGGTGAGGAGGTGAAACCACTCCCACATATGTTAGGGGACTGTGCAAAGCCACAAACCCGAGAAGCCACAAAGCATTGTGCTGCTCAGGCCCGCTTCCAGCTGGCTCCCTGCCTGACTCCCTCAGGAGCCTGGCCCTGGAGGGAACTTCCTCTTTGACGGGTGACACTGGCTGGCCCTGCCCCCACCTGTCCACTGCTGGGGAGTCCACCATGAGTGGGGGCTGAATACTGCCCATCATATATAAATGTTTTTAATTAAGGCAAAATAGTACACCACCTGGCTTGTGTTTGGGCAGGAGCAGTGACTGATGGAAGGCGTGAGCTTGGGAGATCATAGCTCCTTCCTTGTGAGAAAAGCATTTGGCCCATGAAGTGAACTCACTGGGAATGGGAGTGTGTGGCTATGTGTGGGAGAGCAAGAGAGTGCTGGCAATCATGGGCCCTGTTTGGCTGAGCACACCAAGGAGGAGCCATAGCCTCGTTCACTCCAGCCAGCGCTCAGTATTGGCCTGTTGAATGAATGAATATGAATGATGAATGAATGAATGAATGAATTAACGAATGAATGAATGAATGAATGAATGAACGAACGATCTGTGAGTAGCTGGGTTGCAGGGATATTGATTCATCTTTGTTTATTAAGAACCTGGGCCTGGGTGGGAACTCTGCCTTGGTAACTGTCCCTTCTTCCAATTTCAGGTTCTTTGGAGAGGACATAGGACGAATCAGAAGCAGAGGATGGGAGCCCCTCCTGGCATTTTGTGGGAGAGCACGCCATCCAGATACAACTATCAACATGACAAATAAAATCTCCATGTCCTCAAAAAAAAAAAAAAAAGAACCTGGGCCTGTAGGGCTGTTGCCCAAAGTACTGTGTGTATCTTTGGCCAACATGAAAACATACTCCCAATCCCCACCACAGGATATGACTTCATGGGAGACAGCACGCCTGACCATGGGAAGGCCCAATATTTAGTTACAGTTTCTAGCCCGGGCAGAAGGCTTCTGTTCCAACTCCATGGCCATACATCACCCAGCTGGCTGATCATCCAGTTTTTCTCATTTGCAGAAGTTTGTCATTACTCAAATATCTCCTTAGCAATGGCTTCTGATGGCTAAAGGTGGCCCCTGACCTAGTACTTAGAGGGAAACCCATTTTGGGATTGGCTACACGAAACAGCAAGACCCCCTTACACAAATCTCCAAATCCTATTCAGCATGTGGACACAGTGTGAAGCCTGGATTCAGCAGACTTGAGCCCCTTCATCCCCTGAAAATATCTGGCTAGTTATGTCCCAGGCAGGCAGGGCTGAGTTAATCACTAGGGCTCAGGGGCTGCTAGGAAAGGGGCCGAGGAAAACAACACTTAGGCAGGACATAGCCAGATCCAGTGTTTAGACAGAGATAAAACGGTTATCACCAGCTTTGCACGTATGCTGGAGTTAGGAGGGGGAGTCCTCAGACCAAAGGTCACACTTGGACTCTAGTGAGGGATTAACATTTAGCTGTAGTGTGAATCTGTAGGAGACACACTGTGGGGACGGTTTGATTCAGATAACAACACCCTAGTCCATAGCAGGGTTAGTGGGGGCTAGCTTAGCCCTTGTAGAACAGACCATATGGTTGATGCCAGCTATTGTTCCAGCACCAACACAGTCATCCCCTGCTCAGGCAAGGCCAGGCCTGAAGCTCACTTATCTTATAGACATAATCCAAGTACAATCCCAGTGTTGAATGAGAGGCCTCAAACTTCTCGACAGAACACATAAATACCTGTTACCACCCATCCCCCAAACATGCCTGCTCCTGCGATCCACTTGAGGTCAAAAGCTATGGGCTACCACCCAAAGGATCTCATGGCCTAGTGCACTCAAAAGTTTCCCTAGACCCCAAGCACATGACATCTTCTGGGTTCTCCATGTCCTCAGAGACTTGGTGTGTGAGATGTACTCTCTTATCCCCCACTTCCAACCCCTTGCCTATTTAGGCCATCCCAGTACCCCCAGACCTTATAAAAGCCACCTAAAATACTAGCAGTGCTCCCCACAAATAAAAGTACCAGCCCAATGCACCCAGTATTGTCCAACTCCCTAAAGGGCCTCCCAGAGGAATCCACATGCTGCCAGAGCCAAGGACTCAAGGCCAGGGGACATTGATGGAGTGTGGCCCTGAGCTCGGTCCCAGAGATATAAAAGAAAGGGCTGTCCTTGGGCCAATGAGCTTGGGCTGAGACAAACGGCAAGAGAACACAGTAGTCCCTCCTACCCTGACCATTGTTCCTTGGACTAAAGCTAGGCTGAATCCTGGCTGCAGAGGGCTTTATGGCTGAGACTCCTGTGTCATGGATAGACAGCAAGTATAGAGCCTGCAGCTTTTCCTGTATTCACCAAGGCAGGACCACTGTGCCTCTTTCATACATAGGGAGGAGAGCCTATGAGATTCTCACAGGCAGGATGAAGCATGGCTCTCAGGTTTGGGAGTGGACTCTGGCAAGTGAGGCTAGTTGCCTCCCAGAGGGATGGCTACTGATACATGGGTACGTCTGGGAATATGAGGACAGAAGAGGTTTGGGGAGTGGCTGTGAGTAGGGATAGTGTATATGAGTCAGGGTCTTGAGGGATCAGGGACAGAAACCAAGGTATAACAGGAAATGGACTAGGATGGAGGATGACCTAGAGACATAAGAGCCAGTTACCTGGCTGGCTGTGACAAGAAATGTCCTGGGTAACGATAAAAGATGATCTTGGCCAGAGTGAGCAGGGACAGAGCAAGCGGGCAGGAGAAGGGAAAGGGAAGAAAAAAAAGATGAGCCTGGACCACGTGCGGGTCTCGGCACTCCTATCCTGGTGGTCTTCTGTGCATGGCAGGAGAGCTAGAGGTTTACACCGGTGAGTCTGGGCTTAAGGTAGGTGTGAAGAGCCCTGAGGAGATACAATCATCCTGGCTCTAACATACTGGTGCTTGTCTCCTCTAGACCCTTGAAGAGTTAGAAAAGGGCAGCAGGGTCTAGAGCCGATTGCTGGCCACTTCTCATGAGCTCTGTCAGAGAAACAAGAGGGATTGTCTAATGACATATCCGTGCCAGAGCCATGAGCAAGAGGTTTGGACTGGCTCTGAAAGCAACAATCTCTAGGGTGTACCCCTTGCAACATCTTGTAGCCCGTCACTTTGCCTGTGTGCTGGTCCCAACCCACATGATATACCCTCTGCCACACTCAGCTTATTTCCTGAGCAGTAAGTGTTGAGAGTTGTATCTCAAAGGAGTGAGTCACATAATTTAAAACTATTTTAAAAAGCAAAGCTGCTGGAGCCGAGACTCTGTTGATAGTGTGCTTGCCTAGCATTCATGAAGCCCTGGGTTGCATTTCCAGTGCTGTATAAACCAGGTGTGGTACTGTATACCTGGACTCCCAGCACTAGGGGGAGAGAGACAGGAAGGTCAGAAGTTCAGGATCATCCCCAGCTATGTAGAAAAATTGAAGCCTACCAAAGATGACGACAACAACAACAAATGTTTTAGAAAAGTAGAGGGTCTGAATAGGCAGCTATTCGGAGAAGACACACAACTGAGAAAGAATGCCCATAGCAATAGACATTCTATGTCACTAACTGTGGAGATACAAGTCAAAAGAGATGCTGCTGTCTAGCAAAACACAGGCAATGATTACAGTGGCCAAGGAGGCAGACAGGCAGAGCTATCATACATGGCTGCCTGAGGGAGATATCAGACCCCTAATCCTGGGAGCATGGCTCAGTGGTTCCCCAAGTCATGAAGTATGAAGTTATCACCCACTCAAGTCTTCTCTAAACAAGGCTCTATCTTGAAAAAAAAAAAAAAGTAATAACCCAGAAAAAATACAGTTGTTGGAAAGGGCTATAAAGTATAGTTGGTAGAGCACTTGCCTGGTGTGGCTGAGGCTGTGAGTTAATCCCCTGCATCGCACAGAAATACATCTATAAAAACAGAAGACCATTTATTTTTCTAAAAAAAAATAATAATAATAATAAGATCTTCCACAGAGCCCAGCAATTCTACTACATCCCCGAAAGAGAGGCAGGGCTTTGAGAAGCTATCTGTCCACCGTGTTTACTTTGGCAAAGTACACAATAGCCAAAGGCAATGTCCACCAAGAGGACAGAGAAAACAAGCTTCAGATACTAGAGGGCACATAATATTCCTTCAGAAGGAAGTCCGCTCCAACACAACACAGCATGGACAGACCTTGGAGCCTTCTGTTGAGAGAAAAGCTCTGAAAGATCCCACTTGTAGTATAACTGCAGGGCCCCAAGTTGCCAAGGCAAGATGAGGTGGCAGGCATGGGGAGTGAGTGTTTAACAGGATCAGAGTCATCTGTGAAGATGGAAAGTTCTCAAGGTACACGATGAGAACTACGCAGCAGTGCGAATGGGCTTCATGCCACACAGCTGAGCACTCGGACATAGCCAAGATGAGACACCCTACCTCATGTATATTTTAGGAAGGGAACTGGGGACAAGATGGCTAGGCAAGGAGAGGCACTTGCCTGTTGGCTCAAGTTTGACCCCAAACCCACATGATGGAAGAACAAAACTGATCAATGCAAATTGTCTTCTGACTACCACATGCACACCCAGATACACACACGTGTACCAGAGAAATAAGGGAATAAATGTAATAAAAGAAGAAAGGGACAGGAAGGAGAAGACAACATGGAATCACAAGGCTTACAGGATCTATGGCCTGCAAAGGACCAAATGGACCCTTGCCGTGGCTTCTGTTGTAAAGATAAGGAAGACAGCAATGGAGCAAAGGCAGGAAGCATCCAAGGACTTAGGTCCTCTGTAATCTCATCTTACTACTGCAATGCTGGAACGCGTTGATGCATGGGCTCAGTGGCATCCTGGGCTCTGAATCCTCACAGGGATATCTGGGAAGAGACACACTGGCTCTGAAAACTTCACAGTGGGAACTGAAAGTTTTCTCATTTCACAGGTGGACCCTGTACCCCCAAACTGGACCCAAGTGAGCTGCAGGGGATGCAGAAGACAAAAGCTTGGTGTGACAGAATTTCTGATTGGCCGGGAGCACCTATGCACACATATCACACATGTGCATCAGGTGTTTGCCAGTAAGCACAGCAAAGCAGAGATCTGCCCGCATATGAGCCTAAAGGGTGGAGATTAAAGTAAGAGAGGTACTCTATCTGGGTAAAGCTTCGGTGAACAGGGGCAAGGCCAGCACAAAGTTCACAGACTCCTAGGCCCATCCTTGAAGGCTGTGGGTGTCTTATCTATTGTTTCTTTTTATCAACTGGTGAATCCCATTTCTGGGAGGGTGGGGGTTCAGCTTGCTACAATCACTCACCTGTGGCCCTCAGCAAAGCCAGGGCAGGGAAGACTACCTCGGGTCCTCAGATGAAAGACACTTATATTTTTTTTCCTCTTTCTTTTTGTTTAACAATCAAGGGAGCTCAAAGATGCCTATCATGAGTATTCAGTGTCTCTATTACTGTTTTATTATCTTTTTAATGAAAGAATGATTTGAAATCTGGCTGGAAGATTAACTACTTCAGATGAAGGGTCGGCCCATGTGAATAGGGGCCCTACAAGAGGGTCAGCAAAGCAAGGTCATGGGGCCAAAGGCCTGGCTGTTCTCCCTGAGGGCCTCCAAACACTGGACAGGGCAATTTCTAGAGAGTTAGATACCTCTTGGCCCCCTGTAGGCTACCAATAAGCATAGAGGTGCCTTGGGAAGCTAGGACTAGGGTCCTTCCACCCTCTCATAGCTAAGAAACCTGTAAGATGGCCATTTCCTGAGCCAGGGGGCTTCCTGTGAGAGGACAGTGCCCTCTCAGCACACAGCCAGCTAGAAGACTTTGGGGCCAGCTGTTCTGACTCTACATGGGCCCCAATAAGCCATAGAGAGGGCCAGCCTTACATTCTCGGGAGGGGCAGCTGGCCGGAGGCTTGGTGCCGGCATGCAAGCTGCTCAAAGCGCCCTTTGTTCAGGTCCTGCCTGTGGCCAGCTGCTCCCAGCCGCCAGCCTGTACTGAGAGCCCATGACCCCCCCCCGTGACATGTGCTGGGCACAGCTGGAGCCCTCAGGCCATGCTCACTGCCCACCCTGGGGATTGTCAGCCCCCATAGGCCACCAGCTAGTCCCAGGTGACACAAAGCCTTCAGAGACTCTAAGGAGGCACAGAGTCAGGACTTAATGGCAGTAAACTGAACCAAGACCCTACAGAGACATGACCTTTCTATAAAAGTCCACTCATCAATGTCCTGGGAGGCATGGGTACCTCAGAAGCCACAGCTGAGTGCACGTGCTCCACTGAGTGGTGGACTCCTGTTGGTAGGATGCTTTTCCTGACCCCTCTAAACCCCAGCTCACAACTTTGATTGGGAACCCTCCAATCTCACCTGAGCCCCTGGATACCTAAGGTGGCCTGGAGTTGGTCAGTTTGCTTAGACAACATGGTACCTTCTGCACCAGGGAACCTCTCACAGTAGTGACAGTAAGTTGGTGGGGTCCTGGGAGCACACAGCCAGGAAACAGGCATTTCTGCAAGCCAGCCACCATGAAAACTAGTGAGCTATAAGACAGAACTAGAGGCAGAAGACCTGGTCCTGGGAGTGGGCAGCAGAGTCCCACACAGGCCTTCTTCAGTAGCCAGTTCCCAATGGCACTGGGCATAGATCAGCAGCTGCTGTGTCCACACCTATTAGGATAGACCCAATTTGGGAGCAACTCTAGGAGACACAGTTACTTTCCCCTGAGAACCAGCCTCAACTGCCAGCTGTCCAGGGAGCCATTCTCCACACTGAGCAGAAGAGGCGATGAGGCTTGCTCAGTCACCATGGGAACAAGCATTCCCATCCATCGGGCAGTCAGGCTCTGAAAGTGGGCAACAGCTGTCACCTGGTCCTCACATCATGGATTCTACTTCAGCAGGTGGTATGAGGCCCAGTGTCCACTGCTATCTGGGGAAGCTTAAAGGGTACCAAAACCACAGGGGTGCCTTGAAGACCAGTTGTTTCTCTTGATCCATGTTCTACATCCAAGTTGCCCTGTGTAAGACTCCCAAAGGGTGCTAAGGCCCACCATGTCTCCCTTTCCTTTATGGTCTAGTGTCCACCTTCAGGCCAAGGCTCAGCCACGTAGGGTCCCCTAGTATTGTCCCTAACCCTCACATTATTATTTTATAGGTATAGAGGCCACCCCAACAGGATGTTGGACATCCTGACAGACTGTCTCTGAGAGCTTCCTAACAAGCTGGGATGTCCAAACAATCTTAGGAAACAATAAAAGTATAATCAGGTTGCCCAGGAGGTACCTCTTGAGTACACTGTGCCCCCAGGTCAAGGTTCAAGACCTTCTGCCCCAACCAGATCCGCAACGCCCTACTAATCACCTACTGAGGCTAAACAGGAGACAGATGGAGCAGACTGAGGATACAGTAAAGAGACTTGGCCCACACTAGTGGGCTAGCTCATTCTTGGGCTCATTATCTATAGGAAAAATCCTCCTCAGATCGGAGGCTTCCAGGCCTCAACTTTGGAATAAAGGCTGCCCACCCACAGTGGGAGGGGAGCAGGCCCTGTGGTCACTTTAATTTACATGTATCGATGGTGCGGTGCTGTGTGGTACTGACTAGAGTTACATGCGGTTCAGGTGGTTTAATGAGCTGCCTCCAGCTCTGGGACCCAGCTTGCTGCAAGCCTGCAAGGTGGGGGTCTTCGTACCCTGCCCACTCCCTTCCTCCCTGCCTGGGTGTTCTGGAGGTCAGGAGGCGAACAAGGGGGTTCAGCGGCCTCACGATGCCTGGTAGGGGGCGGGGCAGATGGCGCCAGGATATGCACACAGACCAGCCCAGGAAATCCCTGCCCAGAATTGCCTCATCAGCAGATTCAAACCAAACAAATTCATGCCATCCCCTGGCTGCCTCCGGGGTACTTGTGAGCCAGTCCCTGACAGACAGAAGGCAGCCTGGGTGCTCTGTAAGTGTGTGCCTGCATAAGACAGGAGGCAATGATTTCTATTTAATGAATTTCAAACTAGGCAGGGGTCACAAACACCAGCAATTGAGGAGCACGGTGACAGGCAGGCGTGGAAATGAAGTATCTGCAACACTGGGGACAGGGGGAGTCTGAGCCTCGCTGGGGGCAGGACAGATAGTGTCTTTCCATTAAGAGAAGCCAGCTCCATATAGCTGTCCACAGCTTCCCTGTCTTCCCTCACCCTGCTGAGCTTCCCTAGCTATTTAAGAGAGTGCTTCTCTCTATCCCTGCTAAGACTTCTCTTCCCCTCTCAATATTTTAACCATTTGTTTCCACGTTTCTAGTTTTATTCATTCTTTTTTCTTCCCCCTTTTTAATTAATTAATTAATTTTTTACTGTTGTCTTTGTTGCTATTGTTGAGACAGGGTCTCATGGAGCCTGGGCTGGCCTCAAACTCTATGTAGCCAAGGATAGCCTTGATTTTCCAGTACTCCTCTCTACCTTCATCTTCCCCAGTGCTAGGATCATAGATGTGCACCACTGTACACAGTTTATGCAGACTGGAAATTGAACCCAGGACTTCATGTATGCCAGGCAAACATTAGCAGCTGAGCCAAGTCCCCAGCCCTTGTGGCGAGTTCGGATCAGAGAACATCCACAACTGTCTCAATAATGTAAGGGATGGTCTTTCTTTTGATAGGAGCTCCACAGGTGATAGGCTTCAGAAGTCTTCCATGGGTGCAAAGACACAGAGAACACCCATTATCAGGCTCCAACAATCACAATGATAACTTGAAAACCTAGTCCCACACACCTTGCCACTCCTGCCCTGGGATCTAGGCCTTAAGGTCGGTCAAGAGAGCAAAGCAAAGGCAGGTATATCCTCCTGTCTCTTGGCTCCTTTCTCCCTCCTGGAATGTTCATTTTGGCTTTTTCTTCTCTCTCTCTCTCTCTCTCTCTCTCTCTCTCTCTCT
>NW_021604650.1:6749008-6857432 GCF_004785775.1 Grammomys surdaster
AGTACTCACGCCATTTGAGTGTGTAGCTCGAGATCAAACCCAGGCCCTGCATACACTACACAAGTGCTCCACCACCGCTCTTGTGAACTTTTTTTCCCCTTTCTGGAAGGTTCATTTCTAAAGTGGAGCTATGAGGAAGCCACCCAGCAGCCCCAGAGGGAGGTTTCCCCATACTGATGCCCCTGTGCTAAGCAGAGAGGTGCCAGCCCCAGAGCTGTGCAGCCTACAGGCCTGGAAGCTGTGCTCTGGGGGCTTTCTGGAAGTGATAGATTTGTAGGTGGTTTTGTTTTGTGGGGGTAGCATGGCTAGGGATAATAACAACAATTATTTCAGGTTCCTGTTAGATTCTGAACCACTTACCTGCCTGTGTTCTCTGATCCTGCATCTACTCAAAGCCTGTTCTGAAAGAATTACCTTATGACACCTGTGATGCTTAGGGTTGTCAGCCTGAGAAAATCTAGCATCACCTTAAGAGTCTGGCCTCAGAGTATGCCTATGGGGGCCTCTCTTGATTCTGTTTGTTGATGTGGAGAGACCTAGGTTGTCTAGGTGGGAAAAGTGAGCGGGGGGAATAGCAAGTACTTATTCATTATTTGCTTCTTCTGATGTGACATAGTGTGATCAGATGCTTCAGGCTCTTGCTGCCTTGACTTCCCTACCTCAATGGATTATAACCTGCAACTGTGGGGAAAGATAAACCCTTTCTCCATTAAGTTGCCTTTGTCAGGGTGTTTAATCATAACAATGGGAAAAGATAATCCCTCATAGTCACCATGGTTACCCCTCTTTTCCACATACCACATAATAGTTCACAAATATTATGTTGTATGATATCTTCATATTAATAATTAGGCTTCATCCACACAAATTCAGGCATCAGTGTTCACAACCTGCTAAGGCCTGCAGATTTTATTCTCTATTTTTATGTGCAATTTCTTTGCATATTTTTGGCTATCTTTTGTTTCAACTGTCCATTATGTTTTCTTTCCTAAGTGTATTGGATACACCTGTTTAAATTATTTTTTAAAAAATCACAGTGGGGCTATATAGTCACCAGTAATATGCCCCCCCTGCCATGCACAGGGCCTTGGATTATATTGCTACCACAAAACTAATTCTTTATAAATGAATAAAACCCTATATATCAGTCCTTTACCTTTTGTGAGATTTTCCATATTTCCTTTTGGAAGATGAATTTAGGACATTAACACTTAGTATAAAATTGAATACATCTGACTACTTCTTTCCATTCTTACTTGTCATATGGTTTCTTGCCTTGACCCCTTTTCCTAGGAGCTGCTGAGTTGGTCAGCACCGCCCTCGCTCCCTATCTCACAGAACAGGACATTTTACTGTTCCCCTTCCATTCTACCAGACCGTTAAATACAGCTCTTATCTAAGGACACTTTCCATAGCAGTGATTTCTTGAGACTTTTCTCTGGTGAGCCAGCAATCTGAGTATGGCTCTGTTTCTTTTGACCTCCACCAAGGGCTCTGTGGAGCCAAGCCCTTAGAGAAAGGTACAGTTTAAAGCATCTTGTCAAAGGCCAGGCAACTGACGCCTAAGGCTCTGTGGCCCTCATGGCCTCCACCCTGAAGTGGAATTGACAAGAGACAGTACATCCACAAGAATTCATGCTATGTGCTCATAAAACCTGATTTGTATAGACATATAGGCAGAGTGGGCCAAGTTCACAGACTTCCCGGTTCCTCATCTTCTGGGGGATGAGCGTTATCAGGTAAATGCTATCAACACAAATTCCTGTCAACATCCCACCCTCAGGACGTCAGTATGTGACCATATTTAGAAACAGGGTCTTTGCAGATGCAATTTAAGATGAAGCAACAATAGTATTCGGTGTGCTCCTCATCCAACATGAGTGACAGCTTTACAGCAAGGGGACAGTAAAATCCAAAAACAATGAGAGAGGGGAAGCCAAGTGGGTGTGAGGGCAGATGTTTTGTTTTACAATGTTTTTGTAACAGGACATCAAGGATTGCCATCTTCCAGAGAACAGTCTGGGAATGGAAGCAACCTACCTGCTAATCCCTTATCTTTGACTTGCATGCCAGGAAGAGTGGCCCCTAAACAGATGCAAGCTATCACTAAGACCATTTCAGAGGCTGGACCAGGATCCCTAGAGACGCCTCTTCCAGCAAGCCAGAAATGACACCAGATCATTGTTCTTGTAGGCATATTAGCCCACTGCTTTCTTACAGCACAGTGAAATGTGGGCTTTGATGAACAAACCCAAGTCACTGGAGGCTAGCAGGCTGAGGCAGCAGCAAGGCCTCAGGTGTGCTGCCCTGTCCAGACAGAAGGTGAGCTCTTAACCCATATCCAGTCCTACTGTGCATAGACCCCTGAGAACACACAGAGGGGCCTTTTCACATAGGATCAGCCCCAGTTGTCCACTCTGAAATTTGTGCTGATTTGCGGGCAGGGGCCCAAGATTGCTCATACCTGAAACCAAAGTCATCTTGCATGCATTTAAAGCAGGCCTCTACCTTTGCCAGGAAAGTTATGTCCATCTCTAGCACAGTTACGTGGGGTTTTACTCTGACTCTGACTTCACTGTCAATGGTTGCCAACCCCCATGGAGAGACATCCAAAAATGGGTGCCTTAGCTAGGCCTTGGATGCATTCTCATGCATAGGGAGCCTATACTTCTAAAACCACCCCAATCAAGAATTTCCACAGAACTAGTTTAGTGAAGCCGAGACTTTCAGGGTGAGCACCCTTCACCATAGCTGTAGACCTAGGCAAGCCGGTTGAGCCACTGCCTGGACTCCGACTCCTTCTGTGGAGGTCTAGGGACTGAACCTAGCCAGGCAGGTCTGAGACCCACAGGACATGGGGATAAGTGGGCCACCTGAGCACAGGGGACATGGTGCTTGTACTTGGCCTATTCATTGTTCGTTGATTGCTCCATGACACAGTCACTGTGAAAATTTAGACATCTTAATGAGGGGAGAATTTAAACAGTGTTTCTTCTCCTTGTCATAAATGTTTTTAAGGGACTGAGGAAACTGTGCATGGATTTGCTGTTTTAGGAGATGTTAAGTCAACAGCTTCAGGGGAAGGATACTACTTCAGGGCATATGTTCACACAGTTCCTAAACGTGACCTGCCATGGATTCTGAGGGCTCATCTTTTCATTCCTTGGGGAAGGGGCTGCTTCCTGGAGAGCCTAGAAAAGGTCCAATCTCTGCCCCTGCCTCCTGTGTTCTGCCAAACAGCTCTGGACAGGATGCCTGCAAGACTCCTGGATGGTAGGCAGCAGAGAGCATGGGGATAGGAACGGACCAGCTCTGATGCCAAAGTTAAGCCTGAGTCCTCTCAGAGCTCTGGGGGTGAGACCCTGAGGATGTCATACATACACACACACACACACACACACACACACACACACACACACACACTTAAACCAACGCTAAGCTTAGAAACACTCTCATGATGGACTTTTTTGTGTTTTGAAGATAGGATCTTGTAATATATAGCCCTGGCTAGCCGCTCAGTCGGAATATAGTCCAGCTTGGCCTGAAACCCATGACTGTCTTCCTGATTCAGTCTCCTAAGAACTGTGTGCTACCACACCCAGCTCCAAGATGCTCTTGTCTTCAAACTCAGGCTGAGGCTCCTGCTTTTTGGGGATCGAATGCATTCAAGGATTCAAATGACCAAAATTTAGCCAAGAAGAAATTCAAAACTCATGGGTCCAATGTTTACTAACTTATATCAAAACATCCTTTCCTGTAGGAAAAAAAAATGCAGATGAAATGAATTCATGGGTCTGTCCAACGTGGAGAGGAGAAATACAAGACATTTCATACATTTATACAAACCTGAATGAAGGAGCAATGACTCACCCTTGGGCACCAAAGCAGAGCACATGGTAGGACAATTAGGCTTCCCCTACGTGAGCACAGATGTAAATACCTGACCTAGAATCTCGGAGATGTCGTCCAGCAGGATGTATGTTTATGGGCACTGTGATGGACATGGGTTTGTGGGACAAATGGGGGGTTGTTTTGTTCTTTACAGATCAATGAGCACAACACATAGTCTAAGAGAGGAAAAGGCTCAACTATCTCAACAGGAAAGGCATTGGGTACCGCCCAACAGTAACTGATACATTCCCCAGGCCCTGGAGACTAGTAAAAAACAAAGAACATGCCCCAATTACCATCACCAGCCACCTCGAGCCCGTCAGTTTCTGCTATCAGGCCCATGATGCCTCTCTACAAAAGCTGAATGCCCAGAGCAAGGTCCCCTGCCAGTGCCGTGAGGCAAAAACCAAGAAATAAAAGGAATGTGGACCAAAAAAGAAAAGTGTGAATGGTTTTATTTAGGATGACCAGACATCTCTGTAGAGAAGCCTAAAGAACCTACAACATGCAAACAAAACAAGTGTGTCGTAGATTCCCTTCTCCTGGTCATAAGAAAGGAACAATCACTGTCCTATAGCCTAACAACCAACAACCCCAAAAATACAGGGAGGAAAGTGATGTCCTGTCAGGAGCTTAAAGCCATGAAGGACAAAGAAGCAACCTAACTGGCAAGGGTCCTGGAGACTACATGGCCCCCATGACTTGCACTGAAGATACTTAACCAAGTAGAGAAGGGAAGTGCAGTACAGTTCAGATGTACGTAAAGAAACCCATGTTTCTCTACCCCTTCCCCCACAATGCCAGTTAAGATGCTGGGTATTGGTTTTGGTTTGGGATTGTTGTTAAAAACTGAAGGCTGGATTCTCTGATTTCCCTGAGATTGTGAAGGGCCCAGCAGAGCATCACACTTTGAAAATGAACCAAACTGGAGGATTAACAAGGCCTGATTTCAAGGCTTAGAGTGGAAGTCACAGCAATCAAGACTGTGCTGGCAGAACAGTTTACAAAGTCCAGAAATTGGAGCCAGTGCACGGCCAACTGATTTTCATCAAAGGTGCCAAAGTCATCTCATGAAAAAAAAATAAGTCACAGGGACATGAGGGTAACCACATGCAAAGGAGACTTAGTCCCGATTCGTACCTGTCACCGTGAGTAAGATTAAACTTGGAAGGAATTACAAATCTAAACAAGAAACATGAAACGATAAAGTTTCTACAGAAAACAGGAGAAACGCTTTGTAAGCTCACATTAGGCAAATATGTCTTAGACGGGACACAAAACACATGAACCTTACAGGAAAAGCAATGTGTAAAACACCCTGATGAAATGGTTTCATCAAAATTAAAAACTGCTTTCTGAACAATCCTGCTAAGAAGAATCAAAGATGAGCCTGGGAAGGAAAGATCTGAGCAACACAAATCCCATGAAAGACAGAGTTATGGACACCATCTTCTCACTCAGCACAAAAGAGATATACAGTCATTAAAACAAACCAACCAACAAAAAAACACGCCCCTCTGCAAGAGCATCCAGTGTTCTTAACCACTGAGCCATCTGCCCAGCACCCAAAGCAGACAATTCTAAGTAAGTGCTAGTGAGAACACACAGTTACCGTGCTGGCACCTAGGATGGTGATAGCAAAGTCAGGAGCAGCCATCTTGCCAAAGGGCTTGGCAGCTTCTGAGCATGCGGTGCCTCCACTCAGGAACAGGGGGGAATTACCAGCTAGCAACAGAGGCAAGCAACAACTCCAGAGCCTGTGTGCAGTGCTTATGGCAGCTTTAATCATAATAACCAAGCCCCAGAGACGGCTCAGATGTCCATCAGCCTGTGGACGAGTAAACAAGCTGCAGTACATTTTATCCTTTCCAAATGAAAGAAGAATCAACCAGAACACAGACCAGAAGCAGACGGGCCTCAAGTGAGTCTGCAACATGATGGGAGCCAGACCCCGGGCTTCGTGCTGCAGAGTCTCATTCTCAGGGGGACAGGACAGTTCCCAGGTGCAGGTGCAGGGATGGGCTATGGTACAGGGCGTACAGAGCGTGTGAAGGAACTCAACTTGGCCTAGGAATTTGCCAGAACTCACTGAACCAGACATCTCACAAGAGAGTTTTGCTGCACACAATTTAAACTCTGCAAAGCTAAATCTAAGACAAGAAAACAGAAAATACACAAGAGAAGACTAGGAGACGGGTAGGTCACTGGTTACTTTTAAAAAGTTGAAATAGGAGCCGGCAGGAGGGTTCAGTGGGTAAAGATGTTTGTCCAACAGGCCTGAGACCCTGAGTTGGATTTTTGAATTCCACTGAAAGGTGGAAAGAGAAAACCAACTCTACAAAGTCTTCCTCTGACCTCTGTGTGTACGTCATGGCAAGCATGCACATATGTATGTATAGACAGATACACACAATAATAATAAGTAAATAACATTCTTTAAATTGTTTAAAAGTTTAAGTGCTTAAAAAGAGAGACAAACTAAGGTAGTGGAGACTTAAAAAGGAACCACCTCACCACATAAGGTTGGCACTCATCTGCCACAGCTGGAGAGCACTGTCAGCGCTGTCCCCCTATATGACCACCAACCTTCCTCCAGCCTCCTCCCTCAGTCTGTGCGAATCCAGCCCAGCTGTGACTCCTTCAGCCATTTTCCTTGGAGGAGACAGCCAAGTGACTTTTATGTTGGGCTTGCCTTGCTGGTTTCTGCACTTGTCACAAACTCTCAAGGGCAGCCAGGCACAGTTATACTCTGGGCCTGGCACCCAGGACATGGGTGCAGAGGACTGAAGGAGGTAAATACCACCCATATCTGTTTGTATTCTGGTCCATGGCTGGGCATGCACTATGCACTATGCAAGCCGCACAGCAGCCAAAGGGGCTCAGTGATGAACACAGAGAGTTCTGGGTCTCTGATATCTGCTGCTTCAGCCTCTCCTAGGCCCTTCCAGTTAGTCCTCCAGTGACATCAGAATAGAGACCCGCAGGCGATAGCAAGAATGGAAAATCCACAAAACACAAAAACTACAACCTTGTGTTGTGATCCCTTCCCTGCTGAGGTCAAGCTGGGCCAGGAAGTCTGCCCTCCAGTAGGACAGAGCTGCTTGGAGGTCAAAATCCAGAGCCAGCCAGGGTACAGGGTAAAGCTGGCCTCACTGGCAGCTGTGTCCCAGCCTGATACCTCTGACCCTTGGTAGATTACATTGGGTGGCCCCTCCTCTGACACTGCTGAATTGTCAGGAACCATGGCTCCTATTAGATCACTTCTAGAGTCTGCCCCTCCCAGGCATGCTCATTGCCTTCCCTAATATCTGTGGGTTCCCACACTACCCAGCCACCATCCAAGGGCTCTGCTTGTTTACAGGGTCCCCACAACTCTGCAGAGCATAAGCTGGTTGTCAGGCCACCAATCCCACATGGTCCCACATGGTTCCACATGGTAGGGTGCACAGGGTCACATGGGTACATGGAGCCATATGCAGATGCAGCTACTTACAGCCACGTCCCAGAAGACATCCCGAGGCCTATCAGGCCCCAGGAAGCTGGAGTGTAGCAGCGCACACAGGGCCTCTTGTTTCTCCCCAGGTGCTGGGATGGAGTTCCACCTTCCTGGCAGCCATGTGGCATGGTTACTGGAAGTATCCCAGGACCTAAGGACAGCCCTTGGACTGGTAGGGACATTGCCTCCATCCTATTTCTGTGACCCCCCAAGGGTCATATATCATCTCAACTTTTCAGGTGGAAAATCAGGACTCCAATGTGCTCTCAAAGGCAGGCAAGAGTAGAAAAGATGGTAGACTGATGAGCAGAGCCAGCCAACAAGAGATGGCCCACCAGTTGCCCAGTCCAGGAACATCTATCCTGGAGACAACATCTCAACACCCAAGCAGTCTGCATTCCTTGTGATCTGATGCCACGGGCTCATGGTACCCCAACAAGATGCCAGGACCCAATGATGGCCACTGCAATGTGGAAGACCAAGGGGTTCAAAGTAAATATGGCCGCTGGAATCAGGGCTTCTTTGGGAGTGGGGCTCTGGCACCTACTCTAGAGACATCCCTGTGATTAGGACACCTGGCTCTTTCTGGGCACCCAGTCCCTGTCACTGAACATCCTCCAAAGTGCTGGTGTTTGAGCCAGAACAGCTCAAGGGAGTTGGGGTATGGGCAGGGAACAGGGCCCCTTTGTTCCCTCCGAATGTGTCCTCACTTTGCCCCAAGTTGAGAGTGGCACGTCCACATAAGGTGGAACAGCTCTCTCCCCCTCCCTTTTCTCTCCCGCTCCCTCTCCCTCCTCTCTTTCTGTGAATGTATACACATGTGTCTACATCCCAAGTCCATCAGCCTATGTTCATGTCCAGAGCCCAGTCCTCTTGTGTGTGCAATGCTCTCTCTCTCTCTCTCTCTCTCGCTCGCTCTCTCTCTCTCTCTCTCTTACACACAGTCAACCCCTTCAAGGGGGTCATTGCATCCAGCCTCCTCCTCCATATACCTGCAAACCCTGCTTAAGAAACAATTTCCACAAGGTATTGGCAAACTCCAAAGATGTCTTCCAGAGCATGGCCATTGGCAGATGTGTAAATGTGTCCCCTTGGGGTACTCCAACTACATCTACAAGTCTAAAAATAGGGAATCTAAGCAGTTACAGAAACATTTTGGTTACTCAGGAATTTTCTTTGTTTGACCTGTGACCGTCTGAGTAAATATAAGAATGCAGTCAGTTACATGACAGATTTATGTATGCATGTGTCCCACCCTGTCTCTTACTTCCTCCGCACAGTCAAATTTGGTTCTGATTGAGAATGTAAACTTGTCAGAATCAGTGAAAGGCTTTTTTGAGCCCCTGGTCCAGGTGTGTGCCTGCATGATGCATGTAGACAGTGACCTTCAGGACAGTACACTCATATTCATAAAGTAAATAAATATTTCTTTTTAAAAATGAATTTAAACAGAATTGTGCCATTTAAATTATACTTACAACCTTCTCACGGAGTGTAGTTGGGTGCAGATGGCATCAGGATGAAGCTCACTTAATGCAAGAAGAGAGAAAAAAAAAACCAACTTGGCTCAGCAAGTGTATCAGAAATATAAACAACTGTAGCTCAGTGGTTAAGAACACTGGCTGCTCTTCCAGAGGACCCTGGTTCAATATCCAGCACACACATAGTGGCTCACAAGCATCTGTAACTCCAGTTCCAGAAGACCTAGTGCCCTTTTCTGGCCTCTGCAGGCACCAGGCATGTATGTGGTACACAGACATACTTGTAAGCAAAGCACCCATACACATAAAATAAATCTAAAATAAATTTGAACAACTCAGACACATTGAAAACAGGCATTCAAGACACTTGAACACTGAGACCTGTAAGGCCTCTCTGTCAGAAATTAAGATTGAGGGCCAAGGAGCTGGCTCAGCTGGTAAAGGACCTTCTACCAAGACTACCCCTACAAATTATCCTATAATCACCACATACATGCTAGGGCATGTACATAAACACACACTAAAAACAATAAATTTAAATTTTTAATAAAGAAAGAAACTAAAGATCAAAATGTGCTCATGTATTACTAAGATGCTAATTTTCCCCAAGTTGACTTTCAGGTTTGTATCCCCAATAAAACTCCACTCTGCTTCTTCATAAAAATGAGCAAGCTATTCCTAAAAATTATATGGACATGCAAAAGACCCAGAAACATCCAAAACACTTAAAAAATAAAAGTGAACTGCATGAATGTCTGTTTTTGCAGCCCTACCGTAATGGTAGTAAGCACAGAATCTGGCATCTCAGGACGACAGGTCAGTGACTCAGAACAGTCTGGAAGACTCACTTTCTTGTGGTGCACTGGACTTTCAAAGGGATGGCAGGAGATTTGGGAAGTAAAAAATATTCATTCCAGAAAACGGTACTAGACCAATTCAGCTTCCATATGATGACTTATAGGCTGCCAACCACATTCAGTACAAGGACATGAGAAGGACTCTGGGGCTACATTGCCTACGCAAACATGAGGAGCTAAGTTCAGGCCCCCAGCGTCCATGGAAAAGCCAGGCATGGCTGCATGTGAACTGTGACCCCAGCGCACACAGACTGGTGGATCCTGGGGCCCTCTGGCCAGACAGTTTAGCTGCAACAGTGAGTTCCTCATGCAGTGAGATACAAAAAAATAGAGAACAATGGGAGGAGGGTTCTAACATCTGTCTACCTCTGGCTCCACAAACACCAGAATGGGTGAGCACACCATCACGTATACATGTACACACATACACACACACACACACTCACATTGTATCACAAATCTAAAACTATAGAACCACAATAAGAAAATATTTATGTCACATAGATGATTCTTAAGTATGAATTAAAAGGTAAGAATTAAAACAAAAGAAGACATAAATTTGACTTCATAAAATTGAAAATTTCTTCTTCTTGGGGTACTAGGGACGAAATCTGGGGCCTGTGCACAATAGGCAAGTTCTCTAGAACTGGATCACACTCCCAGCCTCAGACATTGTTTGTTTGTTTGTTTGTTTTTAAATCGCATTGTTAAATAAACAAGAAGGCAAGCCACAGTGTGGAAAAATCCATGTGCAAACGTCTAAGGGTGGTGCAAATGTCTAAGGTCAGGCCTGGCTTCATCTCTGGGCTTTGGGAGCAATTGTCTGTCCAGGGAACTGCCTGTTGTCAATATTAAGCCATGAGCAGGGATCAAGCCTCATTCGTGAGCAAAAAGAGACACAGTCCTGGTGGTAAAGAATACAAAATAACGACTGAGAATGTAGCTCAGTTGATAGAGTGTCTGCCCAGTTTGTAGGAAGCCCTGGGTTTAATCTCCAACAGCACATACACTGGATGCAGCAGAGTAGGACTGTAATCCTAGCACTGATGAGGCGGGGGGGGGGGGACGGGGGATCCGCTCCAGATAATTTTCAGCCTCATAGGGAGCTAGGGGAGAGAACCATGTTAAGAAATGAAAGCGGGGGGGAGGGATGAAGTGAGGAAGAAAGAAAGGAAGGAAAAGAAAATAAATTTAACATGAAAGAAGCCCCCGGGCCTCCAGAGAGCCCCACAGTCCTCAGACGCTCATCAGCTCTCAGTCTGCAGAAGCAGGACTCCTAGTCCACATGTGACAGTTAGTTCTCATCCAGGCTTCACAATGCTGATAGTTCCTGAATTCAATGTGCAAATGGAATGGGGGGGAGCAAGAGCGGGGCTGTCCCACTCTCAGCAGGCTCAGATTCAAGCACAGGGTTCAAGCTGCACATATTCATGACTCCAAAATACATGCAGATAAGAGAGGTGCACACAGGTCAGGCACTTGTGTGCCTCCACACACATCTGTGCGTGCATGTGTCTGTGTGCATGCCCCCCTGAATGTGCATACCACAACTCAGCACCCCAGCTGCACTTAGGCTGCCTTTTCTTCCAACCTGCTATTTAACACTCCTGAGCAAGTACGGAAGCCATTGTTATTACTCACAGTTCCCAGCCTGTTTTGCAGACCACAAGTGCTGGGTCCACCTGCACTCAGCCCCCTGAGCCACATCTCCAGAGAAGAATCTGTGTTATAAATACCCAAGAGAACACAAAGCCGTGACACCAGAGGCCAGGGCTTGCTTTCCCAAGCATCACCCACATGGGGGAGGAGAGCGCGGCCCCTGGTTGCCACGACCCTGAAGGTACTTGAGGACATACTCCATTTCTCAAGCCCAGCAGTCCAGACACACTGAGATGGCCTCTGGGTCAGAGCACCTCCCACAGCTATTGAAGAAGCTGCCATAGCCCAGCCCCAGTTCCCGGCCCCCAACCCCCAGCCCCCAGCCCAAAAACTCCACTTGCTCCACCCAGAGACCCCAGTCGCCATGCAGCCTTGTCACCAGGAGACAGACAGTCTACTAGAAGCTGCTGCTGGAGCCTTCCTTCACCGGTCAGCTCAAAAAAAGCAAGGGGCCAAGGGGCCTGGGTGCTCAAGTGTGCCTCTCGACCCTGAGAGGCTGCCCCCGGGCCCCTCCCTCCCTCCCACCTGCGAAGTCACACAATGAAATGCTTCAATAGCACACAGCCTGGGCCTCTGGTTTTCGTTCTGAGTGACCCTGGGAGGCCAAGAACGTGATGGGAGCCCGTCTGAGTGCGATGCCCTGGGGGACACTCAGGCCCCCAGCCCGCGCCACTCAGGCAGCCCGCTCATCCAGGCAGACAGCTGGCGGACTCCACCGAGCTGTGCCCCTCAGCCATGAGGCCCTGCGGCTCATCCTCTTACCCCCAACACAGTCCCCAAGCAGCCCCCGGATGCCCCACTGCAGAGGGGGTGCCAGGGCGGCCTACTCAGCCCACCCCACTATATTATGTCAGCTGTTAGCCTGCACTTAAAGCGAGGCGCTCCAGCTGGCCAGGGTCAGATGTAAAAACAAGGGCCTAACAAAACCCGGCCACCCCCCAGCTACTCTGAACTGGAGACCCCCACCGCATGCAGCACTCACTGAGGAGGCTCTGTCCAGCCTCAGGCAGAGCATAAAGGAAACACCTGTCTCTGGTCGGCACACTCTAATCCCACTAAACCCGAGTGGAGAACCACCCCCCAGCAGGCAGCTCCCACCCCAGGTCTGACTTTTGTCCTAGGCCTAAAGGAAGGATGGTGGAGAAGGCGCAGAAGGGAACCCACTGCTCTCAGGAGTAGAGGCCTCTTTGTATTCCAGCTAGACCCAGGTCACTGAAAACAGAGTGTTCCTGGAGTCTGAATAGGAACCTGCCTGCCTTATGGTCCTTGGCTCCTGAATGGTTGTCCTCCTTTAGAAGGACAGGAGGCTCCTGCCACAGAAAGACCTTTCCTACTGACATGGGAGCCCCATGTAACTCTGTCATAAGCCAAGACCCCCAAAGAACCACTGCAGCCCCACACTTGGCCACCCAGGCTGATTTATCACTACTTACCAACCTGGAGCTGAGTCAGCACAAATGTTAGAAAAGGGCAGGGGGAGTAGGGGGTGAAGAGGGGGGAGTATAAGACCACCCAGATACCTGGAGGCCCTGGGAGTGGGGCGGGAAACTATGTACATGTACACATGAGGCAGAGAGAGAGAGAGAGAGAGAGAGAAAGAGAGAGAGAGAGAGAGAGACAGAGAGACAGAGAGACAGAGAGAGAGATACAGAGATCCTCGTGTTGTCCCAGTCTCCCCTTGCAGATCTCCTAACTGGGTGGCACAGGGATGGTAAGCTCCCAGGAAGGCAGATCTGGGGACTAAAACAGAACTGTAGAATTGATGAGGGGAGCCCTCCCATTGATTCTGTCCCCATGACAAGATGCAGTACTAGGAGTGGACACTGACCACACGCCCACAAGGAAACAGTGAGAGCTAGGACAACATGGCTTCTCCTCAGATTTCTATACAGAGCCTGGGACTTGTCACTAAGACTCAGCAACTACCCAGTTTGGGGCTAGGCCCTCCACCCACAACTCACATATCTGCTGTGTAAGCTGAGTTAGGGAAGGCCCTGGAGACGAGTGGTCAGTACTCAGGGCAGCACATGGGGAGCCCTCAAACCAGGGCCTCCCTCTCTGGCTATCCAAGTGGTCTTCTTGAGGCCATGAGAACCTGCTGCCAAGCACCCTCTTCTCTTTCCCTTTGGGCTCAGAGTCACCAGAAAAGGGTATGGAGAAGAGCCCCAAAGGAAGAGAAACAGGGAGCAGGCCCTTCAAATCCAGGCAGCGCATGGCTTTCCAACCACAGAGTCACCCAAAGACAGGCCCTGCCTGCATTCGTCATCCTGCCTGGGAGCCTCCAACTGAGCCTCATATGCTACACAGCAAGGAATGGGTTGTGTCCTTCCAGAAGGTTCCTACCGTATCTTATTGTCCTCTCCTTCTGCCCCAGGGTTCTCAGGATTTTATCTGGTTCTGAACAAATGTGCTACGTGATAATTCTTGCCACTGTACACAGCTTGGCGCTGGTTTCACAGAGGATGCAGACACCAGAGCTATGTCCTGCAAGACCCTCTACACTAACACTTAGGAGGCTCAGGAAATCTGGTGGCAGCTGAGGATGCCGGCCTTCCTGATCTTACAGTGTGCAGGCCTTGTAAAAGGAAGCTGCTGCCTCCCGGGCAGGGCGATGGCCAGTTTAAACCCCATAAACCTGAGGATCTAGGATCCATGGCTCTTAAATTGTGTCCACTGTGGTAGAGAAGGCCTGACCTGCCATTTCCACCCTCCCAGATGTATCCCATGCATACGAGTTTCAAAAATAAAAGCAACTTAGGAGAGGAAGAGAAAGGCTGTATTTTAGCTTACAATTCCAAGTTACAGTCCATTGTTGTGGGGAAGTCCAAGTAGGAACTTCAGATGGCTGGTCACATCACGGCCAGAGTCAAGAACAGACAGCAATGAATGCATGCGTGTTCACTTGCTTGTGCCCAGCTTCAGCTCTCCACTATTATTCAGACCAGGAGGCCCTGCCATCCACAGTCTCCCCACATCAGTTAACTTAAGACAATCACCCACAGACACACCCACAGATCAGCCCAGTGCAGACAATCCCTCACTGGCTTCTCTTTCCAGGCGATCCTAGGTTGTGTTGAGTTGACCATTAAAGCCAACTATGACAGTTACGAGGGAGAGAGTCTTCTAGGGGCATACACTGGTTTTCTAAAGATAAGGGACAGAGACATAGTCCCAGTGACTTTGGAAAGTCCCACATGATGTATTTAGAGAGAGAGAAAAAGTAACACAGATGGAATAGAGAAAACTACCTAGTGGCCCCAGACAGAGTCATCTGAAGTGGTATGAACTAGGAACAACTGTCTTGTGTGTCAAAATGGTAATACAGAAGAAAGACACCGTGAAACCAAAATAGCCACAAGCCATCCCGAGCTACAAAGACCAGTATGGAACACAGTCATGTAGTCAGGACACACTAGCAACTTAAGTACCATTTTAGTGCCCACGCATCATTAGAAACCAGGAGGGTCAGAAGTTTAAAGCCATTCAAAATTGCCAGGTGTGGTAGCACATGCTTCTAAGCTTAGCATTCAGGAGGCAGAAACAGGTGCATCTCTTTGAGTTTGGAGCCAGTCTGAACTACACAAGACATTGTCTCAAAACAACAACAACAACAACAACAACAACAACAGCAACAACAACAATAAAATAAAGTATACCAGCAACTGCCATTCTCCAAGTTCTTCTTCTGAACAGAATGGGGAGATTGGGCAACTTTCTCCAAGGCCAGAAAGCACATGCTGTAGCTTTCAAGGGCCACACAGTCTCTATCCTGGTTTGGAAAACAAACAAACAAAACCACGGAGGAGTCCACAAGCCTGCCGACCATGCGCTCCCATGCCCTTTCTGGCCCCTAGCAGGCAGACAGGCAGGGTTTCAGCTCTCCTGCCAACCCCTGCGTTCTCTAGCATCTGAAATTGAGAAGATATTGGGATCTGCCCACCATTCCTGCCCCAGCTCATGGGCACCATAACAGCATGTGAAAGACTCTGGGAAGAAGAATCCAGCTCTGTGGAAAGAACAGTTAGGAGGCCAGAGGCTTTGCTGCACCCAACATAGCAGGCATTTCTAGAAATCTAGCAGGACATATTATCTCTGAGCCCAACCAGTGTGACTTTTTTTTTTTGCACAACTTGGAGCCCTTGAGGGCCTTAGAAGCAGCTCGGCCCCATCCATTCACCTATGTCACCTACCCACTCCCAGACTAGAGGGGACATCCTCCCACCTAGACTAAACCACAAAGCACCATTTCCCTGGAGAGGGGCACCAGCAGTCCTGGAGAGTACCCCCAAACCTCCTGAGCCTCTGGAAGCCCCAGGGACTTCAAACAGAGCCCATGTCTGTTCCATTATCCCCAACAGCCCTCCAGGGGCTACACACAGATGGCATGTGGCCTCCATGTCTACAGGACCCTGAGGTGTAAGTTCTGGGTATGAACTTGAAGTGTCCTATTAGCACACAACCTGAAACACAGTAGGAGCTTCACAGATACTCTCTTCCTCAATGAATGTAGGAGAAAACAACTCAGTAAAAAAAGGTGGGCATCTTGTGGAGGATATCTTTTAAAGTAGAAAAGTGTCAGCTGGGACAATAGGAACCTTGTCTACTGAGGACATAGGGATGGTAAGTTCTAGTCCTGAGAGGGACACAATGTCTCCTCAAAGGGCCCAGGAGCCCAGGAGAGAGCTTGTAACACTACTGGGTACCTGGTTAGCTGGATGGCATCTCTAAAGAGCCCTGAAAACTAGAGCTCTCCAAGCAGGGAGCTGGGGCCCCACAGGAAGTCAGACCTTAGGCTTGGTGATGGAAAACTCTAGCCGCCTGCTGGTCTCCTGACCTCCTACAGCAGCAATTGTGACTCAAACTGCAGAAGTCTTCTTCCCTAGGCTGTAAACTAGTCTTCAGGGACAGAGACAGAGTGAACATACTATCACAAGTGCAACTGACAGGTGTGGTGTTAATGCCACCACAAGAGATCCCAGATAGGACACCAGACACATGGCCAAATGCAGTACAAGCACCAACAGTGCACTAGGTACACCCTGAGGCGGGTCTCAGCCGAAAAACAGGACACCCGCGGGGACTCCAAGCAGCAGATCAAGAGCTAAGAGCAAGCTCTAAAGCAGATAAACAGTGGAAACAAGTTAAACCAAAGCAAAGCCTAGACTAGACACAGCACCAAGACATGAAGCTAGGCGCTGAATTTAACGCTAATAAAGTCTCCACTGGCAGGAAAGGGTGTGAAAATGAATGCAAGAACATGTGAGGCCCTGCCGAGTGTGAACGAGGGTCTGGGACCTGAGGAGCTGACCCTGTTTCACTTGAAAGTGGGACCCAGCAAGAGCTGTTTTAAGGGCTCAGAGAGCAGCCCACCGGATCTCATTTTGCCCCTGGGAAACTGAGGCCTGCCAAGAGAGTTACAGAAAGCAAGGGCGGGCCAGGAAGGGTCCAGCTGCAGGGAGGTGGGTCGCCCCTGCGGGGCCAGGGAGCCTCACAGTAAGGGAGGAAACTGGAGAGATGACCTCATCCCCCAGGCCTCCGGCCGCGCGGCTCACGGGTTTTAACCGCAGGCATGGCGGGACAGTTCCCTGGTATGGGGGCCATGGGGCTCATGGAGCTGGAGTTTGTGCTAGTACTTTTTCAATGCAGCTGTCTTTGTGTGGGATTTGAAAACAAGCTGGGGTTTGAGAGACAAAAAACAGCCCTGCACCTGGGCCTGGCCAGGGTCTCCTATTGCAAGGAGGGGTGGGTTTGGGGGCGTGCATGCACATCCAGCAGACTTGCACGTACACGGCGTGCACACACATGTACGCCACGTCTACAGATGTACACGCAGCTTGCTCTAGATTCAGAGGCCGGATTGGGGTGGGGGGGATGTCCTCCTTGGGGCCACAAACAAGTTTCAAGGCCAAGCACACCTACAACACCCCTGATCAAAGTTCTAGCCAGACCCTGGCCTGGCAGGGCCCAGATTTCTCCAAGAACAGCTTTTCAGACCCACAGAATATGCCTGGCTCAGCAGAATGCTTAATCCCTCGGAGGCCGCCTGGCTTCCTTGGCCCTGGCTGAGATAACAGGGCTCTGGCACCACGAAAGCCAGGCGCTGAGGCAGGAGTATCGGCGCTGGGGTTGGGGAACACAGCCTCGCGTGACTTCTTTTCCACCATTTACCAATGTGCTCCCAGAATCCCTCACAGAGCTCCCTTGCCCTGGGCCCCCGTGGGGCACCGCGGGCTGTGGTTTGGGCTCCCGCGCTCAGCACTCTGGGCCCGGGCCCAAGGGCTGCCGAAATGTGCGTAACAAGAGCGCCACCTGGTGTCTCCACAGCCTGACAGAGGCTGCCCTGTCCATAGCCCCAATAAACATCTTTGCTTTTTACCCAACTCCCATCCACAGCACGTGGCAGCTGCAATCTACACTGTGTCCCCTAGCCTGAGACTCCATTCTCACCCCAGAGGCCTGGAATCCATAGCCCTTATATCTGCCTGGGCCTAGGACACAACCACCCTTCGGAGGCTATGAGCAGTCGATAGACCATCTATAGCAGCATACAACTCCTCCTTATCTAACCCTTTTACCAAGAATTGTGTCCTCTAAGAAGGTATTATCATCCATATACAAGGCCCTTTGAGTCACACACTTCTTTACTGGTCCATATGTCCAGGCTGGACACACGCCTGTCTCACACCTACTATCCCCAACACCATTTGTGGTCATGACTCTGAAGTAAGCCACTAGACACAGCCAGCTCAAATCCTAGAAGGTATGGCCTCTAAAAGCTAGCATGTGAGGACACAGGTTAAGCATGTGGTAAAGTGGGAGATAGACAATGGCTCAACAGTTAAGAACCCTTGCTACTCTGGCAGAGGTTCTAAGCTTGGTTGGGCATGCATGTTGGGCAGTTCACAATTGTCTGTAACTCCATCTCCAGGGATCTGCCTCACCATCTTCTGGATTCTGTGGGCATTGTATACACACACACACACACACACACACACACAGAGAGAGAGAGAGAGAGAGAGACAGAGAGACAGAGAGACAGAGAGACAGAGAGAGACAGAGAGAGAGGCAGAGAGAGACAGAGAAAAGAAAGAGAAGAGACTTAAAAAATAATGTGGTAAAGCCAAGTGGGGAGGTTAAGACTTAAAGCCAAGTCTCATTCTTATACTTTACAAATGGAGAAACTGAGGTTCAGGGGTATCCTTGTATCCCTTACGGGAATAAGACTTAAAAAGAAGGGGACTGTGTATCCTACTCCACATACACACTCTGAGCACCTGAGGTGTTAAGCCTCCCTTGGCACTGTGGAAAAGTGTGCAAGAGATGTGAGCCTACTCCGAAAACCCCATCATCACATCCAGGTTGCCCAGAAAAGAGCAGGAGGGTGTTGCAGAAGGGAGTGTGCAGAGTTGACCAGAGGTCAGTCCTAATAATAGAAAAGCAATCCTGCTGGGCACAGTGCTTGTGCAAAGGTCCTGAGGCAGTTGGGAGTGAGAGATGGGGAGGGAGGGGAGGTTTGGAGATGGGGGGGGTGTTTCTAAAATGTGTAACACTCTGGGGACCATGAAGGAGAAGCTGGAAATTTTCCCAAACCACCCAAGGAGCGTCTGAGACACTCAGGTTTTTGTTCTATAAAATCTCTTCTTAGCTGTTGTGGGGCAGGGAGGGTCCAGGGAATGAGAAGGGGACAAAAGAGGTAATGAGGTCACTGCCCTCACAGTGGTGGACAAAGAGCCACTTCTGGGAAGCAGAACAGACTGGGGAGGGGCTGCCTTGGGAGTGGGGACCTGCTCACACTGAGGGAAAGGGAGGGGGAGTGGACACAAGATCCCACCCACACCCCTCTTTGCTTTAGGGTTGATGGATCTATGTTCGCAATTCCAAAAGTAGCCACCAGATGGCAAACAGGCCCCAGAAAGAGCCTGGCCTGAGGGAGGTAGCAGAGGCCACCAGGAATTTATGGGCTAAGCCAAAAGTTACTGGGATAGGGTTAACCACCCCAAGTCTGGAGCTACCAGATGAGAAATGGAGTAGGTGTATTCACAGGCCCACATACATATGAACATGCGCTGACACATGGACATATAGTACTATCTACACTTAGGCATGAACACAGCTACACATACAGATACACAATACAATGTATACACACAACAAGTGCACGAGGATACACAAAACCAAGCACAAATCCAAATTCGGACATTACACATGTAAATGTCCACTCACATGCTCATACATGCTCAGATAAAACACACTTGGCTGAAGACACAGCTGTATATAGTAATGTGTCTATTTGAATACATGGGCACATGCAGGTGTGAATACATTCACATAAATGCACAAATAGATATGTACTTGGGAGACTTCCCAGGAGAACGTTCTGACAGCCAGGCCCCTCCCAGCATGGGAGCCATTTTGGCCCATGCTCTCCAGACCAAGTCCCAGATCAAAGACTACAGAAACCTAGTTCTTTGAGAAAGAACCTAGGCCATTCCCCTCAGCAGTAACCAGGTGCTATGTCCTCTCATAACATAGCCAGAGACTTGACATCATCCGTGTGGCAGCCACTTCTGTAGTGGGCAAGGGAACACTTCCGACAGGAACCTGTGGGGTTATCATCACAGGTAAAACTAAGGAACCCAGGGTCCTCTCACCCACCTTGGCTCTATAAAGGGAATACATGGGTCATGTGAAATTCCCCAACCATATCTAAGAGCTCCATCAGACAGATCTTGAGAGATTTTACTCTGAGACTAAGGGGAACAGGAAACTGAGGCTGGTCAGCTAACACATCACAGAGAGATGTCAGCTAAGATTTGGTAGCATCTTGCCAGCCACTTGGAACCAACTAGAGAATAGGCATACTGGCTGGATATTGCTTCTGGAAAAACCTGAGGCCCTGACCCCAACTTGAAGCCCAGGGACCAAAGGTACAGGAACTGGCACCACTGTGAAGTGTGGGGACATCATAGGCTAAGGCCCACATTGAAAAGTCCCAGAAAACTTCAGAAGAGAAGTCGCCCTCTAGTGACCACAACATCCAATAACAGCTTGTGACTGTTACCAGCTGCCTAAACCACCACTGGCTGGCACCACAGCCATGTGGGTATCCCCAACATAGTTAATACTTGGTACTAGGTGTGCCCTGGGTTGGATGCTTTGACTGTCGGGCTGGAAGTGAGGAACAAGAAGTTTGCCAGGAGGCCCAGCAATATGCTACAGAACCCACTGTAGGATACGGGAACCCTCCAATGGCCTGGGGAGAGCTAGGTAGGTACTGCCAGGCAAGCCTCATGATTGATTTGCTCTACAGTGAAGACACACGTCCTATGGAAAGGGGGCTGTTGGGATGAGTGGCCAGGATGGAACGGAGCAGTGCTTGCCTCATGCTTTCCTAGAGATTCCCAAAGCCACTGACAGTACCACACATGAATACTCAAACTTGGGGAAGAAGACACCACATTTAGGCCAGAACCAGAGACCTCTATAACCCAAGAAAAGGATATTTCCTGTGGCTCAGTATCTAGAAGCCATAAAGGAAAGATAAAGTTGACACATGAAAAATGGGTGTGGCTGAGCAGCCATCACTGTGATTCAAGACTTAGCAGGACAAGCTGCCCAGCTGACAGAGGCTGTATATATATAGATAAAACTGAGAAATACCTAAGGGCCACTATACAGAAGGTGAAGGGCAGCTGATTTTTGTCCTTGCTCCCTGTAAAGGTCGGAAATATCCCATCACAGGAGAAAAACACAAATGCACCCAAGCAGAAACACACTAGGCTGCACCTTTCTGGACTTTACCACCTGTCACCATCTTGTCCCCACAGTCCCAGCCATGCTGGCCTCCACCCATCTTCCCAGAAGCATCATAGATCCATCTGGTGCCCCATGTCTGACCCAACAGAGAATGGTGATACACAGGGTGTCTACCCTCATGGCAACTGGCTCCAGGCTCTTGATTGCCCTGCCAGAACAGGGTCTGCCTCAGTTGCAATATCCAGCCCTGGCCCTGTTTCAGGGGCTTATATCTACCAGATCAACAGTACCTAAGGCCCTCAAAGCAGGGGCTTTGTAAGTTCACACACAACAGGGCATCCTGAAGACACCGTTGGCTCTTTACAGAGTTCAGGATCACACAGGACAGTCCCCATGCCCTTCAAAGAGTGTGGAATCCTAAAACACAGTCTCTAAGCCTCTCACAGTACATGAGTCACACAGGACAGTCCCCAAGCTCCTCATAGAGCATAGCTGGACCCTGGTATCTGAAAATTCCATTCCTCAAACGTTCCACATGTTGCTCTATGCTGGGACAGGGCACACAGGTGGGATGTCCCGGGTCTGGCCTGCAGTGAGGGAGACCCGAGCTGTGTACCAAGGTAGTTGTGGTACCCACTAGGACTGCCATGATGGTCCTGCCAGAAATGATACATGAAAGTCTCCTGGGCTGATGTAAAGGCCCACTCCAGTAACTGAGTTAGAATCTGGGCTGGGACACCAACAGGCCCCATGAGTCAGTCAGTAATAGCACACACAAGAATCACTCAGCCCTAGGCACTGTCCCTACCCCTCAGTGCCACTGTACCCATGTCCTCCTGTCCTCTCTCTGGGCCTAGGTCAGAAGCTCCCCATGCAAAGTGGCCCCTTTCTGTTCTTCCTGAGTCTTCGACACATAGTCCAGGGGCCTGGAAGGCTGAATGCAAGGGAATTACCCTGCCTGATATCCCAGTATCAGGGTGGTGGAGACCAGGGGCAGATGATTCTACCCTACCCAGCCCTCTTCCACCTCTTCCACTTGCAGTGATGACATTTACTGATGGTCCTGGGTGCCTACATACCATCCAGAAGAGGGTCCCGGTGGCCAGAGCGGCATACTGCTCAATAGTGGACAGGACACTGAAGATGAGGCAGACCAGAACAATGAGGAAGCTGTGAGACAGGGGACATATGGTCAATGCCTGATCCAGCTTCCCTGCCGCCTCCCTCTCACCCAACACCCCACATGCAAGATCTTTAGTGCTGGCAATCCCAGGTATCCCTCAGATACTGCATTCAAACATGGGATCCATGGGATGGAAACCATGTACCATATGAGGACTGACCCCAGATTGGTGTCTCAATATACACTGTGCCATCTCAAGACTAGCCAGTATACAAGAATGGCACACAGCCTGGTGGCCATAGCCTTGGGGAAGGAGACAATGGGTCAGGGTCCCCTAGGAGGCTCAATAGTCCAGCCTCAGGATATCCAAGAACTTTGGTGTACAACTGAAGCTCAAAAAGTGCTATTTTTAAGAACTGGAAGCCTTCATCCCCAGGAGTGCAGGGGGTAGAGTCCCTCAGTCAATAGGGAGACCCAAGAAAGGAAGGCCAAGCACAGCCTGGCCCTGTGCCCTGAGGACATCCAGAAGGCACAGCTTTTACATTGCTCTGATTCTAAGAGCACTGAGAAGACAAGTTTCCCTCCCACTAAGCTCTCCATCCCTGTGTCACCATCCAAGGTGGCCTTCAAAGTTTCTCCCACTGAGGGGAGCAGGTTATTACATAGGGAGATGTTTTAGGGAACTTCAGACTCTACATACCCTCATGGCATGTTCTTGGGGATCAGAATAGAAGTGGGGAGCTGATGCATTGTCCCAGGGCTACAGGAGGACCAGACAGAGAAGGCATACACCAACATCAGGGCCCGAGCACAGACCACTGCCCTCAACAAGGAGCCCACATACTTCCTACCAATCCCATATCAGGTTTTCCCAGTATGTAAGGCCCAGACCCCCAGCCCCAGCCCCAGCCCCAGCCCCAGCCCCAGCCCCAGCCCCAGCCCCAGCCCCAGCCCCAGCCCCAGCCCCAGCCCCAGCCTCAGCCCCAGCCCCAGCCTCCCAGAGAGCACACAGCAGCAGTAGCCTGACTCAGCCACAGAGTTTCCCACACACAACTCAGGTCTCCCACACCTCTTAAGACTGACTTGATCCATTCCTGGCCTCTACAGCTACCACTAGAGGCCCTGAGGACCAACAGAGGCGAAGGTCCCATTGACTACCCCCATTGCTCCCTCCTACCTGCTCTGCCAGGTCAAAGCCTGCAATCACAGCTTACTACACCTCCCCCATGACAGACACTTTATTTGTCACGTCCATTTGCTTCCCAATGCAGAGCACATCCCGGCCTCCTCCTCTTGCTCCTCCTCACCCCAGCCCAGACGTCAACTCCACCACCTCCAGCTCCCCCATATCATGCCCAGTGTGGTACTCCAGTAGATTTACTCACTGGTATTGAGGATCTGATGTCACCGCCCTGCCTAAAGACAGAGAATCAGGTTCCTACAGAGTAGTCCCATATCATATGCAGAGGTTGTTCCAGTACCCACCCTGCCCCTCCATGATACCTTAATCACAACGCTTATGGCCAAGTATCTCTGCCAAGCTCTAGTGCCTGTAGTCCTGCCCAGTCAGGGAGCATCTTCAGCACAGGTGCCTAACATAGAGCCTGGTGTACAGAGGTCTTGGCACTCCAACACATACATACCTCCATTTCATCCCAAACTCCTACCCTACTCACCACACCTACGGTCATCTCACATCACGGTGAGCAACATTCCCATTTGGCACTGATCCCTGGCCACTACCCATACCGGGGTTCTCACATAGAACACACATCTGATTTGGCCCCAGCAGAACCTCCAGGTGGGCTTCAGCCCTTGCCACAGCCCAGATTGAGGTCTTCTCTACCACCATGCATTCCTCACAGACCTAGGGATCTGGCAGCAGCCAGCCCCTAACCCTGGCACCCAGTGCTGCTATGCGGGATTGTTTCCTCTCCCAGAACAGCAAGACAGGACATGCAGGTCCTCCTTGGTCCCCCAGTAGTGTTCCTCCTGACCAGTGGTAACCACCACATCTGTCTCCTGGACTGTGCCTCCATGGCACTGACCTATGGAAGCTCCTATAAGCTGAACGAGCCACATCAGATCCTCAAGAAGCCATGGCTCTTGTGTGGTCATAGCAAACACTGAGTTAGGTACGAGCTCCGCTGCTGCCCATCCACAGATTAGACATCCATCCAGGCCTACTAGAGAGGTTTGACTTTAGCCATGTATCCCCAACTGCTTTCTGAGACTATTATGGCCTTCTGAGACTCAGTCCCTCACTGACTAGGCTCTCCTCTCTTCACAGAGTGGGGCCTCACTAATCCAGGGTGTGTGCTGTTTTGATTCCCAGCAGGCAGAGAAGTAGGGTTGGGCTCATCTCTAGGTAATAGAGAGTAGATGCCCCACCCTAGACCATCGGTTACACATGAAGCCAGAGAGGAACTAACATGAAGAAACATGGCCTTTTCTGGCTGCCCCTCCACAGTGACATAGACAAGCAGCCCCCATTTCAGATTCCCCACTGGCACATTAGCAGCTTAGGCCTACCCTCTCATGGAACTGTGGGTTGCGGCACAGTGCACACCCCTCAGTGTCTCAGCACCTAGAAGTGAGGGAGTGACTTTACTCTCAAAAAGCCCCCAAACTCCTGGCATCATCACAAATGCAGAGACAAGGTGAAAACCTCCTGCTGCTGCCCTGAGCTCATTAAGGCCCAATGCCAAGAAGTCCCCCCACCCAGGAAACAATGTGGCCAGGTCTTGTCACCTGGCCGTGGTTTGACAGAATTAACATCAGTCCCACAAGAATCTGACAGGTCACAGTGCCACCATGCTAGAACCCAGCTCCTATTTCAGAGGGGACATGGTGGTTCCTGGAGCTCCTGAGGTCACTCAGGTTGAATCACAGAGGTAACAATGATACTCTTAATGGACTTTTGATTCTTTACTCTTAGGGTGACAACTTGGTCTTTCCAGCCCTCCAGAGACTCGGCTCCAAGAGGGAATAGAATAGCTCCAGCACTGAGGACCAGAAAGCTTATGTGCAGCAAGGGAACAAAGATCTTCAAATACAGCTCAGAGGGAGGAATGCCTGTCACAGGCCACTCTACCCATATCTGCAGGGGGACCAGGGCCCCAGCAGGGCAGCAGCTGCAGCCTTCAGGTGGAAAATTCCAACAGCCTGGAAGGACGGTATCAGAACAAGGAGGCTGTGTGGAAGACCCCCTCCTCTCCAGCTACTCCCACATGGCACTAGGGGAGGCCATGGACACACAGACCAATCCTGGGTAGAGGTGCAGAGCAGATAAGTCCCCAATGCAGACAGAAAACTACTTAGTACTCCAGAAGGCTGGCAGGGGCTAGACAATGCACCCACAAAAGACAGCCCATGCTAACCTGCCCAGGAACCTTGAAGTTGGAGACAATGGTGGCAATCTGCCCCCATGCGCTGGTTACCTTTTAGCCTCGAGTATTCCGAAAACTAAACAGTTCTTCAAATATTTGAACACATTGTGTTGCCCGAGAAAGGGTTATACAGCATAGTTTATTTTTTATCTACTCCTGATAAAAATGAGTATTATCTTATTTGCTACTTTATCTGTTCCTGCCCTGGGTGGGGCTGAGAGCCTCAGAGAGGCCGCACCAAGGGTCCCTCTGCCTTTGAGGAGCTCATGGGCCAGATGCCCACACCACCCATTCCTGCCTCCACAAAAGAGCTGCCATACCTCCACTCTACCTCCATAACCCAGAGCCTCAAGGTCAGGCTATCATAAGGTGCTCTCCACACCCCCCAGCAGCAGCAGAGGAAACTGAGGCCCAGGGAAATGCTTGTGTCCCTGGACACAGACTATCATGTTCTTAAGAGGGTTCACTGTGCAGGGTATGAAACAGAAGGTTCTCAGGAACAATACCCTGCTTGTTCCGCTCTCTCCAAATCAAACTCATCAGCCGTGACCGCAGCCCAGCCCTGAGGGACGTCCAAATGCTTTATCGGACATCACTTCAATATCTCTGTGCCCAGGTGCCCTGGGAACCCAGAAGAACACGGCATCCAGCCAGCACCATGTGGCTGCCCAGCAGAAGGCATAGGAGCACAAGGACCAGTGTTAGAAGCACGGACAGGCCAGCTATGGCAATATGGGATATGACTTGGAGATCTCCTCCATACATGCTAGGCCCTTGACCAGTAACTGATCTATAAAAAGCCAGGGCTGGGCCTAGACCCCTGGGCAGCCAGACCTCCTCAGGCACAGGCCTGATGGTGATACCATCCCAGCCCACAGCACCTAATCATCCCCTCGAGGAGGGTAGTGCTCTATACATGCAAATAGAAAAGGGTCTATTCCAGAGAGAGGAACTGTTAGCCTAGCCACCATCAAATTTCCAGCACCCAAAACATGGCACTGAAACATCTCATGAGACCTCAAGCCACTGTATCTGCATATACAGTCATAGTGTGATGTGCCCCGAAACTGCTGCTAGGCTGGGGGTGCCGTCCATCAAAGGTCACATTCATGGGTAGTACTTGAGGACACTTGGTAAGATAAGCCAGGAATGAGAGGACACACATTTCAGGATGTGTCTCATCAGAGGCCCCTGGAATTACCAGATCTGCAGAGAAAGACGGCAGGATGGCATGCCAGGGGCTGGGAACAGTTTCAGTCTAAAAGGACAGAAAGTTCTGGAGGTGGATGGTGAGAACAGCTACACATTCTGTGAGTGAGCTTCACACTGCTGGCATGAGCACACAGACACAATCAGCCCGTGTGTCTCATCACAACTAAAACTGATTTAAGAAAGAAAGCAAGGGGTTGGAGGGATGGCTCCATGGCCAAAAGCACTTGCTGCTCTCCCAGATGGTCAGAGGTTCAGTTCCCAACACCTATGTTTGGTGCCTCCCAACTGCCTTTAACTCCAGCTTTAAGGGCTCTGATGCCCTTGTTGGGCCGCTATGGGTGCACCCATGCATGCGTACACACATGCACATACAAATTAAGAAAGAAAGAAAGCCAAGCAAATGGATTAGATAATAGAACTTGAGCTGGCTAAGCACACTGGCCATGGGCTGTAACTGAAGCTATCAACATCCAAAGGCCCCTTGGGGACAGCTCTCCACAGGCCAATAAACAGTTAACTAAAAATCTAAGGTACCATGAGCCTTTGTATACACAACACCCATAGACTAGATCCTGATGTGTGAGCCCTGAGCCATGTGTAGGAGACTGTGCTGTTGTTCCCCAGGGAGTTACTTGGAAAGACTCCACACTAACCCTCACATATGCTACCTGGGAAGGGAAGCCTAGAGGAGGACCCTACTTACTGCCACTACCCACCCTCAAGTCTACCTGGACTCCCAGCTGCCTGACTTCAGGTTGGATATAGACATGTCCCAGGATGCTGGACTTCTAGAGCAGACAGCAGGCTTAGGAATATCCCAGGAAGGATCAGCACATGGGATGGTACCAATAGCAACTGTCAGCTGAATAGAGTTGGTCAGGGTTGGAAGACTTTAAGGCAGTCACTTGCTCATGACAGCTTCTCCAATATGTTGCTCAAGGTAGAGCCTAAGCCAGGTTACCTCTTGAAGGGACACACCTCGGTGAATGCTGAAACTCTAAGATGTGCCAGAGGCTGATCAGTTTCCTTTACCTAAGCCCTGGGTGGAAGATGTCCAGAGGCGGGGAGACAAAGGGAATGATGGTTGGTCTCGGGATCAGCCCACTTATGCATATTTAGAAGTCCCTGGATTGGGGACAACAAAATATAGCCACCTGTGGGGAGAATAAGATCCAACATTGTATAGGACACACACAGGGGCACATGAACAATGAGCTCAGCCTGGTTACATGGGCTACAATGCTCAGAATGGGCGAGCCATCTCATTCAACATGCTGTTCTAGGCTACCTCACCCCCTCCATCTGAATGGCCACCTCCCATTTACTCATGTCCCATTGGGCACCTTCTGAGAGGACAATTGACCTTGGCTTGGGGTATACCAGATATCCCAGGTTGGTGGCCTCCCTCTCACATCCTAAGTGGCAAGGGCTTCTTCTACATGAGGCCACATCACAGGCTTCAAGGACATCTTTGAGGCCTTTTCGACCATCCTGTAACCTACATCAAGCCACCCATCCACAGTGATTCTCAGAAGATCATAAATTCTTACACATCAAAATCAGTTGGGCCAAAGCACATTCTAGTATCACAGGCTTACGGGTGCTCAACTTTTTGACTCCATGGCAGCATATTGTCATCTACAAAAAAGTCCACACAGAACTGTGGGACTGACAGGCAAAAAGAAATCTTAAAAAGTTTTAAGTAAGTTTGTGATTTGTGGGGGACCACATTCATGGCTGTGTTGGGCCACACAAGGCCTGCAAGTTGTGAGTGGGAGGTGCTACATAAGCTGGGGGAGGCTCAAACCAGCTATGCAGCCCACATACATACCTTAGGCCTATACAAGGGCAGTCTTTGCCTGCCTCCCTGAGGAGCCTGGCCTATGCCTACAGATAGAGCTCCCAGGCCTGAGAGCCTCACTGCCTACTCCCTAAGACTACACTGGCTCTAGACCTACCCTTTTAGGCCTGGCTCTGGCCATAGTTCATTTCATTAAAACAGTGGTGACTTTACCAACCAGGAGGTAAGATTACCAATCTATTGTCTCAGGAACCCCTAAATGTGCTGATACGGCAAGTGCAAAACCATCAGGAGATTAACCTCAGCCTAATACTGAGAGACTTGCCTTACCTTCCAGCACCAACTGACACTCTCCCTCATGATCTGGTCCAGAAACCCCAGAAAAGCAGAACATCCACCTGGCTTTGCAGAGCCCCCCAATCCCTATGCCTATGTACCCCCTCCAGGGCTACAGGGTAGACACCCTCAGTGTACCTTGTGCCCTCACACCTGGGCAGCATCCTCAGTCATTATAGCCCTGAGAAATGAGTGGCCCTCCTTCCCAGGTATCTATGACTGGCATCTTCCAGTCCACTGATGGCTGGAAAAATCTGTTTCTAGCAGAGAAGCCCTTAGTCCCCAGTAGGGGGCCCATTGAAAGCCCAGCAGCAGGCCAAGGACACTGTGTGTGTGGAGTATTTGCTGACCAACTGAGCAACTATTAAGCTGAGAGGAAGTCTCAGGTCCACTTCTATGGGATCTAATTGTCCACCTGCTCTGCCTCTCCAGCTCAGGCAAGCTCTTCACAGCCTCTGAATTGGGTCAGTGCAGGACACAGGACTGAACCCATACCTGATGCTGGCCAAGCCATTGGTACTGGTCATGAGCAGATGAATGTCCTTGGTGGCTGTCTCTAGGTAACAGGTTTAAGGATGGTAGTTCATCCCATGACATACACATGGCCAAGCACAGGGCCTGATTGTTTAGGTCCCCCACCTCTGTCCTTCTGAAGACTACAGAGGCAGAGGCCACTGGGCCACTGAGTCACTAGAACTGAGTCACCCTCCATTCAGCTAGACTGCTAATTAGCAAGCAGAACACACGTTTTCCATTTTGGAATCCCTTCCCAGGACCCAGTGTCTTTGTCCCTCAATACCCAGAGCAATGCCTGGCATTGGACATCCCCTCCCAGTAGCACCATATGGGACCCAAAGAAGCTTGGCCCCTCCCAAGCCACTTGTTATCCCCAAGCCTAGGTCCCTCCTTAATAACCCATGTCCACAGCTTGGCTCATAATTTACCCCAGGTCTCAGAATCCAAAATTTACCTCAGCAGAGTCCCCAAGGATAGGCAATGGAGTCACCTTTATGCCCTCTTGGGGATCATCTTGGTCCTCCTCTCCTAGATTAGCATTTGGACAGGTAAAGACCATCCTTGGCAAGGGGTTTAAACCATCCCGCTATCATTTGAAACCTTTTTGGAGGCTGAGAAGAGCAGCAAAGCACTTGGTCCATAGCATGATGACCTGAGTCTGACCCTCAGAACCTATGTTTTAAAAACAGAACCTATGCTTAAAAAGGGCATGGTGACATGTTCTTATAATCCCAGCACTGAAGCAGTGGAGACAGGCAGATCCCTGGGGCTCAGTAGCCAGCTGGCTTAGCCTAATTAGAAAGCTGTGGGCCAACAAAAAGACCCTGTCTCAAAAACCAAAATTGACAACCCTTGAAGAAGGACTCTTTCGGTTGACCTCTGGTGCACACACACACTCACATGCACACACACACACACACACACACACACACACCTTTTTGAAACATGAGAGGGATAGGACAGCAATTTCAGGGGAAAGTATTCTCAGATAATGTGCTCAGAGCAGGGAGGTAGGAACATTAGCCAAAGTCAGAGAGAAGAGCTGGGAGCAGGGCAGTCCTTCTGGGCTAGTGATTGTATCTGACGCTTGGTGAGCCTGTGGTGGACAGTGTATTGAGTTCTATCTCAGAGCAACTCTGCATGGGGTGGTTGAGAGTGTGTGTTGGAAGATCTGCAGCCTGATGGGATCTGCGGTAGAACCAGACATACATGATTCCTACAGGGAACAGAAACTGCAGCACCTGGCCTGGAGCAGCTGGCACCTGCCCCAGACTGCTAGTTTTCAGACATGTAAGAGCCGCTGGGGCTACCCCAGAAGGACAGCACCATATAGAGCCAGACTCAAGAATTCAGTTAGCAAATAGATCTGGGTCCTCTCAGGAAGCCACAGTGGCCCCCACAGAATATGAACCCGAAGCCTCAGGTATGGGAAGATGGAGATGGACCAGCTAGGAATCCATGTCTTCCTGTCAACTTAGGAGGTAAGTAAAGGTGGCTTTTCTTTTATTCACAGGATTGAAAAGAGAAGATCAGAGAGGGTTGATACCCTTCCCAAAGTCCCACAGTACTCAACAGTTAGTAAAATCAGGCTATACAGCAGAGGTCTCCCCCCGAAATATCCCAAAGCTTCTAAGAAAGCCATACCCCAGAAGGGGAGCTAGGCACCTCCCAAATACCTGGCCCTTCAAGGAAAGCCTTGAGAATAGGCCTGATAGAAGGCAGTGATATCTCCCATGCCCCAGGGCCCAGCTGTCACTGCTGGGTGGCTGAGTGCTCTGGAGACAACCAACAGCCTGGGAGTATGGAGGCATGCCATTCTTCCAGGGACCTGAGGAGGCCAGGGCTGGTCAGTGCACTAGAGTGTTGTGTCTTTTGGCCATCGGCCACACCCAGCCTTGCTCCCTCAGTCTCCATGATAAGATGCCTTAGTGACTATATTTAGAATGCGTGGCAGGGACAGGCTTGAATGTCACATGCTTGGGACCTATCAGCTGAAGGCATCCGTGGCTCTCTCAGCATGTGGTGGGGGCCACATGCTCGACATACATACTCCCCACTTGGACATGGCCTCTGTATCTTGGAGATGGATCTACCCAGGACAGTTTTGGCCCAGCAGCCTAATCTGGCTCAGAGAGTGCGTACTGCCTACTTAGGCAGCTCACTGGGCTGGCACCCGTAGCCAGCTAGATACCTGTGTAAGTCTACATTCTCGCAGTTCAGTACTATTCAGGAAATTCCCTCATTACATCAAGCTCAAGTCTTTCTTGATGTCTTCTGGGCCCCATTCCAAAGGTTTTAAGGAATCTCTGTCCACGAAGCCATTGTGCAACCTCTGAGCCTCAGTTTCCTCCATGGAGGAGTGGAACATCCAGGTTGTTCAGCAGCTGCCTGTGCTAAGTAAAGAGGGGACTGTCATCAGATCAACCCCCTTGTTCCGTGGTACCCAATCCCAGCCATACCATCAATATTCTAATAATGGCATCAACATCCTGGGCTCTGAGACCACAGAGTTTCCACAAGATGTCACAAGGGCATGTGGCCAGTATCCCTGGCAGAAACCTGCTCGGGTTTCACTGTCTTCTCTGGTACAAACCTTCAATAAGGTGACTCCAACAGTGTGGCCATGACAAGGGAGAGCTGGTTTCCGCCTACGAGGGTGACCTAAGGCCAGAGAATTGACAAGGTGGCTAAGGGTACCCTACCACCCCCCCTCCAGGAATAGGTAGCCACAGTTGACTCTGTAGAGCTTGGCCACTGCCATGCTCTAATCAGCTGTACGATGACTGAGGTGATGTGAGATGACCCCTAATATGTTCTTCACAAAGGAGGATCACAGGGCTGGAGCAGGCAATGCTTCCAGCTAGGCAGAGCCAGTCCCCATCTCCCATACTCTCCCGTAAGGCATGGTGGTGGCAGAGGGTTTCCCAGACTTGGAGTCTGATGAAGAGGACACAAGCCGGTGTGGTAGGTGAGTGGATCTCCTGACCTGCGCCCTCATCTCCTTCCTGCTGGAATCCCTACACTCCAGAAAGACCTGGAATTTTGCCTCTGCAGGAGTTAAAGTGACATTCAGACATGCTGACAGCAGAGGGCACCAGTGAGAGCAAGCAAGGACACCAAACAGTGGCAGCCTGCAAGGAGGGACAACCACAAAGACCCAAATCACCCAGGGAGTAACTGAGCTACAGACCATCCGGCTCCCCAAAGTTACTGATGTCCCTTGGATTGGGGTTACTTCTCAGTGCTAAGTGGCCCCACAGAAACCCCTGGGCAGCAGACAGTGTATTTAGTGTGACTATGTGGAGTCCAGGGTCTAGTCTTTGCTCTACCTAGAGAAACTAAACTCTGAGGATGAGGAAATCTACCCTAAATGCTGTCATGACAACCAAGGCATGGTATCTAATTCTTGACTCAAAACCTCAGCCTGGGTCACTGGGGTAGAGTTGCACTGTTGTAGATGGGTAGGCTGGCTTCCTGACAAGAAGGAGCCTCAGGCTCAGGGAGGAGAGCTGCCAGTCCAGAGTATGAATTGACCATAATCACATCTCAGTAGCTTCTGTAACTCCTGGTAAGGACCTCTGTGAGGACCAAGTACATGTGCTGGCATTCATTGAGAGACCTACATGTCACCTGTCACTTCCACCTGACCTTGATGTTGTGTGAGTGGAGTCACATACTGGGATGAAGAGGGAATACCCTACAGTCCCTGCAGTCATGGCGCATGGGTCAGGAGATCTGATGGTCTAAAACCCACTCAGCTCTGTGGCTCTCTCCTTGAGGGCCCCTCCCTCCCACTAAGAGTCGGTCAGGCTGGAGGCCCCAGGGCAGCCAGCCACATGTCTCTTCCTGAGCCAGGAACCTCAGTCTCCTGAGATCCTGCCTCAGTGCCAGCCACCTCCTGGAGTTCGACTGCAGTTGTCCAAGTGACTTGGACCAAGGAAAGCCTCTGATGACAAAACAAGGTGGTCACATTCACTTCAGCGCAGCCTCACCAACCACACAGCCCCAGGCAGCATCCCATCAATGGGACTGTTGTCCTGGGTCACAGGCAATTCTTGAGCTCTTGACAGGTGTCTGCACCACTGACCACAAGACAGAAGGCCTTGGGATTGTGTGGGACAGTGTCCCTGTCAGTCTTATGGTGTGACCATGCAACCTCCCACATGGACAGAACTTCCTGGAGGAGCACAAGAGAGTACAGTGAGCAAAGCACAGGATGAGGGACATGCATATGGGACTTCAGGAATGGGAGAGAGAGATGTGAGGGACAGGATATGGAGAATCACACATGTCAAAGGAAATGTACCAGACACATACAGTTTCCCTGGCCACCCACCACAGAAGCGCTACCCATCTGCCACTATCCTCCAAGTCCAATCCCAAGTCACACTCTGCACAGCCACTGATACCTTAGGAACCCAACCAGGCCACAGCCACAGCCCTACCCACCTGGCTGGCCCTCCACTCACAGGCCAGGCCAGACTAGATCTATTGGTCACTATGGGCTGCTGGGCTCCCTAGCCATCAGCCACTGTCATGTCCTGTGCCAGCCCCCTATCCCCTTGCTGCTACCTCACCCCAGTCCTTCTGCTCTCACCAGCCACCCAACCCAGTCATAGCTCCTCCACTTGGACCCTGGCAGTGTTGCTTCTGGGGGACCAAGAGCTCACTGGCCTGAGGAATTAAGGTCCTTCCCACCCTTAATCTCAGCTCACTCTCAAAGGCTGAACATGGCAGCTGGTATGGCGGGCACTAAAGCAGAGAGAGGGGACCTGGCAGAGCCCTAAGGAGGAGGGATGAGATCAGCAATGGACATGCCTAGGCCACCTGCCAGAGGTCAGTGGCCAAACGCCTCAGCTCCAAATGACACCCTCAGACACAAACTCCCAGGGACTGGAGGAAGACCAAGAGCAGCCTACGGCCTTTTGTGCCCCCAGTAGACTAGATATATACAGTACTTGGGGTCACTGCCTTGGGGCAGAACCATAAACTTTGGAGGGCCTAGAGCCCACATGACTATATATGGAGGGGCTGATTGTACTGAGTGTAATGGCCCTGGTAGGATCCTGGCTGAACCGGCACATGGCAGACACTGAAACCTTGGTTTTCCATCATCACACTGGAGCAAGACCCAGAGCGGTCTCTGGAGGCTCCTCTCAGGAAGCCATCCCACTTCCCCTGCCTCTGCCTGGCCAGGACACACTTCACTTCCTGAGCCTCTTCCTCGGCTACCAAACTCTGCTCTGACCTGTGCCCTCCCCTGGGAAACCCAAGTATCCTTCAGGAGGCTTCAGCTCTTTCCCTTCGTTGAGCTGAGACTGAGGCTGTGCTACACATCAGTGCCTCCTCCCTGACCCTGAGGCCCTGGGGACTTCCAAAAGCTTGCCAGCCTGGCCCTCCACAGGGTCAACCACCCCTAGCCACCAAGCCTTCAAAGTGAGGAATGGCTAGTAGGTGTGGCAGGAGGGAGTGACTGTTCTCCCAGAGCAGGAGTGGGGTAGTGACTTAGTAATAATTACCATGGGTAGGGCTCCCTTCAGGCTGAGTGTCCTCATCCTACATGGGGGCTCTGGCCACAGGGCCCCACAGCCAGTGGACTAAATGATACTTACCCAGGACTCAGATTTCTATGGAGCTACTGGACCTAGCTAGACAGTGGCCTGCAAACAGAGGCTGCCCACAGGGGGGATGTCTGCACCAGGCTGCTCTAGTTCTGGGAAGGTTTTGGAGACATATGTCAACTGGTATTATGGTTTCACTTCACAGTGTCTCCTGTGGCTTTAGAAGGAAAGGCATTGACCTAAAGCTACTTGCCAGCCCCAGCCCCACCCCTTTTCAAGGGCCCACAAGAAACTCAAGCCTTTTGGTGCACCCCAGCTGTCATCTTAAATGGCTCCACCCAGAAAGAACCAACAGTGTGTGCACCATGCAGGCTCTACAGATGCAACAAAAGACAACACAGACACAGGATACTGTGGGGGATAGAGGTACTAACAAATAATACAATGGGGGAAAACACAAGGTGAGGTCACAGGACTAGTGGTCAGGGAGGACAAGGTCACCATGAATGATAGGCCAGGGACAAGGGAGGGTGCATGATGGGCCAGGAGGCCTCATGGGGCAGCAATGTTGAAGCTGTGTCAGAAGAGCTAGAGCCAGGTGCTCCAGGTAGAATTAACTGCATGTGCAAAGGCCCTGGGCATCTAGAGACCAGGGTAGCAGTAACAAGTGTGTTGGGTGAGGACACCCATTCATAACAGCGTCAGGAGTCAGGAGATTCTCACAGGCTAATAAAGCACAAAGGAGCCTGGCGGGTGCTGCAGATGGCTGCTATCCAATGAAGTACCTAACCACATCCCAGAGAACTGCAAGTGGGAAAGAGGGTGGGACAAAGCAGTGGCACCTCATTTCCATGGACACCATCCATAGAGATGGGAGAAAACCCATCAGCCACAGTGTGGGGTGTTGGGATACATCAGAGAGCATGTTGCAGTGGCTGTCTTCTGGAACCCCCAAGGCCTGTCCTATGCCACACTCCTCATACCCCTCCAGCACCCAGGCCTACACCTGCCACACTGTGTTCAGACAATAGATGCCAAGCTCCTTTCCTTCAGGGAGCCCCCCCCTTTTTTTCCTGTCACTTGAAGACCCAGAGCCAGAAGTTGATGGGACAAGAGTGGAACATGGGCTGAAGCAAAGGAAAGGGACCTGGTGGGAAGATGAGGCAGAAAGGCCAACACCTCCACCACATGGGGAAGCTCTCCATGACACCTCCTTGTACATAAGTGGGAACTGCTATTTTGCTGCCTTTTGTCTGGAGTGGCCTTCTGTATAAGACCTGGCTTCCCTTAGGCTGAGGATTGAGTCACCTCTCCAGGCCACTGATCCCCAGGCTCAGAGACCCAGCCTTTCTGCTGCAGACCAGTTTGGGCCAGAGGGCAGTGTTTACCAGGCAGCAGACTCTGACCCTGAGCATGGAACAAAGGAAAGTATACAACTGGGGTAGGAGTCCTGGGCTCTCATCAACCCCATTCTCCAAGCCAAGTTAATGAACATATGCTGTTAAAATAAAAACCTTTGAGGCTGAGACCACGTTTCGGGATATAAAGCACTTGCTGCACAGGGATGAGGACCTAAGTCCAAACCCTGAGCACCCGTGTAAAGCTCCAGGTATGGTAGTGCATGCCTGTAATCCTAGAACTGGGGGTGGGGGGCAGAGACAGGTGAGATCCTGGAGCCCCTGGCCAGCTGATCAAGCTGAATGGTGAGCTTCTAGTTCATAAGACACCCTGTCTCAAAAAATGAGGTGTCATGTGATAGAGGAACACACCAAAATCAACCTATGGCCTCCATGCACACACGTGTACAGGACTATGTACACACACATACACCACAAACAAAAATAAAAACCTTTGGTGGTGTCTCTGTCCTCTAAGCCACGTTTCCCATGGTACAAGGGTAACCCCTCATTGGGACCCTCCAAGTCCCCATTTAGAAGCTTCCCAGACTCCTGCTCAAACCCCTTTGGGGACATGACTCACAGTCACTGATGCTGTGTGCCTTCCTCCATGACCCACTGCAGCTCTGCCTCCTTGGTCGATGACTGTGTTTACCAGGCATATATTGGGGTAAACACTGAACAAACAACCTTCCTCAGCCCTTCACAAGTCTTTTGGGAAACCAGGAAAATGACAGTCTTTCTCCTCCAAAACCCCTGCCCACCTCTCTTGTACAACAGTCTCTAGACTGGAAGCCGGGAGGGGGAGGGGTCATCCTCTGGGGCCTTCAAGGCTATCTAGATGTGACGTAAGTCACATTCTGTGGAGTCTACTTACTAATCTCCCCTGCTATCTTCACCCTCTGCCTGTAAAACAGGGTATTTATTCCAGGACCCGCTGTGTGGGATACTCAAACCCAATCTGCCTCAGATCCCCAGTGCAGTCTTTAAGGATGTCCTAGAGAGCCCAGGCTCCTCAGTGTGTGCCTGTAAGGCTACAGTTTATAACACGGTTACCACTGTACAGATAGATACACACCTACACAGCTGTCTTTTGTAACCCTGTCCAAATACTCCAGATACACATCATGTACAAGTTACACTGTGCAACTTTATCTTCTAAGGCAGCTATTAGAAAACCCTAGTTGCCCACATAGAGGAGAATATGAATGCCCAACACCAGTAGGCAACCATGAAAATAACATGGTAGATCTCAATGAACCAACACAAGCCATCTACTAATCAAGAAAAGCAGATACAAAAAGCAAAGCCTATGTCTCCTTGGCAGATGGTGCTGGACAAACTGGGACTCTGCATGCAAAAGAAGAAAGCCAGACTCTTACACCTCACACCATAACCAAAGACCTGCATGAAACCCCTAGAAGAAAGCCTGGGACAAAAACGTCATGATATTAGATTTAGCAATGATTTATTTTATATGACACCAAAGGCCTGGGCCATTACAGGGAAAACAGACTCATTACATTTGATGAGAATATAAATGCTGTGTGGCAAAAAGCACTGTCAACAAAATGGGAGATTTTCAGATCTTCTATCTGATAAGAACTTAGTATCTGGAATACACAAGAGTAGCGAAGGGCAGGTGAAATAGAGCTCTGAGCACCTTCACCATGGGTCTCGCTTCCTTTACTCACATCCTTAAATCATCAAGCCCTGACCCCACTCAGGATGGGACACCAGGATGAATCACCAGCCAGATCCCAATGCAGGTCCATGGCGAGCACCCACAGGGTCATACCACAGAGGGGCAGGGACAAGAACCTAACCCAAGCTGAGCCACTGTGGGCAGCAGGGATGCAGGGTACACTGAAGCTAATGAGTACTCAGACATTGGGTGCCTGCTCCTCTGGATACTCGAAGAGAAGTGGCAACCCTGAAACTATCATGTGTGTGCCGGGATCCAACAAGCAAGTCTTCATGCCAGGAACCTGTCTGTTTACACGTGGGAAGAAGCTGCTATAGTCAAGAAAGTTTGTCTTAACAGCCTGGAATTGAGTTACCAGTATGAGGCCATATGCATATTCATGCACCCAGGAAAGGGACACAGATCAGGAGATGGCAGGCACACGGCAGCATCCCCACTGAGGCAGGGGTTGGGGTGGGGGGTTGCAAGCTCGGCTTTAGGGGATTGGATTCCAATACAAGGAGCCAGCTGTCCTAGGAGAAGAGCTGGATTTTGGACTGGGACAGAGAAAATCCCAGGGAAGTCTGTGGCCTTAGGAATAAGAGAGAAGATTCAAGTTAAAACAAAACAAACAAGCAAACAAAACTAGAAACAACAAAAACAAACAGACCAAAAACAGGGTCACCATGTGACCTTCCTAAAAGAGACCTGGATGTCAAAGCTATATGATGTGAACAGCAAAAATAAACAGTGCATGGCTGGGCATGGGGGTACTCCCTGTCATCCCAGGACTCTGAAATGGAGGCAGGGAAAGCAGATGTTTAAGGCCAAAATAAACTCTGAGTTTATTTTGAGGCCCACCTGGGATACCTGAGACCTTCTCTTCTGTCTCAAAACAAAACAAGACCCACAGGGCTGGAGAGATGAATTCATGGGTAGGAGTTCTCACTGTGTAAGCATAAGCACCTGACTTCAGATCCCAGCACTCACATCAAAATCTGGGAGTGGTCACATGAGTCTGTGATATCCAGTGCTATGGGGGATAAAGGCAGGAGGATTAGAGGACCTTGCTACCCACCAGCCTAGCTCCAGGGTGGGTGAGAGATTCTATCTTAAAGGAATAAGCTGGAGAGTGATAGAGGAGGCACCCACACCATGCCCTCATTTGGACCTTGAACATGTATGCATATACCACATGTAGTTACAACATACACATGTATACACACACACATGCACACATACACACACACAGCACACCACACACACACAGCACACCACAACCAAATAAGAAAACCCAAATAGAAACAAAACAAATGAACAAACATTAAACACAACAGTTGAAGTACTTACAATAAAGTAAGTATCCATATGTTGCACTGATATGAATATATCCCAAGAAAGTAATAGGAGGATTCTTAAGTAGAACCTCAATTCTGAGACACAAGAGAAAACTGGGAAACAGATGCCCTGTTCAGCAAACATTCCAGGCAAGAGACACAAAGGGGACAGGAGAAACAGTAGTTAAAGGCACAGATGTCTTGCAGTCCTGGATTGAATTCCTAACACTCACATGGCAGCTCACAACTGCCTGTAACTCCAGTTCTAGGGGATCCAATGCCCCTTCCTAGTTTCTTCAGGCACCAGACACACAGGCAGTACACAGACATGCATGTGGGTAAAACACTCATACACATAAAACAAATCTAAAATATATGAGATCTACAGAAGTCCTGTGTCGGTCTGATTTGTGTGTCTGGGGGTATCTGCCTCAAGATGGTTTCTGAGGATAAATAGCTGGCACAGCAGCCTCCACAGGGCAGCCAAAGTCAATGTGACTCATAAGGGGACAGCACAGTCTGGCAGCCCTGCTCAGCTATACTCCTGGGACCCACACTGCAGCTCCTGGGCTGACCTTCCCCCAAGTTCACAACTTCTATCTGATCACAGAGTCCATCTGATTGGAGGCATGGGAGGCAACAGCTGGCATCCCTCAAAATGCCAAGGTCATAAGAGACAAAGATGGAGCTTTCACAAGCGGCAGGAAACAAGGTTTCACATCTGCATGTGGTGGAGATCTCAAAAGAGAAAAATGTATCCTCGGTGGGATGGCACAAGTCACTTACTGGTGACAGTCTCCTGGTTTTAGTCACGTGACCAAACCATACAATTTGCTGAGACTATGGGGGCAGCTGGGAAACTCTACACTGTCCTGGAACATTCTTAAGTCAAAATTTGTCTTAAAATAAAAAGCAAGAAACACGTCGAGATGCTGAGAAATCAGATCTTAGCACCTGTTACTCCAGCCTTCAGTGTTTCCCGGTGGCCTGAGTCACAGCTCTGTGGCCCATCTCTACTGCCCACCTTCCTCTCCTAGCCCTACACCTCCCCCAACCCATCTGCTATAGCCCCAGCCCCCTGTTGCTCCCACGGGAGTCAAGCTCACACCCACAGGGCCTTTGTACACATGGTGGTCTTTTCCAGAAAAGGAATGGTTCACCTCCTTTATTGACTCAGGTTGAGGTGGTGGCTTCCCGGCTACCTTGCAGAAGGATACTTGGCTTCCTCCCCACTCCACCCTGTGTATGGCTTCTTAGGGGTCTTGCCTCTCCCTGCTAGATGCATTATACACTGCGTATCTGTTTGCATCTGTGTCTGCTCCTTGGAGAGTATCACTTTCAGGAGCACAACACTCTTGTCTCATTACCTCAGCTTGCCCACAATTCCAAGGGCCCATTGGAAGGTGGTGGGGCGGTAATAAATATGACATGAGACGGAAGCATATCAACAGTACACCTTCGCTGAATGAGGGTTTGTTTGTTTGTTTGTTTGTTAAGAAAAAAAGTTGTGTTGGGCAGTGGTGGTGCACGCCTTTAATCCCAGCACTTGGGAGGCAGAGGCAGGCGGATTTCTGAGTCGGAGGCCAGCCTGGTCTACAGAGTGAGTTCCAGGACAGCCAGAACTACACAGAGAAACCTTGTCTCAAAAAAAAAAAAAAAAAAAAAAAAAAGTTGCACTATGTAGCCTGGCTGGCCTGAAACTTGCTATGTAAACCAGTCTGGCCTCAGATTCATAAAGTCTTGCCTCTGGCATTACACTCAGTGAGATTCTATATTTTAAAATTGTGCACATATGTGCATATTCAGGTGTGTGTGGTGCATTGCACAAGAGTGCATGGAGTCAGAGGACAGCCTGGAGTATCGTCCACACAGACGATAGTCCTGTGTACGGGAATGCTGTACACAGACATTGAGACAGGACTCTCCTGGGCCTGGAGCTCATCTGTTGTTGAGGCTGGCTGGCCAGTGAGTACCAAGCATCCTCCCCTGTCTCTGCAACCTCACTACATCCAGCATTTTACACATTAACTGAGGATCAAACTCTGGTCCTCAGAAGCACTTTGCTGACCGAGTCTTCCCTTCCAAACCCTGAGGTTCTAATTTTGTCTCATCAAATTGATGAAGTGTTTTGTGGTGATCCCCAGCTTTAGAGGTGGACGTCAATGATGTCTCACAAGGTGGGTGGAGATAGGTCAGGGCATTTCCTGCAAGCCAGTGTGACTTTGGGTTCCAGAGCCATAAAACCGTGGGAAGCCTTTGATCCTGTCAGTCTCCTGCAGATGATGCCCAAGGACGCAATCCTGAGTTCCTGCCGAACTGTGAGGATTTGCATCAGAGTGCTATTTTTAATAGTCAGTGAGGAAGCAGTCCAGGTGTCTACAGAAGAGAATCAAACAAGCAACTTCAAGACCACAGTGGAAAGGCAAGGACCATGCAGGAATGTATATAAAACATTAAAAGGCAGGTCCAAACAAAGGCCCAGCATTGAGATTTTCTCAAATATCTGCATGAATGTTCAGGCACAGGATGGTAGTGTGTCTAGTGTTGATGAGAACCTCCTGCTGCTCTGCTGCCCCGCTCTTTCACAGCTCACTGGCATCACCCTCAGACACAGGCCATGGACTCCCACAGTTCCTCAGGAGAAACTGAGGCAACAACCAGGAAGACTATGCTAATGAGCTGCAGCTTGTGGAAAATTGCTTCTTGGTTCAACACCATTCCTGTTTCATCTCTATGGCTGTGATAAGACACTTTGACTGAGAGCAATTTAGAGGAGGTTTGAGATGTGTAATCATCCTGGCAGAGAAGCCTGTGGCAATGGGACTGGGTCTCAGCCCCAAGTTGTCACCTGACCTACACACACATACACACACACACACAGAGAAAGAGAGAGAGAGAGAGAGAGAGAGAGAGAGAGAGAGAGAGACAGAGACAGAGACAGAGAGACAGAGAGAGACAGAGAGAGGAGACAGAGACAGAATATCCTGACACATCATGGTAGGCCAAACCTTGAAAACTGCTAAGTAGTAGAAGCCAGGCACTAAAGGTCACACATTGTGTGACTCCGTGTCTAAAGCAGACCACAGACAGTGCCCTATTAGCAGGGCTGGAGGGATGGGAGTGACTGCGGCTAAGGGAAAGCGTTCCTTCCAAGGTGCTGAGATTAGGAACAGACGACGGCCACATGTGTGACTGTGAGTCACTAAAACCACTCCATTGTATACTTTAATTTAGTTGAGATAGAAAATTTTGTGTTAAATATAGTTTACCACAATTTTTAAAAAGTATTTTCAAGTGTACATAAATGTAGACTCATGCGAGCACACACACATGTGCACTGTCACAATCTTCAATGCTAAACAACCAGGTTTCCACCAATTTTGGCTAATACTAGCTGAGTACACATGCCTCAGTTTCCCCATCTGTGAAAGGGAGGCTGTGGTGATGTTCCCATGAGCAATGCTGCATGGAGCACATGAATCAGTACTCATCATACTTCCAAGACCTGAAATCATCTAGGCAAGCCATATATATGTACCTTCCTGGTACCTACTCAGGTCCCAGAAACTGCAGGAAGCTGTCCCACGAAGGTGAGACACTCAGCAAACACACCCACCTGCACTTTCAATGCCCACTGTCCTCAGAGCTCCCCGGGATCCCTCCACCAGCTAATATGTGAGTCAGGATATTCTGACTCAAGGCTCTATTGTTTGGGTGGGAAAAATACCTAGAGCTAACATGATAAAACAAACGTTCCAAAGGCCAGCTGTCTGCCCTCCCTGGATCACCACTCAAGTTTGTTACACCTGCAGATGGAGCCTTGTGTAATGACTGAGCATCTGTGTAGCCCCACCTCCCCCACCTCCTGAGGTTGTCCCTACATGAGTGCACCTTGGCCTCCCAGATCCAGCATTATTGTGATAGGACTAGGCTTGACACCCCATCCCCTCCCAAATGCAGAGTCCAGTGCTTGTGTATACCAGGGCACCTCAGCCCCAGGTAAAGCTTTCTGAAGGCTCTGTGGCACCATGAGCCAGCTCTTTGAGGAGGAACCTTGGATCTACTGGGGAGGAGAGCTCAGGGTATGTGAGAATTTGTGCCTCCCTGCCTGGAAGGTGATCATCTTGAAAGGCCAGGATTAGGGGATGATGATGGAAAGGCCTTTGGGAAGACTCTAGTCTACAGCTTAGCATCACCAGTCACTGTCTGCTTGTGCCATCCATGTGTGAAGGTACTAAGGGCCCTGGGTGTCAGGAGGGCAACCCTGAAGCCGAGATAGAGCTAGGAACCATGGAGTCATCCATGCTCAGGGCATAGAATGCTCCTGATAACAGAATGGCACCAGGCTGAGTCCAAAACAGTGTCACTCACTACTCAGGCAAGCTGAGGTTCAGGGCAGGTGTGATCCTGTGTACTCTAAATGATGAAGGGCCCTGGCAAAGGACAGCAGCCTAGTTAGGTTCACACAGACAGGGAGCCTGAGTCACAGAGCAGCATCCCATCCCTGAACCAACTCTCACACTGCTTTTTGAGCCAGAAAGTCTCAACACAGCATTCTATCCTCCAAATGCTTCATCAGGATGTAGTGAGGAGAGAGGTCAGGAACCAGCTCAGCTTACAGTGCAGGCAAGCCACGGCCTTTGCCCAGGTACAGGTAGCTGACCCTAATATTCACAGATCTGTTTGGGGCTCTGCACTCCACAGATCTGTACCTGAAAATGAGACATATGGATGCATGAACACACACACACAGACACACACACACACACACTCACTCACTCATGTACACACACATGCATGTGTAGCTTCAAACACTGACATAGGAGACATGAAGAACAAAGTCATGGTCACTGTTACCCCTACTTTCAAGGCCCAGACAGGAACACTCATGATGGCATGAGGGTGGAGAGATCCAATGGGTCCCATTGGGTCTGCGGACACATCAGTGATATCAGTCTAGGTTTCAAATAGCAGACTGGTTCTGTGGGGAAGAAGGATGCACCCAAAGACAAGGGAGGGACAGAACCAGCAACATAAAGCCACCTACAGCCACATGGAGCCACAGAAAGCCACAGGAAACAACAGAGTTATTCAGAACGACATAGAGCCACAGGGAGTGACACACACACACAGACACACAGAGGGGGGGGGGAGAGACAGAGAGGGGGGGGGAAGGAGGGAGAGAGAGAGAGAGAGAGAGAGAGAGAGAGAGAGAGAACATAATATGCATGAGGAAGCAGGCTGACTAGCCTGTGTGAAGTTGAGTGGCTCCTGTCCTGTAATCAGACCCTTAGTGGGGACTGCTAACCCCAGCTCTGCTGTTTACAGGGCTAGCCTATGCTTCACGGTTTCCACTGGACAATGTTCTCAAGGCCTCTGTCTGTGCTCGCCTCTGAAATTTATTTATTCATTACTATTATGAATGCAGGATGTGGAGGGAGGCACATATGCCATAGTCTGTGTGTGTAGAGGTGAGAGAACAACCTTCTGGAGTTGGTCCTCTCTTCCTCCTTTACATGGGTTCCAGGATCAAACTCAATCATCAGGCTTGTGCAGCAAGTGTTTTTAACTGCTGTGGATCTTGCCCCTGCATTCACTTTTAAGTCCTCTCATGAATGCCCCATGGTGGGGGCCACAGAAGTGACTTCACTCAGTAGTGCTGGGGTCTGTCTCATCTACCACTTTTTATGGTCACAGTGGGGAGGGCTGTTTTTGGTTTCTGCCAGGGATAGGTGCTTGACTCCATACAGGACTATCATCACAATAGATAGTGTTACCATTGACAGTTGAAGAAGCTGCCTTCATGAACTAGACCTTCATGAAGCCAGTTCCTATTCATAGCTAAGTTCCACAGAGGCTAAGTAGCCACCAGGCACAGAGCTCAGCCCCTCTGCTACCTGGCCTGAAAAGACACTGGCCAGCATTCTCACAACCCAGCATGCTGGTGGCACCATGCTCATGGAAGAGCTCTAAATCGGTAGGGGCAGTTTCTCCTGGGGGATGATGACCCAGCCCAGATATTCTCAGGCCAGGTGGAAGTGCCAGTTGTTGCCTGTTCACACTCCAGGACCAGCTAGAGAAAACAGCAGAAAGCCTACAGCTGTCTCCATGGTAACCCTAGCCAGACCCTCACTCTTACCCTGAGAACAGGACTACCACATTCTGCTTCTGAGACCCCAGACTTTTCTGCAGAGAGGAGACCTCTCTGGCCTAGGCAGGGGAATCACACACCTCCACACAGACACATACCCACCAAAGCGGAACCCTAACAGAAGAATCACCTCTTCTTTGAAGGCCTCTACTCTGGACCTCAGTCTTTACAGCTATAAAATGGGACATCTGTGCCTGAGCATATCTGTGTGGCCTCCAGCAGCCATGGCTGCAATGCTGTGGGTTGACATGCCTTAAACATGAGGATCCGGAAAGATTCGATATGCTGCTGAGTCCTCCTGGGCCAGCTATAAGTGGGCAGGTTCTCTCAGGCTTTCTTACATCCAGCCTCTACACTTAACCAAGAGGGTCTGAATTTTCAAAGAGGTGGCCCAACCCAGGAGCTCCAGAGCTCCAGGGGAGGGGATGGATCAGGTTACAGCCAGCGGGTCAGAATCTGGAGCCATCTGGTAGAGCCTAGCTCCCTGCAGGCTCTCAGGAATGCTGCCAGCCCTATATTCAGGGGTGTGACCAACCCTGGCATGGTCCCAGCCTACCCAGCCAGCATCAGGATGCAAAGCAGACAGGCTCTAGGCTGCCCTGCATTCACCTGAGGCTCTGGGAAACACAGGGCTACTCTGTCCTGGAAGGGAGGCTAGTGGAGATGGGTCCTGTATCCACCCCCTCATCCCCACACAGGCCAGCCCAGTTTCCCCAGTGTAGGGAAATGCCCCTGGCTTGAGCCCGACTTTGTTGAGTTCACCCACAGAGGATGAAGGAGCCCCATGCCTTGCTGCCTTCCCTGGGCTGTGAAAGGAACAAGCCACCAGGGTAGCAATCTGCCCACAACAGGTTCTTGTGCAATGCACTCTCCTGAGCATCAAGTGGAGACAGGGTGGGGCTGCACAAAGGTACCCAAGCTGCACCAGACAGAGGGTCATCCAGTAGGCCCTAAGGCCACAGCTTCTGCCATTGCCCTGGGTCCCTCACTAAGACAAGCCGTACAGGCAAGGGGCCTTGGTGCAGGCCGAAGTCCCTTCTGGCTCAGACTCTCAAATGGCCTGCTATGTGCTGAGCAGAAAGCAGCAGTTGGCTGCACAAGGGGCCTCAGGCCTTCCACCCAGATGAGGGACTTGTACCCAGCTGGCCACTCAGGAGAGGGCCACACAACAGCGTAAGTCTAGTGTCTAGGTACAGAACATCTTCCTTCTTTTGGAGCCTCTGGATGAAGCCATCATATCACTGCCTGGGGGGTTGCACTGTTCTTTCTGACCTTTGTAACAAAGAGAAGGTAAGAGGCGGGGGCCCCAAACCCTGTATCTCTGGGCCTAAGAATGGTACCTGTCCTTTAGCCCCAACTCCACATGTGAGCTGCCTGGGCTCTCTGCCCCACCCTGCCTAGGATGTTCCTTTACTGCCCCCAGGGCTTCCAGATCCCCAGAGCTCACTTGGTGCTCCCAGTATGAGCTGTGTACTAGTCCCAAAGAAAAGCTGGGTTCCTCAGGCCATAGCTCTGACCACCCACATCATGCTAACCCTAGACTTCCCTAAGGATAGGACCTGGGACTCAGGCCCAGAACCCAAAAAGAGACAGTGCTTTGGGAGAGCCTATGGGACCCCTCATCAGGTATATATTCCTACCCCAACACCCCCTCAAGTTTCAAAGCTCATTCAGAGTTTTCCACCTAAGATGTCAGGAAACACTCCCCACCACCATGGGGGTGGGACAGAACCCTATATGGCAGGTTTCTTATTAGTTTTTTTTTAATAGTGAGCTTTTATTATCCACAATACAGAAATACATCTGTTGTAACACAACAAGGATTCCTTAATATCCCTTTCTGGTTCTTTCCATGTTAGATGACCGTGTATCCTGACCCCAGGGTGAGCACTCTGTCACCTACCAAAGTGAGGGACAGTTTCCCATGAGTATCAAACCCAGCCCTATTTGTCCCAACATTTCTTCCACATGTCCTGACCTTACCCTGAGTCCCTTGTCTGTCCACAATATTCACAGTGCCCTGCAGACAGAGCCTGTCATCTTTGGGTTAATCCTGCAGTCAGTTCACCTTGTCAGGAGCCCCATGTGCTGCTCACACACTGAAAAGTTGCTTCCCTGCTAACAGGACTGTGGAAGCACCCCACCCAGGATGTATTTGATACCTCCAAGCCCCCCTGCAGTGGCTGGTTCCTGCCGGCCTCCGGCTGAGGCCCTCCAGGAGACACACTGAGAGCATACCTAGGTACCTGTGTGAGCCTGGTACCCCTGAACTTCTGTGAGCCTGTATGTATCCTGTTCAACAGGTGCCTGGCACTTGAGCATACCCTACACATGACAGCCATTTGTTCCCCACCCTGGAAGAGGCTGGCTTGCCCAAGGACACCCGCCCAGCCCAGGGCGGTATGACTTTGAGGCCACAGGCAGCCAGCCAGAGAAGCCTTGATAAGCACAGCAGAGGTGGGGCCACCCTGGGAACCAAAGCTGGGAAGCCGCAGAACCCCCAGTCTCCCCCCCTAACTCCCCACCCCAGTCCTTGTGCCAAGGACAGCCAGAACATTCTCACTTGCCTGGGGAGGTGCCACACCTCAAAAATGCTAACCGAGGGACCTTGGTCTGGGACAGAGAGGGCAAGTTTACACTTAGCGGAAAAGCATCATAACTACACAGATTGGCAGGGACTTCTCAAAGGCCCTTTGTATACCTGTCTTGGGTTTTACCTCCTGGCCAAGTGAGGTGGAGATCAGGTGTCCTAGAACAAAGGGGGGGGTCACCAGGTCACCCAAGATAATGGGATGGGCCTGGGACAGAGTGCCAGCCCCACTTTTCTGTCAAATGCAAACCTGGGCCCCCGAAATCCCACCACCACTCCCATGCTTTCTCTGTGGCAGCTGAGACATTTCCTGAAGGCTCCCAGTGGCCCTTGCATTGGTTCCGCTGCCCTCAGCCCTCCTGTGCCCGGTTGTCATACCAGCAGTGCTACAGATTTAAAGTAGGCTGCAATCCTCACCAACTAAGACCCTTCATAGCTGCTCAGCTCACTAGGAAGGATTCTGGGTGTTGGGTCTGACCCAACTGCAAGGACACAGTTTCTGCCCTCTCTTTATGTCTTCAGTGGAGAGTCTCCTTTGTGTTCCTGTGAACCACTGGCTAGTTCCTCCCTTCATTTTACCTCAGAGTTTGCTGTTACTATTGCACTGCTCTGGCCCATGGCCTGCCAGGCTCTCACCTGCCAGGCCACCCACACCCAGGATTCTCTTGTGAGACCACCTGTCCACTGATGCCCTGGAGACTCCTATTTCTCTCTTATGGGAAGGCTCTTCTGAGGAAGCTGTGGGATACAACAGCTGCCTGCAGATCACAGTGGGAACCTGGGATGCTGCTCACCGCTTTTGGTCACCAAGAATAGCTTTCTAGAAACCCAGAGCTTTCCCCAGGCACTTCCAGACAAGTGTAAATGTCAGGGGAGGGATACAAGAAAGACAGTAACCCTGACATGACGGTAACCCCTGTCCTTGACATGCACACCCACAGCCTTGTCCAGCCTTTCCACTTCACAGGAACACCACAGCCAGTCAGCCAACACCCACGGATCCAGACATGCATCCATGCATGCATCCTGTGATAGCCTAACACTTCAGCTTCCTGAGCCCTAGAAGCTTGACTTGGGAGCAGAGACCACATAAAAATAGTCATTCATTATTTGTGGACTGTGTCAATGCCCACCCAACACACATGTGCACACATGGAAATATGGACTCCCTTCTGGGCCTCTCCCACCCAGTGTCATGGAGCCTATGTAGACAGAGTAAGAGGCAGGGGTGTCTTAGCCCCACTCTAGATCAGCTTATATGGTTGGTATAGCTTATCTCCTCTAAGCTCTGGAGAACTGCCTCTCTACAGATCTTATTTCCAGAATATTCTGAACATTTACAAGGAGGTGACTAGTTCATATGTCTACTTAGAAATAACTCCCTCAAATGCTAGAGACACAGAAGTGTTAGTGAGATGGTAGCTTTGAGGGCCTTTGAATGGTCACACATAGCAAGATATGAAGCTCTGTGATGCCCAAACACGTGGCCACATGACCTGTTTGCATCCCTGAGACAGAGGCCCAGACACTGTCCACATGTGAGGAAACAGCCCAAAAAGCAAGGTGACCTCCCAGGCCACACACACACACTCTCTCCCAGTACTCAGGCTCTGGGATGGTGCCACACCCATCTCAACGGCTCCCTGTCATCACTACTTGCTCAGGATCCGGCATTCTGCAATCCAACAAAGGGGAGGCCAGCTCTGTATGCATGAAGAATTCTCCAATGTCACCTGAGAGGCCAGGTTCTACAGTTCCACCATTGGTGGTCCCCTTCCACAGAGTCCCCAAAAAAAATGGGCATTGTATCTGTCTGCTCAGAGAAACACAGGCAAGCCATGTGGCCTTTGCTACCTGGGCCCACTTTCTGTCCAGTCTGTCTTTCCAGGGAGACTAGGGCACTTGAGGGTTACTCTCTGCCCCTTCCTGCTTTCTACTTGCCTGAAGGATCTGGGTCCTAATTTCTCTGGAAATCTTCACTGTGTACTGCCCGTAAAACACAAGAGGGGGAAGCCACAGCTTGTCTGTGTGCTCAGTGAATCACAGTCCTCCTGGGACCAGAGAGCTTTTGTGAGAGCGCCCGGTGGGGCTCCTGAGCTGAGGAGAAGCTATTGCTGCCGATCATTGGTAGCCAGGTGTTCAATCTGGTCTGACTCAAAGACACCAAATTTCCTGTGTGGTTTTGTACACGCCCTTGGCTTTCAGGTTCCCACAAACAAAGAGTAACCACGCCCATCTGGCTAATGCAATTCTAGGACCCAGCTGTGGTATAGACCACAGCTACCCAGCTGAGCTGTGGAAGGAGGGCAAGCCATACTTTGATTCTGTCAGCCCTAAATCCCCTAGCTGGGGTACAGAACAAGAACACAGGCTTTCCTGAGACTCTTGCCTGTGTAGAGGGAATTGTCTGGAAGCAGGCAGCCTGGCTCAAAGAAGGGTATAACCATGTGGGTAACAACAGGTAGTAATCTACCCCAGGCTGTCCTGTACAGGACCTGTGGATTAAACAGCAAGCTCACTGTCCCTGGGCCAAGCACCATGATATTATAGCCTGTTGCCAGAGAGGGAGCTAAGGACTCTGTAGGAGTGACCCTACAGAACAAAAACCACCTCAAAGGCCTATGCATGCCTCATTACTTGGAAACTGGGAAGGGCCTGGCTAGTTACCAAGTGAAAAACTTCAGGCAGGAGGGAGAAGGAGAGAAGAGGGAGGAGGAGGAAGCAGGGAAGGTAAAGGGGGAGGGGGTAGAGGAAGGTCGAGGGAGGGGGAGGGAAGTGGTGAAGGGCGAGGGAGGGGGAGGGAAGTGAGAAAGGAAGGAAGGGGAGAGAAGGAGGGGGATGGGAAGGAAGGAGAGAGATGGGAAGGGAGAAGGGAATGAGAGGTGGGAGGAGAAGGGGAGAAAAGAGGAAGTAAAAGCTAGACAGGAGAGGAGGAGGAGCTGAAGGGGGTGGGGAGTCCTTGCCCACTCTCCAGACAACGATCTCTGGACTTGAGGTCAGCAACAGAAAGGCAGCTTGGCTGTCTACAGATAGGACCACTGACCTGCAGTGTGGAAGGACGGAAAAACACTAGGCATTTTTTTCCCCTTTCAAGAAGTGCAAGATAGACACCAGACTATACTAGATATGTAAGTGGCTTCAGCCAAAGTCAGGTGGCTTCTCTGAGGTACAAATGTGATCCCCACCCCCCACATTCCTGGGGGCCTCCAGCAGGGCCAGGGCAGTTCTAAGCTGTTAAGTCTTTCAAGGCTCAGCAACAGCCCTCTGGTTTTCCTAGCCTGACACTTGCCCTAGCATTTCTACCTCCAACCCTCCTGCCTCCCCCAAACCCTCAGGTTCTCTGAGACAGGTGGGCATGCTGCTTCTCCTGAGCACTGGTAGCTCCCCAGCCTTAGTCCTCCGAGTCCCAATTGGTCACGTGAACAGGGTCAATTCCGGGCAGCACTCAGCACAGATACTATGGGCCATTCTGGCTAGGTTCCTTCAAGCACTCCTGGGGAAGCCCAGTCTTCCCATCGCTCTGCTGACATTACAGGGCTGGCATGAAGGAGCGCCAGAGCACTGGGCATAAGCTTCCATCTATCTGCTCCATCCCAACGTTTTCCTGACATCCTGTCCTCAGGGAGCAAGGAAGCTAGCCATAAAAGGATCACAACCACCTCACCCTCTCTCACTGTGCAGAGCTGGCTCACACAGCAGACAGAAACCTGGAGACACAAACCCAACAGGTGACACCCAGAATGGAGCATACCCTCAAGCAAGGTAATCTCAAACAGTGAGTTTTGCAATGTGTTTGATCAGGATCCAAGAAAGGGCACATGCTACACACTCCCCGGTCCTTCTACTGGTCCCTCCTCCCCTGCATACTTCTTGGTTATTTCTTCACCAAAGATCTTATTTAGGTCCTCTGCCCTCCAGGTCCCCTCCATCATGACTTACACACCTCAATCCCAGCATTAGCACCAAAGCATGCTCTTCTTGCCCCAATATTTCCCATAAGCTTGATCAGGAGGCTGTGCCCAGTTCATTCACTCCTCCAGTAGTGATGGCAATGTAGGTCCTGAGGGAGTAATCCTACTCCAATACCTGCTGTCCCACCCATCTAGATTTTGGACAAGTTGGTGGCTGAGACCCTCAAAGCTGAGTCTGTGATCTCACCAGGACCCATGAAGGTGCTGATTAGCCCTTTAGGTATCAGCAGGAGGTGGCTGGAACCAAAAAATCCCAGGACCTCAGTGCTTTGGTTCCCTTGGTTCCTGTTACAGAGCAGGACAGGTATATGCTGGGTGAGTTCTGGACTACCACCTGTTTATCTCCGAAAGAGATGGAAGGTCTTGTCCTTTAGTCACTAGGGCAACTGGGGATCTGAACTCCTGCAATGCGTTCTGATCTACTCTAGCTTACTGACAACAAGACACATCTTCAAGCCTTCCAGTCCTGAGATGTACCCTGGCATACACTGGCTATTTCCTCACCTCCTGCTCCAGGCTTGGCTTCGGCACCTGCTGTGGCTGTAGCCATTCCTTAGTTCTGGAAGTTAAGGGAATTTGGGGATAGGTAGGCTCACAGCTTTTGAGCAAGCCTTGTTTCCTGCCATTCCAGAAAACAGAAAAGTCTAATCATGGCAAACGAATACTGATAGTTATCATTCATATGCGGGCCAGGTTTGGATCAATGTCCTCTAACTGTTGTCATGATAAAAATGCACTAGCCCTCACCCACAACTCACAAACAGCAGCCTCAGAGCAACTAGGGAAACAATGCCACCCCATGGGATGGGCTCTGGGAGCTGTGTGTTTGTCCTGAAGAGGTGACTGTGTAGACAGCACCTGAATACAGTCCTTTCTTGAGACTCCACATTCACCTCTTGGTACACTTGCTTTGTTTTGATCAATACGGACTATGTTTTTGTCTTGTTTTTCTCTAGTTAAAAATCATTTTCTCAGCATGGTAGTACATCTTTTATCCCAGCAGCTGGATCTCTGTGAGTTCCAGCCTGGCCTGGTCTTACCTATCTAGTTCCAGGCAACCCAGAGAGCAACAAACGAAGTCCTTGTCTCAAAAAACAAACAAGCAAACAAACAAAACAAACAAATACCCCCCCCAAACACACACAATAACAACAACTTAGAAGCTTTTAATTGAGCTTAGCAGGTTGTTTTTTCCTTTCTTACAGTGTTTTATGTGATTCCCAGTCAAGTGTGTAAACAAGGATATTCCATGATTCCTCCTCTCCTGGGTCTTTTAGGTAGCTTTTATTTGTTTTGCTTTGTTTGAGACAATGTCTTGATGTGTAGCCAGGGCTGGCCTCAGACTTGTGGAAAGCCTCCTGCCTCAACCTCCCACACATTGGGATTGCAGATGTGTTCTGACACACCTGGCTCCATGAGGATTTTTTCACTAGAGACTCACCCTAAAACCTGGGGCCTACCCCCTTGCCACAGTTGCACGATGTCCCCTGCATGTGGCATCTCCCATACAACTGGTTCTCTGGACCACTTGGAAGTGATCTCTGCAGCTGCGTGACCAGTGACGTGACCAGTGAGCCCCAGCTGGCTATTTTATGCTTTGGCCATCTAATGATGGGGACATCTCTTGTGAAGTTCATCTGGTTTGAGATGCTGCATTTCCTGATATGGATTTTTAAGACTCTGTTGCCTTGGCCATCTGCCTGACCACATGCCAGTAGCATGCTCTTCTAACCACCACATCTTCATGTTTTACCATATGTTAAGTCACAGTAGCAAAGGGCAGAGATGTGGTTCATGAAGGAACAGGCAGATAGTGTGGAGCAGACCTCTGCGGAGGTCAAGTGCTCCTTGGGAATGCCTAGGCACAAATGGACTTCCTCTGGGATCCCAGGTTCTCCCCTCTGCTAGGTAGATGGGGAACCTCTGTGAGGGAGACATGGGAATAAGGGCCTCTCTTTCTTTGGAAGCAGCAACCAACATGGAAAACTACGTACTCTGGCCCAAGGTAAGGTGGGGGTCCCCAGGCTGCTGAAGGGGGTTCTCTATAAGGGCAGGGCCTGAAGAAAGTTGGAGGTGGCTTGGGTCTCTAGGTAGATAAGGAACTCTAACTGTGGCTTCCTAATTGCAAGTTTCATGCGAAGGTACTTTGGAGAGTTACTTTGAGCAGTTTGCCCAAGAGCTCAGTTTAGACAGGGTACAGAGAAAGGCATCAACCTGCAAGAAGCATGGAAGAGAAACCTAAAGGCCTACTCCTTACAGATGAGGTAGCCAGGTACAAGGTAGGCACCCAGTATTAGGAAAGGAGTAGCTACCATAAGTGCTTCCTTGGGGCTACAGATAGAGGCCAGGCAGAGGGAGGGTGCCCATGGAAACATGGCGCTCCTGAAGTTGAGAGCAAAGCATCTCCTTGCTGGAGAACACTGTATCCTAAAGGTCTCTGGGCAGAAGGGAAGGAACCCAAAGGAACTAGTAATTCTCTAGCAATACATCCCAAAGGAGAGAAAAAAAAATAGACCACCTGACAAAGAATTCAAACTAGTGATTTTCTTCAAAAAGGAAGCTTAATAAGATAAAACAGATTATAGGAATTTAAGACAATTTAAGGAAACTGGGAAAATTTTGTTTTGTGATATAAATAAATTTGGTAGAGGGCCAGAGTGAGGTGGGAGGTCTGAACTGAAAGAACAAGATATATGAAATAAAAATACTATTAAGAGCCTTGATGCAGAACAGAACAGGCAGAAGAATTTCTGAGCCTGAATACAAGTCTAACAAAAAGGAAAGTTAGACCAAAGATATGCAAAAGCAAAGAAAACCTTCAAGACCTACAGGAGACTAGAAGTTGAGTAAACAGGTACATTGTAGATGTTTCAGAATGAGGAGGAGCAAAGGGAAGAGGCATAAATAAAATTGACAAAATAATTACTGAAAACCTCACAATTTTTGGATGAAATACATACATTTAAGCCAGTGAAGCTCTAAGGATCCCTACTAGATACAACCAAACGCGCTACAGAGCTGGACAGATTGATCAGTGGTTAAGAGCACTGCCTGCTCTTCCAGAGAGCCTGGGTTTGATTTTCAGCACCCACATAAGAGTGCACAAGCATTTATAACTTCAGTTCTATGGTTCTAGCACCCTCTTCCGGCCTCATTAGGCACTGCACACATGTTATACACAAAACACACATGCTGACAAAACATATCTATACACATAAAGTTTAAAAAAATTGTAATGATACTCTACAAGGAACATTATCATCAAACTACCAAAAATACAAGGCAGAAAATTCCAAGCATGGCAAGAGAGAAAGAAGTGCCAGGTGAAGAAGGGGAGTGACATGAAAGGGAATATTCATTAAACTAACAGCAAGGAGCCTTTTGGGCCACAAAGAATGAGATGATAACTCCAGGGTTTTAAAAGAAAATGAATGAATGAATGAATGAATGAATGAACGAACGAACGAATGAACGAACAAATACCCACAAACCAGGAAAACTGTACCTAGCAAAACTGTCCTTCACAAAATCAAAAAATAAAGTTTTTCTAAAGCAAACAAAACTGAAAGAATTCATTAACAGATTAGTCCTATAAGAAAGGCTTCATGTGGTGCTCTCAAACAACAATAACAAAAACCAAACAAATGTCTCTAGTCTCTTCCTAGCTCAAACTGTAAGCTAAAATCCATTCTTTTTTTATTATTTTCTTTTCTTTCTTTTTTTTTGGGGGGGGGGTTGAGACAGGGTTTCTCTGTGTAGCCCTGGCTGTCCTGGAACTCACTCTGTAGACCAGGCTGGCCTCGAACTCAGAAATCCACCTGCCTCTGCCTCCTAAGTGCTGGGATTAAAGGCGTGTGCCACCACCACCCGGCCCATTCTTCTTTCTTTAATTGCTTCTGTCAGAGATTGTATCATTGCAATGATAAAAATAGCTAACACGGAGACTGAAAGTTCAGAAATGGGAAACATTTCAGGCAAATGAAAACAAAAGCAAGCAGCAGGCACACTTACATCAGGAAAGTCAACTGTCAAAGACTAAAAAGAGACAGGGAATCCTGGTCAAGGGATAGAGTCAACAGGTAAATTCCTACACCCAATTGTTATAAAGCAAAGATCATTAGATCTCAAAGGAGAAACATTATCTAACAGAATGACAGTTAAGAACAAACTGTATCAATGGCCAGGCGTTCCAGGAAAAAGTCAGTGGAGAAACGCTGGGGTTAAAATACACTATAGACTAAAAGGATCTACAAGGTGTTCATAAAACACCCCACTCATAGCCACAGAACACCTTCTCACCAGCACAGGGAATGGCCTACAGAATAAAATACATGTTTAAAACTTGGTAGCGCTCCATATCTGACCATTAACTTGCTAAGACTAAAATCAAGATAGTGCCTGCTCATTATTAGATACAAAAGGACGGATGTGGGTAACTAAAAAGGCAGATATCTCCACAGTGAACATTACAATGATGAAAATTAAAGAGAATGCAGAACATGGTCATAGCAAGTTTGTGACTCCAAAGGAACGTGTTCAAATGTCCAATCACTGCACAAAGCAATGTACAGATTCAGTGCAGCTACTAACAGAGTGTCAGTGGCATTTTTTTATAGGACTAAAAATAAGTCCAAAGATTGGTATGTGGCCACACAAGAACCCAAATAGGCTAGGATATTGCATCCCGAAACAACAATGGTGGAGATAGCATAATAGACAACTTGGAGACATCCTCAGGCCGGGGATGTGGCTCAGCTGGCAGAATGCTTGCCTAGCATGTGCAAGGTTCTGGGTTCAATCTGAGGCAGAAAGGGAAGGAGAGGCTAAGGTTTAAGACAGATGGGATACTATCTATTACAGAGTGTTTAGTGCACATCTGTAATCCCAGCAGCTGGGAGGTAGGGAAGGGGGGGGATCAAGAGTCTAAGGTCATCCTTGGCTACATAGTCTGAGTCTGAGGTCAGCTTACATTACATTAAGACCCTGTTTTAAAAACAAACAATGCTTCATAGCTTGAGCAACCAAAACAGAATGAACCTAGTATAAAAACAGACACAATATGGGGCTGAAGAAATGGCCCAGTAGTTTAACCCACCTGTTGTTCCTGATGAGGACTAGGGCTCAGTTCTCAGCACCCACATGGTAACTCATAGCTGCCTGTAACTCCAGTTCCCAAAGATCTAAAACCCTCTTATTGCCTCTAAGGTAACAGGCATGTGCATACTCAGGCACACACACAGACACAGGCACAGGCACAGGCCACAGACAGACAGACACACACACACACACACACACAAACATACACTCCTGATACAGACAGATAGGGTGAGTGATTTTACAAATGTGTCTCCTAAAAAATAAATAAATAAATATAAAACAAAACAAATGAGTCTCCTTTCTAGGACACACTGCCTTTGCCTGGATCTTGCTGGAACCACATCCAGGGGTGTTCTTCTCAGTCCCCATAACCAGACCTGGGGACTTTCTAGGAGGTAGGCAGAAAGTGGGCAAGCACCATGTGAAGTGCTTCTACCTCAGATCTGCCTGTGTTCGGCCAGGGCAGTGGCCAAGACAGTAGCCCTGACTTTATTAGAACAGTAATGGGTAGGAACCTCAGGACTAACCCCAGGCCACTGAAAAGCCCTCTGGCAGCCTCTGTGTCTGCCCACCAGTTTCCCAAGCTCAGGAATGTCACTGGATAAAAATACTGCAGGCAGATGTCATCAGTCTGGCCTGTCTGTGGGGCTTAGAGTTTTCCAGGCAGCAGTTGCCACAGCCCAGGCTGTGAGGGTGGGGTAAAATAAAAGGTGAAGATAGCCCTTGAAAGGAGCCAGACAGCTCTAGGTGGCCCTGCCTGTATGGCCTCTTAACACTCAGGAGCATGAAGACACATGGTAACACACAGACCACACACACACACACACACACACACACACAGAGAGAAAGAGAGAGAGAGAGAGAGAGAGAGAGAGAGAGAGAGAGAGAGAGAGACAGCTTCACCAATAGATTCTTCATATACATGAAGGCAAGGGGGGCGGGGGACAGGGACACAGACAGAGACACTGAGCATATCTAGGCCTTGTGCTTCCTGAAGGAAGCAGCTTCTGAACATTTGACAGACTGTGTATTGCAGCTGCCATTTGTCAGGTCGGACTCCAACTCATTCTCACAGGACAGGTTCCTTCCATCCAGGGACTCTCTACTCCCAGAAGGACAGCGACCCATTCCTTACTTGGTTTGATCCACATGTGGTATATGGGGAAGGAGCTCCTGGCTCCTTGGGCATAATCAACTGTGTGACCTCAGACAGATAATCTACTGTCCTCCAAGTTCCAGGGTTCCCAACTGTACACAGTAGGTAGCCATATTGACAGGTCCTTGACAGAGCCACTGTTACAGCCCCCTCCACCTCTCAAAAGGCCTCCGGGCAGGGCCAGGGAATGGGGCTGGGCCACACAACAGAAGATAACGGGTTCACAGAGGCATTCCTTTCACATGCTCTGAAGCCTCATGAAAAGTCAGGTCCTGTGATGGCCACAGTCACCCTGCTGATAGAGCAATCACTGGCTGCTCTCTGAGGCCGGCAGAAATCTGGGGCTCTGCATAATCAGCAAGGTTATGAAAAGGGATTCCCACGAGGAAGAGCAAAGAGGATGCATCCCAGAGTGCCTCAGGTAGGGTGAGCAGAGCTTAGCAGGGGTGACACCACTTACTCTTTGGCCCTAAGGCCCTGCAGGGCCACAGCCTACCTCCTACCCTACCTGTTACTCCATATGCTTCCCCACGGGGTCTAAAGGGCCTGCACCTCCCCTCAGCAACTAATCCTTAGGTTCAGCATCCAAGTAGCCCCAGTGCCCAGCACTCATCCCTTCATTCTCCCTGCCAGAGGCAGATGCTAGGCAACCCACATAAAAGCTTCTAGAAGTTTCTCTACAACCTTTCATTGGGACTAACCACACATTTCTGTACCATTTTGGTCTCCTTCTGGGCCTGGAACATGCCTTGGAGTCTCCCCAAGCCTGTCAGTCTCATGAAGAGGGAAATGACTCACAGCAAGGTACATAGGAGCCAACAGCTGGCCTGGAATATCAGAGCTGGTGGGACCATGGGGCTAATCAGGGTCCATTTCCTAGATAAGGGTGCTGAAGAGAGAGAGTGGAAGGAGCAGGGGCCCTGACATTGGCCATGATCAGAACTGTACATCTTATTACTCAGGAGCCACTTGATAGAGGCAGCTGGATGCCACCATGCATTGTGCTTTTTAAGTAAGCACTGTTTGCAAAGGGGACACCACACCCAGGAAACATGAGCTTGGACATTACTTTGCCACCAGAGGGCTCTAAGCACCAAAGTCCCTGAGAAACAGAGGCCACAGCAGCTGGCCTGACAATGCCTTGTCATTGTTACACCATGGGTCCCTATAGGCTTCTTCCCTGCCTCAGCAGCTCACAGTACTACTTTGGCCTGGCACAAGTCCCCAGTTCCTTCATGACCCAGGGTAGGGAGGCCCTTCCTCAGGTCTGAGTTCCATGAGATTGTCTCCACCTACCCAGGTGAAAACCGTGCCACAAAGGATGTTTATGGCCACCCAACTAAGGGCACACCAAGATGAAGTGCTCCACATACAGACAATGGTATACACAAAAATGCCAGGTTGGGTCTGAGGACAGGTTGTAGGGATATGTATATATGGACAGTCAGGATGCCAAGAGAGCTAGCAAGATGACAGCAAGGGACCAGGCCCCAAAGGAGATGGCATGCAGAGAAGCCTCAAAATTTATCCAGGGCTGAAGAATAGGTAGAGGTGTTTACAGTAACCAGAAGGAAAGACTGGTTATCTACACAGCCCTACAGTTACCTCACTGCTATGTTCCCATCATCCTGACAGCTGTCTTCCTAGGTCTGCTAAATAATTGCCCAGTGGCCACTCCATGAGAGTCATAGCCAATACAGTGCAGCCCCTGCAGTTGGAAAGGCCAGCCCATTTGACTACCAGGAGCAGCTGCAAGCTCCACTCATGATCAACTCCCTGAGGTACTAGCAAAAGGCACCAGAAAGTTCTCTGGGAACTGAGTAAGCCAGGACTGTGAGGGGATGGAGACAGGATGACCAAGTTTAGGTTCAAGAATGAGAGAGGTGGGCAGTGTCTCTTAAAACCCACTGTTGGTTACAACCAGTATCTCCAAGCAGCTTGACAATCAAAAACGAGTAGATTCTTTGGAACACCTACCCCTGACCTTGGCCAAGGCCCAGCAGCAAGGCAGTTAGATCCCTGTGACCGTGGCTAGGAAGAGGATGCTCTCTATAGGGATACAGAGCCACAAGATAGGATTAGGGTGAGGGGGTGGGAACCCAAGCAGCAGAGGACAGTGCCTGGGGACCATGTCCTGACCCTGTCAGCCAGGGAAGGTCAGCACAGACACAGGAAGAGCTACTCTACTTGGGCCAAGGCAGGGGTCCCCCAAGGAGGGGCCAGGATGTCCGGGTCTGTTTCCCCATACGCATGTGGGAAAGCATACCCCAGAGACTGCAGGACACTGGCTCTCACCCCTGAGCCTCCCTCCACCCCCACACATTCATGCCCTGCTTTTCAAGACCAGGCTTGTCCTTTGGACCACAGAACCATCCCTGTATATTTTAGGGTTCATCTTACCAAGTGCAGAGCTCACAGTTTGCCAGCCACATTTGCTACTTAGAGCAACACCAGGGGCAACCAGCATGACCGTGCATTTTATAAAGATGTTAGTTAGGCTCCCAACTGCTGGTCATGTCTCTTCTCAGGAAACTGCCTGACCCAGAAGGTCCTGCCCACCTCCTGAAGGTGATGGAGATGAGGCCCCTTCCCCTAGAGTCTCAGCAAACCACATGCTGTGCCCAGCAGGGTACTCCCAGCTTACTTACCCCTCCCTCTTTGTAACTAAACTCCATGGGCAGCCAAGGATAAGGCTGGGCAAGATTCACCAACCACCACTCAGGAGCTAGCATCTCTCTCCCTCTCCTTGACAAAGACGATCATAGACCACCAATCTAGAAGCCACCAGGGCCCAGTGGCTCCTGGCTCCTGGGGAGGCTGGGCAAAGGCAAGCTCTGCTGAGCAAACTTCCCGAGGGCTGAACAATCCAATTCAGGAAGAAAGCACAGTGTAAGCACAGACTTCCTCTGGGGCGGGACAAGCCCTCTTCCTCCGCCAGGGCCAGGCTACCACAGTCAGGAACTTAACAACGCTCATTCTAATGACCTGCTATCCCAGGAGGATTCCATACAAGTGTCTGAAGGCTGCTCACCTTGGTGAATGGAGCTCCTGGACAGAAAGGTAACAGAGTAGGGGCTTCTCCAGCACCCCACCCCTTTCATCTCAGGGATCTTAGGATCCAGCAGGCAAGTGCTAGAAAGCAGCAAGCCATGTTTGCTAGACATTCCTACAGTGGTTAAGGCCCTTTGGGGTCTTTGCACACGATTCCCTATGCCCTGAGAAAAGCCCACTGCGGCAGCAAACATATGCAGTGATTCCATCCTCGAATGACCAGCAATGAAGCCTCAGGGGTCCTGACACTTCGGGAGGTAAGGCGGGGGTAGGGGGGGTTGGGTGGCTTTAAGGGCATATCCAAGAATGCCAGTGGGGACAGGGTGTCCAGAGACTTGCCCTGGATACCCTGGGAGATCACTGTCCCCCCTTTGCAAGGCAAACAGTCATCAGAACTCACTTTCGTGAGCCTGGCTCTTGCTGTACCTCAGAGGCATAAACAGAATGCTGGACACCCAGTGGAGGCCCTCCCCTGCCCAGGTGGCAAGACTAGCCACAAGGAGGTCACCTAGTGGAACATCCAAAGCAATTAGCTTCGGGGTCGTTCGGGTAGAATCCTGAGCCAGAGGCTGGCAGGGCACCAAGAAACTAGGCAGCCAGGAAGTGCTACCTCGAGGTGGCCAGGGGAGGCAGCAAGGAGTGTAGCCAGACCATTCCTGGAGATGACTTTCTGTGACCCTGCCCTTGAAAAATGGAGTGCCCTGCCCCTCTCAGGCAGCCTGTGAGAATAAAAGCCACCTGGTAGCAGTGAGGGCCAGGTGCAGCTCCGCTCCCTCCCCCGTTCCCTAAAGCAGGTGCTGTTCATGGACTCCAGACAATGTCACCTGGGCTCAGGGCATCCTACTCACTTTCATCAGCTTGGGTTATTGAAGCTGAGGGCACTCCCTGTGGACATCTTGGGCAACACCAGTGCACCTGTTAATCTATCCTGTAAACGTCCCTGCTGCTCTGAGTGCCTAAGACAAAGACACCTGCCAAAGCCTGGATGGGTTTGCACACAGACACCAGTCACTCCTGGGGGCTCCCAAGTCTCTTGTCACAGCTGACCCACACTAAAAGGTCGGCTCCCAGCTTGCTTTCTCCTCCTGTGGGGACTAACATCTAAGCGCTTTCCTTCCATCCCAAGCGCATGGCCTGGGGGAGCTCCTAGGTTAGTGTACTCTATATTCCAAGTGTCACCCTCCACATGCCCCACTAAGCCACAGCAGAGTCCCTGAACTTAAGGGACTGACTCTCAGTCTGCTTTCTGTGATTAGCCCTTTCTTGCCTCCCCTTGGGTCTCAGTGGCACCAACCCTAGGAGTCTTGCGTGCAAGAAGGTTACTCACACAGTGAAGTGGTACACGAAACACTTCCAACCCGTGGGGCGCTCGAGGAAGTTGTAGACGCGGCCCTGGATGTGGGTGCGCGCCAGCAGCGGACGGCGCGCACTGTAGATGGAGACGCGCGGGTCAAGGCTCACCCTCGGACGTGGGCCGAGGTCTGCAGGGGCCGGGGCGGGCGACACAGGGGGCGACATGGGGGGCGCGAGCCCCGGGGCTCCGGTTGGCGCGATGGGCGCATAGACCGTGCTGCCCGCCGGGCCACCTTCGGCCAGCTCCAATGAGAAGGGACACTTCTTGGCCAGTCCCGCGCTGCCCCGCCGGGCGCCTAGCAGGCGGCCCCAACCCGCGCGCTTCCTCTCAGCACTGGGCGGGGACGAGGCCGTGTCCATGGCCAGACAGGACCCCGGACCCTGCCGCTCCTCGGAGTTGAGGTGAAGGCAGCGCAGAGCGCAGGGCGCAGTGCGGGTGGCCACTGCTGCCAGCCCAGCCACGGGGGGCCGCTGTCTGCTCCGCCTGGGGCGGGGGCGGGGCTGGTCCCCCGGGATGTCATGCCCCGCCCCCAGGACGCCCCGCCCCCGAGCGCCACGGAGCGCCTACCTGCGGCCTGGCTCAGCCAGCGGGCTACCTGCTATGCCAAGCCAAGCCAAGCCAGGCTGATCTCCGCATTCCCGTCGGTGCGCACCTTCTGGGCGCACCTGCTTCCCCGCACCCGGAGGACCGCCCGCCTGCTTGGCTCTAGAGTCAGCCTGGGACGAGCAGATACCACCACTACGAATCCGATAGATCACAAGCACCCTTTTTCTCGCTATCTGAACCCGCCCTAGAGAGGAAGCAGGAGGCAGAATAGGGCATCCCGGGCCACGCATGGACACTTTCCGGCACAGGATGAGGAAGTGTTGGCCCAGCGGACACTGAGCACCCTCGGGTGTCCAGAAGCCTCTGCTGGCGGCGGAGAATGTGAAAATCCCTTCCCAGTAGCTAATCGCTGCCCACTAAGACTGTGGGATGGAGGAGATGGGGACCAACCATGATTGGCACTCAGTGAGAGTGGGTTAAAAGGCAAGTACTAGATTGCGGGTTTTACTGGTAGACATCACCTGTGGGGCTTCCTGAGCGTTTACCGTTTGCTCCCTTTAAGTTTATACCTTCCCAGAGTCACACAGAAGGAGCTTCTTGTTCTGAGGTGGGGTGAGGATAGAATCAGAAAGTTTATGTAGCTGGTTCTTGCTACACTGGCCTTTGTGTCGGGTGGAAGGGCACTTGCATCCCAGGACAATCCCAAAATCCCATTCTCCTGTGATACGCCACACCCACCTCTCACACCAGGCACAAGAATAACTTTCAGATGCTCTTCTGTTAGCTTCAGTTGTCAACTTGATACAGCCTCGGGTCATCTGAGAAGGGAATCAGTTGAAGGACTGCCTAGATTAGATTAACTGTGGGTGTGTCTGAGGAAGGTTGTCTTAATTGATGTGGGAAGACACAGCCCACTGTGGGTGGCATCTGTTCCCTGGGCAGGTGGTCCTAAACTATGTAAGAAAGCAAGCTGAGCATGAGCCCAAGAACCACGCAAGCAAGCAGCGTTCCTCTGGGGTTTCTGGTGAGAACTTCCTTGGTAGTGAATGAGTTCTTTGATGGGAGTTGGTGCTTTGTGGAATATTGAGCAGGCCTGCCTCCCCAGGTTCCTGGTTGAGGTCCTTCTCTGGCCTCCCTTTGAAGATGGGCTGTAACCGGTAAGCTGAAATAAACCCTTTCCTCACCCAAGTTGCTCTTGGTCCTGGTGTGTATCGAAGCGATAGAAGGAAGCGAGAGCAGGTGGATCAAAGGCTTTGGCATAAAAGTAAAGCTACACAGAAAGAACAAGGGTGAGGGACTGTTGGTATAGCCAGAGGTAGAGTGTGTGCCTACTGTGTGCAAAGACCTGGGTCTGATGAGGATGTGGGGGAAGGGCACCTGCCTCAAGAAACTGTCACTAAGGATAACATTTCCAACTGTGCTGTGAAATCCAGAAGCAGCAGATAAAGCAGAAAGCTACCGCAGGGGAAGTAAGAGATAGGGGACAAACTGGGAGAGTCTCCACAGTTTTCACCACCACAGGCAAAGGATTAATAGTAATCTATTAGTATGTAAGGAACATCTAAAGCCTGAGGAGACTGTGGCAGCCAGTGCTCTGGGAGAGTGGGCTGAAAACAGGACCAGAACAGAGGGAAAGAGGAGAGGCATGTGGCCTTTGTGCCTCAGGGGGAAAAAAATGCTCAGCCTCCCTCATAACAAGAAAATGCAAATTAAAAGTACACTCTGATACCAGTGGCCCACTATCTGATTGGCAAAACTCCAGATGTTTGACGGCACAATCTTTGGGAGAGGCCAGGGTGGCAGGTGCTTTCCTAATCACCCGTGGGAAGGGCATCTTGGCAGCTTTAGCAAGAGCGTATGTGCCTTTTGACCTGGAAATCCCACCACTAATAACTGACCCAAAGACAAATGAGAAAAACAGAAAACGGAGGTGGGCATGGTGGAGCACACCTGTAATCTGAGTACTTGGGAGGTAGCGGAGGCAAGAGTAACGGGAGTTCAAGGTTATTCTCAGGGATAGAGTAAGTTCAAGACCAACCTGGGCTATGTAAGGAAGGGGAGAGGGGGAGAAAGAGAGAGAGAGTCAGAGAGAGAGAGTCAGAGAGAGAGTCAGAGAGATAGAGAGAGAGAGAGAGAGAGAGAGAGAGAGAGAGAGAAGAAGAAGAAGAAGGAGGAGGAGGAGGAGGAGGAGGAGGAGGAGGAGGAGGAGGAGGAGAAGGAGGAGGAGGAGAGAAGAGAGAGAGAATGAATATGAGCGCATAAACCTGTGTACTGCAACATGGCCTATATTAGCAAAAGACAAGCAGCTAGAGTGATGGCTCAGTGGTTAACAGGACTTGCCTCTCAAGCATGAAGACTAGTGTTGAGAATCCACCACTCATATAAATGCCAGGTGTCAGCCTCTGCATGCTTGTGCACAGGACAGAGGGCAAAGACTCTGGGACTTCTGGCTCCAGCCTAACTGAAAAACTCAAACTCTGGGTTGAACAAGGGACCCTGCCAAGGCAAAGAGTAATATAGCAGGACACCAGAGACCCTCTGCTCCCCTCTGCACATGCTCACAAGTGCATGCATCTGCACACATATGTGAATGCATCACACACACACACACACACACACACAGAGTATAGTATAATTGGTTGACAAACACTCTAGTGGAGCCTCACAATAAAGGTGCATGACAGTTATTATTATCACTAATATCCAAAGGACAAAAATAATTGAACCATAAGTAATACTATGGGCAGGTTCCCACTCTAGATGCCCTCCAGGCAAACACTCAGCGCTCAAGTCTTTCACATAAAGTAGGGTAGTCTGTGCTTAGAAACTACATGTGTCCTCCAGTGTGACTCAAACCATCTCTAGATTCCTCAAAATACCGAGCACAATGGGGATGCTAGGTGGAGTATTTCTACATTGTATTGTTGGGGAAAGAATAAGAGCTGTGCTAGTCCAATCCAGAAGTAATTTGTTTTTCAAATATCTTCCATCTGGTGTGGGTTGCAGAACGTGGAGATTTGCAGCACCGGCTGTCTGAACAAGTCAAACATATGTGTTTACATATCAAATAAGCAATCCTTTTGAGTCTCTTAGGAACCAAGATATAAGAGATACAGATGTAAAATCAAAGAAGTAAAAACAAATCTTTAAATGTGAGTTTGAAATATTACCATAATCTCCTCTGTTATGTTCTCTCAAGATTTCTTTATAGCTATATCCTCTAAAAACTTTGGAGGGATCAGGCTGAGGAAGGCTTGGTTGGTGAGTTGCTTGCTGGACAAGCATGAGGACCTGAGTTCAATCCCAGAACTCACATGAAAATGTGGGACCCATACCAGGCATGGTAGCCTGGGCCTTTAATCTCAGCACTTAGGAGACAGGCAGGCGGATCTCTGTGAGGACAAGTCCAGCCTCATTTACACAGTGAATTCCAGGACAGTCAAGGAAATGTAGAAAGACCTTGTCTCAAAAATCAAGATGGACTGCCCCTGAGGAACAACACCAAAAATTTCTCTTCTGGTTTTCACACACATGCATACACAGCACATTTGTTCACACACATACCCAACCACACATAAATGTATGCCCATGCTTGCATACCCCTCCTCGACAAACACACACGTACACACTTGGAAAAGTCTGAGCAAGAGTAGAATTCAAGCAGCACAGACAATTATGGAAGCCTCACAGAGAGACTCGAATCTAATCACTGAATCCAGGAAGCTGAGGCAGGAGGATTGCCATGAGTTCAAGGTCTGCAGAATGAGCTCCTATCTCCAAAAACAAACAAATATATGGATTAAGCATGCCTAATATCCTAAAACCCAGTTTATTAATAATGAGACTGGGAAAGTCCTCATTGCCCTTGGACGGTTGCTTGGCTCTTTGTTCTGAAAACGAGAGCGGGGGTAGGGTAAGATGTGGCCTGCCTCGCCTTCTCTGTACCAACTCCAGGGTGTGAGGAGGCCGTGCCTGCCAGAGGTACACACAGAAGAATGTGTGGATAGAAGTCTGATGCAGGAAAACTGCTTTGAAATGATCAACAGGAAGAGGATGGGAGTCAGGTAGAGATTAAACCAGACTGCCTCTGAATTAGGAATTGTTGGAACTATAGTGAATGCATGAATTATACTGAGCTATTTACTTTCATATATGTTTCAGTGGTTTTTTTTTTTAATTATTCTCATAGCTGCCCCATAGCTGCCCAGGGCTATCCTGGGGGAAGACAGAGAAGAAGAATGCTCTCTTAGGACCTTCGAGATAACTCAGTGGGTGAAATCGCTTGCCACCAATTCTGATAGTCTGGGTTGTATTCACTGGGATTCACATGGGAGGAGAGAACAGACACCCCTAACTTGTCCTCTGACCTCCACACACATGTCATGGTACGTGCATTTACACACAGCAAATAAAGGTGGTTTGGTTTGGTTTGGTTTGGTTTGGTTTGGTTTGGTTTGGTTTGGTTTGGTTTGGTTTGGTTTGGTTGATTGGTTTGTTTAAGGCTCTTAGGGATGCTTGCTCTACCCTGGACGAGCAATCTGTTCTGGAGGACACTGAGGCAGAGGGGAGGCTGGGCAAGGGCTGCTATAAAGTCCTTGCCCTCTCCAGAAAGCTGGACAGAGAATGTGGGGGACGACAGAGCAGGAGCCAAAGAGGAGGGGCTCCAGGTGTACTGTTGAGCATGGAGCTCAGATGGGCTGGGCTCAGGGTGGGGCTAAAGCTGAAGCTGAGGAAATAAAACTGGTGGCCCCAAAGCAGGAAACACAGAAAGCCCTGCATATAGGTGAGTATCAGGGAGAGATCAAGCCCACGGCTACTGTGGAAGTGAGTGAGGATCCTTGAGGGACCCATCAGCTAAGAAGAGAAAACCCTCTTGTGGTAGAGACTGAGTAGATTGCTTAGGCCATGGAGGTCTGTAACTCTGAGTATGGGACTCTGGGGTGCCACCTGTTCTCTGCTGGACTCCTGTTTTATCAAGGAAGCACCTTTCACTCCCACAGTCACTGAGTGTGTGTGTATATCACATCAGGCTGCAGCCTGGAAGAGCACCCTCTCACTACCTGTCTCCAAGCCTTGGAATGTTCTGGAAATCTGGTGCCTACATGTCTACATGCTGACTTTCTAAGAACTCTTTGCCAATCCATCTGCTCTCTTATTTCTTGTTCATCTGGTGAAGTCAGAGGGCAACAATGGGAGGTTCTTTTGAGGCTATCATGAGGATAAAACTAGGGCTAATGTCTTCTATGAGGACCAGAGTCTACCAGCCAAGAGGCTGTTGGGGCAGTCCAACTTCCAAAGGTGTCTCAGATGTCATCTTTCTTCTGATTAATTTTCCACTCATTCATTCACTCCCCAAATCGTGTATGTACTGCCATGGAACCATTAGGTAGAGTTGAGCAAAAGTAGTGAGCAGACTGGAAGTGCCCATCATCCCAGACAATGTTAACAGTCGGCTTGTACAACCTAGAATTATCCAAGATACAAAGCCTTAATTGACAAATTGTCTAGACCAGATTGGCATGTCTGTAGGGGATTGTCTTAATTGTTAATCGATTTGGAAAGAACTAGCACAGTATGGTGGTACCATTCCCTGAGCAGGTGGTCCTGGGCTATGTAAGAAAGCTAGTTAATCATGAGCCTGAGTGAGCCAGCAAGTTCTGTTTCTCCGTGATTTCTGCTTCAAATATCTGCTTGAGTTTCTACCCTGAGTTCCCTCAATGATGGACCTGGAAGGTGAAACAAACCCTTTTCCTCCCTTAAGTTGCTTCTGGTCAGTATTGGATCACAGAAACATAAATCAAACTAAACACTCTGGTGAGGGCTCCAGGTGTCTCCACAGAGACGCTTCAGTTAACCCTGAAGTGGAAACTTCTAGTTTCTTTGGAAAGTTAGTTATGTCAAATGATGTTTTGCTGGGGCACACAGGTGAAAGGATGTTTTTGATACACCAAACACGTGGAAGGACCTTTGATGAAGGAGTATAAATTTGACCCCACAGACAGTGGGAGAGAAGCACTGAGCACTGGGTAGTTTGCTCTACATAGCTATTCTTCTCTAACGACACACATGTATTGGTTCAACTTACATAACGTTGTTGAGCTCAACTTGTGATAATGCTGCCATTGAGAGAAACTCACCCAAGAACTGCTCGTGAGGTTCTTGCAGCAGCTTGCTGCTTTTGTGGCCTCTCCTAGGACTGGTTGGTGTGCCTTGTGGTTCCTTCAGGATTGAACTACAGCTGCTACTTCATGCCTGATGTCTGCCTACTGAAAGGACTGGACTGAAGCTCCCGGGTTCGTGTGTGGTATCTTCCTGCCTAGAGGACTGGACTGTAGCTGCTGAGTCATATTTGATGTTTGCTACAGGACTGAACTGTCAAAGAAGATCAAGCTCACCCCCCCCCCAGAGAACTATTGCTGGACAGGTCTACTTCCCCCATATCCTAATAACTTTTCTCTTCCACTACCTCTCCTGGGTGGTGGGCTAGAGGAGAGGTTGAACCCTTATTAAAAGTAGGTTGCTGTCAAAGCTCTCTTCATACATAGACATACAATGCTAAACAGATGAGTGGTGGGCTGGGGGAAGGAGGGTATGAGGAATGGAGCTTCCCACTGTGAACCACTGATCTCTCTCTGTAGGTCCTCCTGACTGGTGACCATCCATCTATCCTTGTGGATGGAACAGGCAGCAGCGAAGCTGTACTTCCATCTCTCCTGCATCTTGCAGGCAGATAGATGCTGGGGTATCCTCTCCTCATCTGAGCACATGAAGATCCATAATCTCAGTCAACTTGCTCTCAGGCCTGGGAAGCGGGACCTAGGTCTTTCTCTAGGCAAACACTGGGGTGGTGTTACTATTCTCTCCCATGAAGGGACCCCAGGGTCACAGTAGAACAAAGGCAAGGTTGGGCTTGTCCAGAGTCCTTCAGCCCTGACGTCTTGTCCTCCCACACACACTGTATCTGAAGTCATCTCACTAGATGCACCAAGAACCCACTGTGCTCTGCTCTGTGGGCGAAGGCTGGACAGTCATTTGTGAAGAAAGTTTCCTTTTGATCCAGTCCTTATGCAGAATAGGAGGAGCTAGGCATGTTGTCATTCCACCACTCCTTACCCAGAGAACTATGACACCCACCCACACTCTCCTCTTCCAAGATGCCAAGCTGGGAACCAGCTGAGAATATTTAGGGTTGTGTGCAAGTATGTGCAGTGTGCATAGATGTTGGACACATTCAAACTACCTTTTGTGAGCTCCCTTTTGTGACTATTCCAAGGACAGGATCTTAAGAGCACAGTGGGAAGGGTGTGTTTAGAGGGGAGACCAGCAGCCCTATAAGGCAGTAGGAACCATCCATGGGGTCACAGCTATACCCAATTTAACAAGGGTATGTGTGGGTCACCTGGTGACCAGGCTCTCTCTGCAAATGGCATCCTGTCATTCCCTCACCAGCACCAAGCCAGTGCTAGTGAGGTACTGAAACTTACCATAGTGCTTGCTTTAGTCTGAAGTTGAGACTTGTGGTAAAGCGGCCTAGGGTCTTGCTCAGGTCTCCAGAAACCCACACATACTTCTGAGGCTCCATTTAAGTATGAAAAGCACTTCTAGATATTGAGGGCTGTTGGCACTTGCCTTATGCTGAGAGATTCAATTCTAGCAAATACTTAAGGGTCCCCTTCCAGGGAGCTACCACCATCTTCCACAGAATCCATTCCTCTCCTAACAAATGGTGTCCTGGGAGCAGCCCTGGGGCCTCAAAGATCTCAGACCTCCACTAGAGCTTGTGGTAAGAGCCTGCTCAAGAGCACAGCCCACTACACTCATGATCCTTTAGCTGGTAGCATCCTTGACACCTCTAGCCCAACAGCACTCCATCCTGGGCATTTGCTAAGTCATGAAGCTGCCACTTGGTGGATAGAAATATAATGGGTATTTCTAGCCAAATCCAATGCTATGGTGGGCAGTCCCAGCCAGAACTTTTGTCCTCAGTCGTGATACCAATTGTGCAGCACAGCTGGAGGGCACACCATGCCAAGTCACCATGGCCCCACGCAAGGCTGAAGCCCAGACAGGGGCAGGGCAATTGAGGGACAGAAGAGGCAGTTGCCTGCAGCATTTTCTAGGTATCTACTGCTTTTAGTTACACTGTGGGGAAGGCTGGAACAATAGACAGAAAGGCCCCAATTCAGGAGATACAGATCTCATCTGTGAGACACACAAATGCAGGGAGGAAGCACATGAGAATCATGCCACTCATGTGCTCTCGCTGGCCCCAGCCCTTATGTGACCCAGAGCCTGTGAAGCAGCTGCCAACATTCTCATGTGTGGGCATTACGTGACAGGGAGCTGATTCACCTCTGTGAGTCCCGGCACAGAGAGGTTCCTGAATGTGAGTGAGTGATGGGAGAGAAATGAGTGGGTGGCTGTATAGAAGGATGGGTGCCTGGATGGTGATGATAAGTGAATATAGTTGGGTATTTGTATAGATGAATGACTGGGTGAATGGATGGGTAGCCAGCTTATTTGGATAAATGGATAGATAGATGGATGGACAGACAGACGGATGGATCAATTGATCAGTAAGTGAATGGCCTGATTAGTCTTGATTGTCAACTTGACAGGATTTAGAATCACTTTAGGAGAACTGTCTCTGGGCATGTCTTAGAAGGTGTTTCTAGAGAGAATTAAGATTGGGGAAGATTCACAGAGAAAGTGGTCCTGGTTTAAAGAGGTCCCAAGAAAAGAGCATTGGCCAGCTTCTCTTGCTTCTTCCTCCTGAGCAAGTGTGTCCATCACTGCTGCTACTGTCCTCTGTTGACTTCGGACTCCAGCTACTTTGGTTTTCCAGCATGGACTGAACAGTAATGATTCTCCATAGATATTCTAAGCCTGATTGGAACCAGACTGGGACTACTGAGGTGACAGACTGACCTCATGGGCTCAGTAGACACTGGATCTCAGTTCTGCAGCGTACAGATGGTCATTATTAGACTACTTGGTACCTATCATGTAAGCAATCCTATAAATCTCGTTAATTATATGTATGTATTCTATGAGTTCTGCTCCTCTGAAGAAGGTTGCTTAACTCTCAGATGGATGGATGATTATATACAGATATATGTATCTGGAGGCTTGGGTGGGTAGGAACATGGGCAGAAGATGGTGAATGCCAGTTAGATGCCTGCATAGGAACAGGAACAATAGCTCAGTGGATAAAACATTTTCTGCACATGAATAAAGACAAGTTCAGAGCCCCAGAACCCAGATAAAACTACACATAGTTTGTATCTGTAATCTTAATACTCGTATAATGAGTTGGAAGGTGAAGGCAAGAGAATCTCACAGAACACAAGTTCCAGCAAGTCTAGTGTATGTGACAGCGAAGAAGAGACTCTGTCCCAAACAGGGGAAGGTAAGGGCTGATGTCCAACAATGTTCTTTGACCTCCATTCATACTCTATGGCATGCATGCATCTACACACACACACACACACACACACTAAAACAAGATGCCTGGGTGGATGGGTCATTGATGAATGTGTGGGTGTTGTCAGTTCTCAAGATATCCTGGGTGCTAACCTAAGCATACTCACCTTGGTACGTCCTCATCAACTCCCAGGAAATGCTCCTCATGGTCTTATCCCCTTTGCATTACAGGACCTGGAACAGGTACAGGGCTGGTAGCTGATGCCACATTAAGGCTCACTCCCAGTCCTGTACCTGCTCTGCATATGTAGACGCACACAAGTACCTCTATAGACAGCATGTATTTGGGGCACACATATGTGCATGGAAGCCGAGTGTAGGCCATGGGCTCAGGAAACTTAGTTTCCAGTCAAGGCCTAGCAGGAACCCTGAGTTTGCCCCTCTGGCCTTGATCTACAACTGTGGGATAGCACCAGGACCAGGGCCAGGCTAACAGATAAAGCTCAGATCTAAGGCCTGCTACACTGTTCTTGCTCTTCCTAGATCATTGTCTCCAACTTAGAGACCACAGACAAGAAGAGTCCAACACGATGTACAAAAATCCTATACCAAGAAGGTACTAAGGTCATGAGGTCAAGTGGTCTTAGGACTGCTGTGGGAAGGAGAGGTCCTCGGTTCCCTAAGTGCCAAAGCCAGAGATGCAGAATTTCTGGGCCAGCAGGATATCTCTCCACAGAAGGCAGTCAGAGTCAGAACTGAATCTAGGGGCAGAATGGGGCAGGGCCTTTGGGCTAAGGTCTGGGCCTTGGAGGTAGTTTCTCTTCCAAAAGTATGCTGGGGGACTTTGGGTACAAAATTCTGCAGGCTGGGGAGACTAGAAGGCCTGCTAGACTTTGGCCTCTTCTGCTCAGGCCCAGACCTAGGTGTTAGCCTCAGAGATAGCTCGGGCTACTTAAAAAGACTGGTCCTCAAAGAACACTAGCCCTTACGGATGCTAGACTTGGCTTTTGAGGAGGTGGTCATGGAAGGCAGCTAGTGAGGCTGTACAGAAGGAAAACTGCTACCTTGGGGACACAAACAGGTGGGAGCAGCCCTTGCTGGAGACTTGACCTCTGGGACACAGCCTTGCCCAAGAGGAAGTATCTTCCTGGCACCAGTCAGAGCAACCACAAGAAAGCAGAGGCAGCTACCAACTGTAGGGAAGCAGCCATTGAGGGCAATTTAGGCATCCCTCCCATGGCACCTTGATTCTCTGTCCCCTTATCACAGGGCTCATAGAGTATATGGGGAATCAAGCCTTGCCCAATGTCTATCTGCCCCGGGCCTGGAATGGCTCATGGATATGCACATGCCCAGGCACAACTGCCTTTGACCACGTGTTCTGTATACAGTCATATTCTGCACGTGGAGTTGGCTGTGTTCAGCAGTCCTATGGGGGAAGAAGCTGTTGATGGGCAAATGAGGAAACAAAGGTCATTTCAGATGACAAAGCAACACTGAGCAGTGCTGCTGGGGTGCCCGGGAGGAGAGCTACAAGGAACGTGCCCTGTGCTGGTGTGTCCTTGAAGGACATGGGAGCCTGTGGTGACAAGTCTGTAGGACATGTTACAAGGAGAGTTGCCCCAAGGCAGCAGAAGAAAAGTGCCAGGGCCTTTTTGGGTTTGATTATTATCATGGGGGTTGGGGGGCACAGAAGGTTGTGGGTAAGGAGAATCATAATATGGTACTGACCTGGAAATGGTTAGGGAATATCTGGTGCAGCCCTTCAAGTATACAAAAGATGGAGGTAAACGGGCAGCACCAGACGAAGGAAGGTTTCTGGAAGCACTCCTGTTCTCTGTATAGTCCCCAGACATAGGAAGGCTAGCCCTTGGATTGCTTAGTGGGCATGAACTTAGGCTAGATTTCCAGAATCCAATGGATTCTGGCCCTGTTCTATGCTGAGATCTGTCCATTCCACCTAGGCCCCGATATGTCCCCTCCTCCAGAGCTCGACCCTATAGCTCTCAAGTCCTGAGAGCTTGTGGTCCCTGATCTTCAGGGCCCAAGTGACTGCACCTGGTTTTGAGCCTCTTGTTCCAGCCCAGCCTGTAATTCCAGAAGGACCTCAGATGGACCTGGCTTATGTCAATGTAATATGACAGGTGTGCTAGGGGACGTGGTAGCTCAAATGGTCATGTAACTGTGGCCCTCTTGCTCAGAGCAAAGCCAGGAGACCCCTGCCCTTGATTAGCCCTGCCCTGCCCAAGTCCTGTCTTTGCCTACGATCCTGGCGCCCTCTGGTGGCTAATGTTGGGTCCTTAGCTGCTGCCCAACCCCTAGCCCCCTAGCCCTGGGATTCATGGCAAAGTAATGAGGGTCAGATCCTGTGTTTTCTGGGGGAAGGGCTCACAGAAACACTGTCAGGAGCTGTCAGGAAGGTCCTTCCTCCCCTGTTACCCACAACCACCTGGAAGCTGGGCTCAAAGATCTCAGTCTACAGGAAGAGAAATTGGGACTCAGAGTACTGAAGGAACACGGATGAACAGGAAAGCAGCCAGTGTCACAACCATGAAAAATATGGTCTATCCCACAAGCATCAGTCCTGAGCCTCAATTTAGAAGCAGTTCTCACGCAGTCCCCAAGGTACTGACTGCCTGACTGTTAAGTAGACAGTACTCAGCTTGCATACCATAGGATTCCCCAGGAGTGTGGCATACCACAGATCAGGGCAGATATCTCCAGACCTCCTGGGACCTTAGAGAACAGTTTGTCTGCTTGCCTATCCTCCTTGGGACAACCTGCCAGACAGCCCTTCATGGATCACTTGGTTTTGAGGCAGTTCTTGTTTCCTCAACTAGGGAAACTGAGGCTTGGTGAGAAACGAAGCAGAATTCCCATCTGACCTCTGACCTCTGATCTCATGTTAGAGTGCAGACACCCAGGCTGCACTTATTGTCTGCATCAGGCAGAGCCCATGGAGGGAAGGACAGGACCCATGCTTCATCTAACCCTTCTTAACAGTGGGTACAGCTTCCTGGCCAGCCTGGATATGCTCTCAGACTAATGGCACCAATATGGTCCTTGGTGGCTGGGTGACATCCTATGTTCACTCATGCCCAGTTTTCTAAGACATCATTGGCTGCCAGGTGCCGGGTGTGGTGTGTGGGGGGAGCGAGGGAGGGACACAGCCTGAAGTAGGTGAGTGGCTCCAACATTCAGTGACAGCAGCTACATGCCAGGAATCTGGAAGGAACAGGCAGGTAAGCTCACACCAGGGTCAGCTTGCATAGGGAGTGGGGCCAGAAAATTGCCCTGTCCTCTGCTAAGCAGGCAAGAAGGGCAAGTAGGAGCCATGGTCTAGCCACGTTCCTACCTCATGTTCTTCTTTCCTCAGCTCTATCAGGGATGTCATCAGGAGGACAGGAATGGGCAAGGGAAGGAGCTACCATTGTTTGAGAGGGTCTGGGTGGAGGGCAATCCAAACTGTGAGCCTCAGACTTGGAGATTACATCTGCCACAGCCCTTTGGAAAGTCAGCCCAAGCTCAGGGGCTGGAGGAGGGGTTTAGGGGTGGGGACCCAGCTCCTCAGAATTGTATGTATGTCCTGTTCTGTCAGGAATGCCAGGTCTCCTCACCAGGGGATGAGGGGTGCCATGCAGTGACCTTATCATTGTGGTTTTACCCACATATCACTGTAAGCTGGCACAGAGAGTTTAGGGACAAATAAGTTCAGGACCTCAGGGTCTGGGTGCCAGATCTGTTGTGCTCTGGGATCTTCCCATATTAGGGGCTGAGAAGTACATTTAGTTCAGGCTGTTTCTATGACCACCTCAGCCTCCAAGGACTCCATTGCCTTGGGACTAAGTATCTGGTTTTTGTCTTTCAGAGTTCTGGCATAGGACAATGATCAGAGTCATGTAGCTCAACCCCACCCCCCAAAAACACCAACAAAGGAGGGCATTTTAGACCCAGACACCTGCACATGCAAATCCTATTTGCATATCTTCCCTCTTTGTGGCAACATTTGCCTGGCACTTGGCACCTGCCCAAATGCCCCTCCACCTCAGCCTGGTGGGGAGAGCAAGGCCTGGCAGTTCCTGGGTGTTGCATCCACCTTCCATGGCATCCAGGAGTCTGGACCATCCATCCAGTCTATACTGAAGCAAAGCAAGGTGATCTGGGCTGCAGGATCTAATCCATTGTCCACGAGTGGGGGTGCATTGTTGAACCCCATCTTGAAAGGCGCTCTCCAGGACCTAGACCTTGAAAAAAAAACCTCCAGAGACTCAGGAGCCCCAGAGGACTCCTGCCCCCAGTCAAATGAGGCTGTACATGACTTTTCCACTGGGAACTAAGTGGGAAGAAGAGTGGGAGGTCCCATCCCCAGTCTAAAGCCTGAGGACAAACAGTATATGGCTTCTATACTGCAAGCCAGAATACACATACAGCTGGAGTTACCTCTCATTGCAGAGCACATGTCCAGATGTGACTGGGGACTCTATTTCCAATAGTGAGATTTACTGTTAGCAGCATGTTTTTCACATGGACCCTAAGACAGTAGTAGCTTTGTTTGGAAACAGGGTCTTTGTAGAGGAGATGACGGGAAGGTGGGGGGCCTGTCCCAATGATAGGGTTCTTATAGGAAGAGGAGAGTATAGACATGCACGGGGGGCACAAGTCCCTGACCCCAGCAGAGACTGGGCCCACGTAGCTATAAACAAAGGGATACTTGGAGCCCCTGGGAGTTGAAAGATGTCCTCAGAGCCCTGAGAAAGGCACTATAGCCTATCCATTCCTGGATTTGGGGGTTTTGTCCCTAACACTTCAGGAGTACACCTCAGCTGGGTCAGGCCTCCCAGCTTGTGGTCCTTGTTCCAGCAAACAGGGACATGCCTGTGACCCTAGCCAGATTCCTATAGGAAAACCATCAGCTGTTTATTCCTGTGGCTGGAAGACCTTATTCAAATCTTGCCCTCCACAGGCCCTGGGTGTGAACTCCTGGTGTGGGTGAGGTGAATTTACATCTCCTACAACTGGGGCAGGATGGGTTGCAGGGGACCCAAGGAACCAAGGAGCTGGGCCTGGCTACAGGAACCAGATACAAGGGAGGGGACTTGCCTGTGGCCACACAGTGACCTAGGGAGTCTACCTTCATATAGGGCCATACACTGGAAAATCAGGGTGACATGACTCTCTTGGTCTGGAGACCAAGGTGAAACCCAGGTGTCCTAGGTCTGCTTTCTGCTCCTGTGATAAAACACCATGGCCAAAAGCAACTTGGAGAGAAAAGGGTTAATTTCCATTTGTACCACTCAGTCCATCATGAAGGGAATCTGGGGCAGGAGTTCAAGGCAGGAATGTGGAGGCAGAAACGTGGAGGCAGGAACGGAAACAAAGTCCACAAAGACAGGCTGCTTACTAGCTTGCTCTTCATGGTTGATTTTCTTATAGCACTCAGGACCACCTGCCCAGGGGTGGTGCTGTCTCCAATGGACTAGATCTTCCCATATCCATCATCAATCAATAAAATGCTCCCTATAGACTTGTCTATAGGACATCTGATGTAGGCATTTTCTCAACTGAAGTTCCCTCCTCCCAAATGACCTTAGCTTATGTCAAGTTGACAGAAAAAACTAAGCAGTACACCAGTTAAGGGAAGCCACAAAACAAAAAAACAAAACAAAACAAAACACACAAAAAACCCCTACCATAGCACCTAGAGCAGACCCCAAGAAGCCCCCCTGTCTTCCCAAGCCAGACAAGCTACAAAGAGGAGTCTTCCTACCTCTTCGGCTTCTGAGGGTCCTACCTGATAAGGGCAGGGCTATGATGTGCTGTAGAGGGTTTTAGCATTCATCAAAGAAACACAGGGGATCAGTGGGGAACCCAGCTGCATACCTCACAGGCTAGGCTAGTCTTCTCAAGTCACTGAAGTGAAGGGTGGGGCTGAGGGGCCCAGCCTGGCTGGGTGGGTAGGAGAGGACCTGAGCCCAGCCAGGGTGAGGGATGCTGCAGGTAGCTTCTTTGTCCTCTATTTACCAAGGTGGGAACTTGGAGGGAAGAGCCTAGTGAGGTCTTTCTCTCCCTGCTTCCTCCTGTTCTTCCCATTGCCCTCTTCACCTGTCGCGCGCCATGGACTTCCCTTTCTCGCTTTTCTTTCTGCCTTCTGTTCCCGCTTCCCCTTTCTAGCCTTCATCTCTGCTTCTCTTCCCTGGACTTCCAGTTCCATCTAGGTTTCCTTTCTTCTCTACTGTCTTCCCAGCCCCCTTGCATCTGAGCTAGATCACCTGCCTTCTCACCTAAGTACCCAGGCAAAAACCTGGGAGTTTGTCTGAAGCAGTCTAGGGTGTGGCTCCTCCCATGAGTTGGGAAAACGAATTTCCCAACTCCACTGTCTTTGGAGGTTTTCAGGAGACCCCCTGCAAAAGCCTCTGGAGAACGGTGACAAGTGTGTTGGAATCCAGATGCCCGGAGTTCGGTAAGTGTGGGAAACAGAGGCAGGTAGGTGGGTTTGCTGTGACCCCCATTGCCACTGGAGAATGAGCCCGACTTTAGTTACAGCTACTGAGAGGGAGGTAGAACCCAGGTGAGGCCAGCAGATGAACAGCTGCCTCACATGCCAGCTGGGATGGGGCGTCCTTATGAAGAGGAGAAGAGGGGCAGCTATTCCATCTTGTGGGTTCCATCATATGTTTCACAGAAAAGCCACCATGCAGACAGCCCAGAGCTCCTGCCCCGGCAGCCCCCCAGACACTGAGGATGGCTGGGAGTCAGTCCTAATCAGGGGAGAGGTCAACTTTGGAGGGTCTGGGAAGAAGCGAGGCAAGGTAGGGGCGATGTGCGCCTGAGTGAAATCCACCATGTCTGGAATCCCCAAGTCTTACTTCCTCCTTAAAGCCCCTTACTGGGGCTTACTCACCCTGTGTCCATTCCTTATGAGCTGAGTGCAGAGATCCTGACCAGATGGGCAAAAGTCGAGAGTTGCTTCCTGCCCTGGTGATAATGGGAACCTTGAGGTTCAGGACTCCTGCCTTACTCTGTGCTCACAGGGGAAGGATATATTGCAATGACCATACTACCCAGAAGCCTTGCTCCAAGGAGGGAGGGTCTAAAGCCTGTCCTCCTGTGGCCTGCCTTGTTCCATATGCCCAGCCTCCTCCCCCATGATCAGAATCTCACAACCCAGTGCTGTCTACCATCTGGAACCCACCAGCCTCTTTCTTACCCTGCAGTTTGTGAAGGTGCCAAGCAGTGTGGCCCCCTCCATGCTCTTTGAACTCCTGCTCACTGAGTGGCACCTGCCAGCCCCCAACCTAGTGGTATCTCTGGTGGGTGAGGAACGGCCTTTTGCTATGAAGTCCTGGCTTCGGGATGTCCTGCGCAAGGGGCTGGTGAAAGCGGCTCAGAGCACAGGTAAGGAAGGCTCCCCCTGCCCGCAGTGGGTGAAGTCTACCCACATCACTTTGCGACCAAGACTATTCACCACAGACACACCCACTGGCCAAACTGATCTAGGCTAAGATTCTCTTCCCAGGTGATTCTGGGTTGTGTCAAGTTGACTAAGACTAAGCAGCACGGGGATCAGAGAGAAGCTCGACAGTGAGACCATGCACTCTCTTGCAGGAATCTGGAGTTCTGTTTCCAGCACCCATGTTAGGCAGCTTGAAACCGCCTGTAATTCCAGATCCAGGGAGATTCAACACCTCTGGTCTCCTCAGGCAGCTTTAGTCTTATGCATATGCGGACATATGCTTACATAATTTTTAAAAGAAATTAAAACTAACCAACATAGTGAGATAACTCAATGGCTAAAGACCCGAGCCCTGTCTCTAGCGCCCATACAGAAAGCTGAGCATGGAGGCCTGTGCTTGCAATCCCAAAGTTAAGGGAAACAGAGTTCCCTGTAGTTTGTGCCAGTGGCCTGCCAGACTTGCCCAACCAATCAGCTCTAGGTTCATCAGAGACCAACCTTCAGAGACAAGGTGAACAGCATCTCTTGCCTCCACATACACCTGTCCCCTGACACAGTTGTCCTGCACACATGAACATATATACCCCAAAACGGGGTTGGGAATTCTGAGTCTCTCTCTTTGTAGAAGTGGAATAGTTTGCAGTCAGATATTAGGTGGGAACTTTGTCATTTAGATGCTTGCCCAGAACAGGCTACAGGGGGCAGCATCTAGGACAAATCTTGGAAAAGGTCATAGACTGCCATACACATATCCTCCTGAACCTTACTATTTCCTTCAGCCTCACAGTGTTCCCTGTAGCTGGGCACGGTGGTACATACTGCATTGCCAGTACCCAGAACACATGGAATTACTTGAGTTGCAGAATAGCCTGCATTGTAGAAACCTGTCTGGGAGGAAAGAAGAAAAAAAAGTATTTCCCACTACTTGAATCCCTGGTCAGCCAGCTGTGAGGACTCCAGGACCCTTCTCTCCTCCTCCCATAGGTGCCTGGATCCTGACCAGTGCCCTCCATGTGGGCCTGGCCCGCCATGTTGGACAAGCTGTACGTGATCACTCTCTGGCTAGCACGTCCACCAAGGTCCGTGTGGTGGCCATCGGAATGGCCTCTCTGGATCGAATCCTTCACCGTCAACTTCTAGATGGTGTCCAGGTTAGTGACAGGTTCACAGGACCATGACTGATAGGGTTTAGTGAGCATGGGTGGACAGAGGAAGCTATAGGCAAGCTGAAGAACTGTACCACTCCCAGAGGCCCTGAAGGTTTTGAGAGGATGGACTGCAGTGGGATTACCTGGATTCCATAGGCCCAGCACTTCCCACCAGGTGGCAGCATTTCTCAGGAATAAGGGTGGCTGGCAACCTGCTGTACTCCCTACGGAAAGCCAGACTGATAACACTCTGGGCCCAGCCTGGCTGGATGACTGTCCTCAAGTCCCAGAAAACCCTGGCCAGGTGGCTTCTGCTCTCTGGTATTCATACACAACCCCCACCCTGTGGACTGTGTAAGGCATAACCAATTAGAAGCCCAGGAGGCCCCACTGAGGTGAAGTCTGGACCCCAGCCCAGAAGAGTCTAGAAGGTGGAGCTTACACAGCCCTGGCCCCAGCTGTTTCCATGGTTCACTCATTCCAGGGAGGCCCCCAGCCCAGCAGTCCAGCCTCTGTCTGCCTGAGGGGTGGGGACTCTGAGGCCTTGCTGAAGCCTCACCCAGGGCCCCAGCATGGCGTGCACAGCACAGCAAGGCCCAGCCCAAGCTGCTCCTGAGGTTTCTGGTACTCCATGTCTCCTTGGCACAGGAGGATACTCCCATCCACTACCCAGCAGATGAGGGCAGCATTCAGGGACCCCTCTGCCCCCTGGACAGCAATCTTTCCCACTTCATCCTTGTGGAGCCAGGCACCCTTGGGAGTGCGAATGACGGATTGGCAGAGCTGCAGCTGAGCCTGGAGAAGCACATCTCTCAGCAGAGGACAGGTTATGGGGGTAAGGCTCACTCTAGTTGCCCAGAGCAGCATCTTGGGGATGTAGACACAGAGATGTGGCACACATCAGTAAGAACTTGATGGAGAGAGTGGGTAAAGGCCTTCCAGGAAGGGGGTGGTGCTCCTGCATTCCTGAGCATAAAAGGCCTGGAAAGAAGAGCCGTCGGTGTGGGATGGGAGAGTGACACAGCTGGGCAATGTGGCCCTGGCTACGCAGCCACTTCCTGGCCAGACCTCAGGGCGGTTGCCACTGTTTTAATCGGCACTGCTCTGGCTGTAGACTCTGCTAGCCAATAGTCTTCCCAGAGGTGCAGTCCCTTCCACTGCCACCAGGGAGCAGAACTGTCTGAGGGAATGGGTACATCTGTGCCTAACGGAGGGTGTGAAAGAGAGATAGACTAGGAAAATATTAAAGGACGAACAATATTTATAAGCTACTATATCATTGCTTAGAAAGTGTGTGAATAATATATTAACAAACAACCATATAATTTTTTGGTAAAGCCAGTGCACTTTAACAGTGGAAGCAGATCTGTGTCTGAGACCACAAAGGCCTCCGTAGAACCACAGCAGATTGGGGCTGATCCTACCAGCTTCTCACCCTTTGTTGGCCCAGTGTGTCTCTTACAGTGCAGAGCAACTCTGTCCTATGCTGGTAGAGTGACTACCTAGCCACATATCTGCCCGTGAGATGTGGCAGGTACAACCAGGCTTCATTTCTCTCAAGTTACTTTGGGTTTGAGATGTCACCTGCCAGCTCTGGACAGTACAGATATAAGGTTGAAGTCTTGGGCTCATGGCTCAGGGATTTGATACACTATCTGGGTTCAGCCTTGCAGGGCTGGGGATATAGCTCGGTTAGTAGAGTGCTTGCCTTTTGTGCACAAAGCTCTGGGTTTAATCTCCAGCATAGAATAAACCAGGCAGTATGGCACATGCCTGTAATTCTAGCACTCTGGAGATACAAGCAGGGGATCATCATCCTTAAAGTACATTTTAAAATCAAGACCAGACTGAGCTTTATCAGACCCTGAGTTTAAGAAAAAAGAAGGAAGGAAGGAAGGAAGGAAGGAAGGAAGGAAGGAAGGAAGGAAGGAAGGAAAGAAAGAAGGACGCAAGCAAGCAAGCAAGCTTTGGCCAGGCCAGGCCAGGTGTGGAGAAACATGGTACCTGGAGATGTCTGAAGTTGGGGATGGTCCTGACTTCTCACTTTCTGAGCATCAAATGTCCTCATGGCTGCTCTGCCCACAGGCACCAGCAGCATCCAGATACCTGTCCTTTGCCTGCTGGTTAATGGTGACCCCAGCACCCTAAAGGTAAGGGCGGGGGGGGGGGGAAACAAATGCCTGGCTGGAGCCCTGAAGGATGTGGTGGGTTTCCAGGGCACCTTCAGGGTAGTGTGGAACATTTATCTGGGTGTCACCTTCTCTGCCTCCTCAGAGGATTTCCAGGGCAGTGGAGCAGGCTGCCCCATGGCTGATCCTGGCAGGTTCTGGAGGCATTGCTGATGTACTCGCTGCCCTGGTGAGCCAGCCTCATCTCCTGGTGCCCCAGGTGGCTGAGAAGCAGTTCAGAGAGAAATTCCCCAGCGAGTGTTTCTCTTGGGAAGCCATTGTACACTGGACAGAGCTGGTGCGTGCTGCTGGGGCTGCTATGGTCGTCTTTTGCCTCTGTCCCCCAGCCTCCCCTGAGTGGGAATGTTCTTCCTGAAAGTCCTGCAGGCCTAGCCTGTGCCCTTTCTTCTTATACACCTCGGAATTATCCAGGTCCTTGTGTAGCAGAGAGACCAGACAGCTAGCCTGGTCAGTCTGTGGGTGGTCCTGAGATAGGCTTGTGGGTTAGCAGGGACAAAGTGGTCCATCTGAGGACCCTTCTAGGACATATTTAGACCTCAAGTCTTCTTCCTGGTCTTAGCTACAGAACATTGCTGCGCACCCCCACCTACTCACAGTGTACGACTTTGAGCAGGAGGGTTCTGAGGACCTGGACACCGTCATCCTCAAGGCACTTGTGAAAGGTGAGCCAATTAGACCTGCCCTCAGAGGCAGCAGGACTGAGTAGTGTTCACAGTGGATACCTGTCAGCCCTTCCCAGGTAGGAAAGATGACTCACACATTCATGAAGCATTTCTGAAGTGTTCAGTTTGGTACCTTATAATCTAGCCTCAGGGCATTGTAACTGTCTCCAGTTCTGGAAATTTTCTATAACTGCCCCCCCCATCGCCAATAGCCTTAGCAATAACTTCACCTTGTCCCCAGGTCCTAGTCCCCTGCTTTCTGTCTAAGAATATGAACTTTGGGGCCAATTGATATGAATGGAATTACAGTCTGTGTTATTTGTACCCAGCTTCCTTCTTGAAGTACAATGTCCACAGACCTGTCCCCATGGCAGCCTGTGCCCAGTAGTCCCTCCTTCTTATGGCTGAGTTCTAATGTCTACTGTGTAGTTGTCCCATGGGCCTGTCCACTCAGCCACTGATGGATATGTTGGATTACCACCCAGGCTTGTCCATGTAGCAGGGCAGACCTGGAGCGGGTGTGCACAGGCTGGAAGATGGGAGAGGTAGTGCTGGGGAAGGAACTACCTGTATGTGCTTGGGAAATACCTGAGGAATTGGTCACTCTAAGAGGGCCTGGGGCATCTGGGGTTGGGGATGTGGCTCATTTGGTAGAATGTTTGAGTACCATAAACAAAGCCCTGGGTTTAATGGCAGCACCACATAAAGCAGATGTGGTAGTTTCTACCTGGTAGATAGGAGCTCAAGCAAATTGGCTACATAACAAATTCACAGTCAGCCCAGACTACAAAGGGACAGCTCTAGATTTAGTCATTCCCCTTCCCAAGATAGTGAGGCCCAGGAAGACACATACAGGACCACATGTGGTTTTCAGTGAGTCACACTTCCATGGAGGCAAAAGCCTGTTGCTCTTAACTCTGGGGCTTGTGGGTAACTGTGGCCTCTGGTGAAAGTGTCAGGCACCCCCATGGAAGAAATATGCTTGTATGAGAATGTACATCCCTGTCCTGCTCTTGGGCAAGAAGATGCTGGCCAGAGTGTTACATTACTGAAAGCATGCTTCTGCCTTACCAAACCATGGCCAGGGGTGTTCTGGGGTGCTGCCCCTGAATGCTTGGTCCTTATGCCTCTTTCTGCTGTCCAGAGGCAGCTGCCAACCCTATAAAGTCCTCATAGAGTTCTAGTCCCTCCCCTCCAGCTCTGTGGGACTCACCCCCACCCACAGCCTGCAAGAGCCACAGCCAAGAAGCTCAAGACTACCTAGATGAGCTCAAGTTAGCAGTGGCCTGGGATCGCGTGGACATTGCCAAGAGTGAAATCTTCAATGGGGATGTGGAATGGAAGGTGCTCTCCCCCTCCCCTGGCCTGACTTGGGAACACCAGACAAGGGAAAAACTGAAGTCTGAAGTAGTAGGATTTCAGGGGTGTCATCTGGGCCCATCTGTCTCAGATATTGCCCTGGAGGGGGTCAAGATAATATTAGGGAACACTCAAAGTCCATACTTTGGGGGAGTCCTAACACTCTTAGTGTCAACTCACCAGACCTTTCCTATCCCTGGCACCTAAGGCTAGCATGCTCTGCTGACCCATGCCTGCCCCAGCTTCAGGGAACATGTTGGGGATGTCCAGGGGAGGATATTCATCCTCTCTCCCTTCCTTTTATTGTCCTGATCTCTTCTACTGGGTGAATCCAGTCCTGTGACTTGGAAGAGGTGATGACAGATGCCCTAGTGAGCAACAAGCCTGACTTCGTACGCCTCTTTGTGGACAGCGGTGCTGACATGGCTGAGTTCTTGACCTATGGGCGGCTGCAGCAACTTTACCACTCTGTGTCCCCCAAGAGCCTCCTCTTTGAACTGCTGCAGCGTAAGCATGAGGAGGGGCGGTTGACACTGGCTGGCCTGGGTGCCCAGCAGGCCCGGGAGCTGCCCATTGGTCTGCCTGCCTTCTCACTCCACGAGGTCTCCCGTGTACTCAAAGATTTCCTGCATGACGCCTGCCGTGGCTTCTACCAGGATGGGCGCAGGATGGAGGTGAGTAGAGCCAGGTTGGCCCAGGGTGTGCTGGATAGGCTGGATGTCGATGCCCTTTTCTGCAGGAGAGGGGGCCACCCAAGCGGCCCGCAGGCCAGAAATGGCTGCCAGACCTCAGTCGGAAGAGTGAAGACCCTTGGAGGGACCTGTTCCTCTGGGCTGTGCTGCAGAATCGTTATGAGATGGCCACATACTTCTGGGCCATGGTGAGCAGCCACTTTATTCCACAGCTCCCTTGGACATCTCAAGAGGCAGACTGGGGAAGGTTGGGACAGTGGGGCTACCTCCTAAAACCCTTTCTCTCCATCTTCCAGGGCCGGGAGGGTGTGGCTGCTGCTCTGGCTGCCTGCAAGATCATAAAGGAAATGTCCCACCTGGAGAAAGAGGCAGAGGTGGCCCGCACCATGCGTGAGGCCAAGTATGAGCAGCTGGCCCTGGGTGAGTCACAGGCAGAGGGCCTCTGCCTCTGGTCCCCTGCAGATATCTCTGATAGCCACGTGGCCCAGGGTAACCCCCATGGCCTCCTGTGTAGAGCAAAACACAGAGCATTTCCTCCTGGGGATGGAAATTGGTCAGGAAGTCCTGACCAGGAGGTGGAGGCCCTCACAATCCTGAGGGGAAGGGGAAGGGGAAGAGGAAGAGGAAGGGCCAGAAAAGGTCAGAGGTTGGGAAGGGCCCTGAGGTCAGTGGGACTCTCAGTGGCCTTGTAGCAAGGGAGGCCTGGCTAAATCCTAGGACGTAGATTAGGGCATATACTGCAGAGGACAGGGTGGGGTGATGGGATCCCCAGGGACCAGACATCAGCACTCCATCCCAGCAGCTGGTTCTGTGCACAGATCTTTTCTCAGAGTGCTACAGCAACAGTGAGGACCGTGCCTTTGCCCTGCTGGTGCGCAGGAACCACAGCTGGAGCAGGACCACGTGCCTGCACCTGGCCACTGAAGCTGATGCCAAGGCCTTCTTTGCCCATGATGGTGTGCAAGTAAGTGGCTGATCAGCCTAAGGATGGCCAGGGAGCAAAGAAGGTTGGCAGAGCCCAGGCTACACAGACAGGACACTGAGGTCCCTTTGTTAATGTCCCAGCCTGAAGCTTTTAGCCCATGTCCAAGCTATGTAGGGGAGGGACCAGGAGAGTGGCTGAATTTCAACTTCCTCCATCAAGAATACTTTCCTGGCTTGGTTCTTGGGCCCAGCAACACCTGTTCTCAGTTTGGTTGTCTATAACCCCAATCCATAAGAGCTGGGGGTGTGGCTCATTTGATTGTGTGGCAACATGCTTGAAGACCTGGGTTCAATTCCCAGCACTCAATAATCCAGGTGTAATGGCACATGTTAGCAATCTTATCACTACGGAAGTAGAAACAGAAGGCTCAGGAGTTCCAGGCCATCTTTGGTTATGTAGTTGATAGTGATAGTTATCCTAGGTTACAGGAGACTTCTCCAAAGAAAAAAGAAGAAAAGGCAGGCAGGCGGGCTTCAAAACAATCAAACACATCCTCCTATAAAGAGTCTGCCCTTCTGCCTGAACAGGTGCTCCAGGAGGGGGCTTGAGAGGAGTCTGGGAAGGGCATATCAGGTACACAGCCCTTTGTGAGTGAAAGTGTGGTGACAAGCAACCAGAACATGGGACTTTATTCTAGGCATTCCTGACCAAGATCTGGTGGGGAGACATGGCCACAGGCACACCCATCCTACGGCTTCTGGGTGCCTTCACCTGCCCAGCCCTCATCTACACAAACCTCATCTCTTTCAGGTAGGTTGATATAGGCAGGAGCAGGTGCCAGTCTCATTGTTCTCATGTCTCACAGCCTTATGTCTGATTGGCTATGTGAGGCCCCCCTTCTATGTTGGTCCAGTATTTTCTTTGGTCTATGTGCTTGGAATATTCTGTGTTGCAGTGAGGATGCCCCGCAGAGGATTGACCTGGAAGATTTGCAGGAGCCAGACAGCATGGATATGGAAAAGAGCTTCCTATGCAGCCAGGGTGGCCAGTAAGGAGTGACAGGGGGTGAAGGGGACAAAGAGATACAGGAAGGATGCAAGAAGTGGAGAAGGAAGGAGCTAGAAAACAGAAAGATAGAGTGGGCCTGGAAACATAGGGGGCAGAAAAAAGCAGAGGAGACTGTGAGCTAGAAGGGACAGAGCAGGGCTAAGAAGGTAGGGGAGGGTGGGGGCTAAGAAGAATGGAGAATGTGGGGGGAAGGATGGAGAGAGAGTAAAGACTACGACTAGGCAGTGGCCAGCTGCCAGACACGTGGTAGACAGAGTCAGGCTCCCATGGGGTACTGTGGTTTAGTACATCCTCACCATGGTGACCTTTGCACTCACACAGATTGGGGAAGCTAACAGAGGCACCAAGGGCTCCAGGCGATCTAGGCCCACAAGCTGCCTTCCTGCTCACACGGTGGAGGAAGTTCTGGGGCGCTCCCGTGACTGTGTTCCTGGGGAATGTGGTCATGTACTTCGCATTCCTCTTCCTGTTCACCTATGTCCTGCTGGTGGATTTCAGGCCACCACCCCAGGGGCCATCTGGGTCTGAGGTTACCCTCTATTTCTGGGTGTTCACACTGGTGCTGGAGGAAATCCGACAGGTTAGTGGCCAGCATGGCCTGCTCCTGGGCTCTGCAACTCAGGCTATGTTATATGTGCCTCAGGTGGGATCTGCTCTGGGGGAGCTAGGACTTTTTAATCTATAGAACAAGACCACCGTGTGGCTTTTCTGTCAACCCATTCTACTGAGTCCTGGTCCTGGTCACAGAGTGAGCCCCAGTCCCAGATCCAGACCAAGCTCCCAATCTTAATCAGATTAAGTCCTAATCCTAGTCACAGACTGAGTCTTAGTCATCAGTTTGACCCCTGATCCCGGTCACAAACAGAGCTCCAGTCCTAGAGCCAACCTGAGCTGACTTCAGCTCCATCCTGAGTCCTGATCTCTGCTCCAGATTGATCATGATCATGCTTCCCTAGTCAGAGTCTGAACCCTGACCTGAGTCATTGGCTAAGTCCAGACACTCAATGGAAACTGACCCTGAATTTCAGCTGGAGACAGTCCTGACCCTAAGTTTAGATTGACCTCATTTTTTTTTTTTTGTCCCCAGACTTATCCCTGAAATCTCTTCCATTGAGACCTCTAGTTCTAGCCATACAGTGGGTGCTAGTCATCAACTGACTCTGATTAACTTGGAAACTGAGCTCCGAGTCATGCAGATTCCACCCTGGTCTCAGCAAGAGAGATCTGGTACTGCAACTAGGTTTTCTCCCTCTGTCAGGGCTTCTTTACAGATGAGGACACACACTTGGTGAAGAAGTTCACTCTGTACGTGGAAGACAACTGGAACAAGTGTGACATGGTGGCCATCTTCCTGTTCATTGTTGGTGTCACCTGTAGGTCTGTAGTCTCAGGTGGGCTGGTGGGCAGGCTCTAGGAGACCTCCTTAGCTCTCTGAAACCCCAATGTGGTCCTGGAACCTGGTTTTTGGCCAGTTGACTAACATACTTTGTGTCTGGGGGGAAACCTCTTGCCCTCCATGGGCACCAGCAGCCTTATCCAGCCTTTGTCCCTCTCCAGAATGGTGCCCTCGGTGTTTGAGGCTGGCCGGACCGTTCTGGCCATTGACTTCATGGTGTTCACACTTCGGCTCATCCACATCTTTGCTATTCACAAGCAGTTGGGTCCTAAGATCATCATTGTAGAGCGGATGGTGGGTTCTTGGGTCCCTGACCCTTGAGAGGGGTAAGGTACTGGGAACCCCACCCTGGATAGATGGGGAACCTAGATTCAGTGGATAGTGACCTTAAACCTGTCAGGGGGGGTGAGTCTCTGGGGATCCCAGCCCTAGATAGCTGCAGAGCCCAAAGGAACACGGACTCATAGATGGGAAGGGCACTGAGATATGACTTTGGATGGGGATGAGGTACCAACTGTGTCCACATAGAGGAGTGACCCTTATAACTCCAGCTTTGGGTACATATCAGCCCATGGGGCCCTAATCCTTGGTGAGATGAGCTCCCCAGAACCCTAACTTGGGTTAGGGGTGAGCCCTCTGGAACCTTGACCTTGGGTGGTGGTGAGCCCTGTGGTATCCCAATCCTGGGACCATCCACTCTAGATGGGGGGGTAAGTACTGAAACCCCAACCAAGTTAATGGTAAGAACCCTAACACCTCAGGCCTGGGAGGGGATGACTTCCCTGGGACTCTAACCCTAGGTTGAGGTGAAACCCTGGAACTCCAACCCTAGGTAAGGGTAAGCTCTCTGAACTCCACCCTGGGGTAGAGTGAGCCCCTCTGTGACCCCTGAGGGCAAGTTCCCACCCAGGCCATCCATGTCCTGTGACCCTCCCCTTGCAGATGAAGGATGTCTTCTTCTTCCTCTTCTTTCTGAGCGTGTGGCTTGTGGCCTATGGTGTGACCACTCAGGCCCTGCTGCACCCCCATGATGGCCGCCTGGAATGGATTTTCCGCCGTGTACTGTACAGGCCTTACCTGCAGATATTTGGGCAAATCCCTCTGGATGAAATTGATGGTTTGTACTGAGCCAGGAAGGGTGGGCTGATGGGCTGGTGGGCTTTAGGATATGTACTCCTCCACTGGGACTTCTGGGTTACCAGGTCCCTAGCAGAAAATGGTTGAGACAATGACATCCTAAGTCTAGACCACAGGTCTTGCATACCTTCTAGGCTGAGATCCAGAGTAGAGTAAGACACAGCCAGCCATGGAGTGCCTGCCCAACCTTTCCCTGGCTGGGAAGTAGGCCATGAATATGTAAGGCTGGCTTTCTTCTTGGGGAGGTCAAGTGATGTAATGGGCCTCAACTTGTGTGTGTTGTTTGTTGGTGTCAGTGGTGTGAGGCTTGTCTGTAATTATGAGTGTCCCCTCAAGCTAAGCCCTACACCTAGTTAGGGCTGATGGAGATTCTAGGGGCTTCATGACAAGTGGATGCAACTCTGTACTTACTGCAGGGGTCTTGTGGGTAGTTGAGGAAGAAAAACCCTGGAGGTAGAATGGGGACCTAGGAGGACCTAAGGTGGCTAAGATTGGGTAAACATAGGGATTCAGCTCATTAGGCCAGAAAGAGTCCCAGAGAATGGGGGATCAGGACAGAGGCTCCATATGTCACTACTGGATATGTGCAGGCTTAGAGATAGGGTACAGATTCAGGCATTGGGGGAGGTGTCAGTGTTCTGGCTAGTGTCAAGGGACTTAGTGTTATCTAACCATGAGGTCATGCAGTTTGGATGGTCAATAGAAGCCTGACCCCAGCCATCCTGGGGGAGTCCATTAATGAGGCCAGGTCAGCAATTACAACACTTGATGAATATTTGTCAACAGATGACAGTGAGATTGGAGCAAGCCCAGGCCTCCAGGGACAGAAGGGCTGGAAATTAACTTCTAATTGGGGTGTTCCCAAGCCATACTCTGGGCTATTTCCTTCTCCCCACCACACTGCCTTTGGTGTTTGTTCAACCTGAGCCATCACTTTTCTAGGCCATTAGCTTAAACAGACATTGCCTGTTTCTCCCTTCCCCAGAGCCATATGGCCTCATGGCCCCAGTCCCTGGGGCCAGGAAGAGGAAGGTGAGTACCCCAGCCAGGGCATCTCTGGGGTCTCAGTTCCATAGTAACTACAACTCTGGTTTCTTCTCCACGGGTATTGAGAAACAAGCTCAGGCCACTTGGCAGCTTAGAAGGGTAGCAGGAGGAGGGATGGAGGCCACTGCAGGGTCAGCAGAACCACTATAGATGTAGCAGGCAGAGTGAGCCATGAAGCAGACTTACCAGTCCCTACACACTGTGTCGACTATGCCAAGAGTGGACTGGTATTCTCTAACATGCCTGTGCTCAGAGGGAAACTGAGGCCTGGGCAGTTCTGGCCCAGTCTGCGGGGTATAGAGACCTGGGAAGTTCTCACTTCTCCTCCACATCACACACTTCCTCCTTTCCCCACCAGTCTCTGGGCTTCAGGGCCAAATTTGTGTTCAATCAGGCCAGGCAGGCCTTCTCAGACCTCAGGCAGGATTTATGGCTTTTCAAAGGAGAGCTTGGCCACCTCTCTGGGGCACCTAGGGAAGGGATGAGAGCTGGAGAAACAGAACCTGGAGCAGATTCATAGGTTGGGGGTTGGGGTGGCTGCTAAGGCAGGCTTGGAGGGGGCAAGACAGGATTTGGCACTCTCAGATGACTGAATGCACCCCTCCATCCAGTAGAACACACCACAACTCACATGGCTTGACTGGTCATAATAATTCACTGGGTAAACAAGGCAGAGATTTGTCCCAGAAAGACAAGAGAGACAAGGTCAGAAGAATGCCAGTACATACAGGTAGACCTTGAAAGTCAAATATCCAAAAATTGTACCCCAAGGCAGAGCTAGAAGAACAGAAGCAATAACTCACTGAAGTGTACAGGTGGTGCACCTGCATGCACGCATGCATATATGCCCACACCTACTTACACAGACAGTTATGCACCAGCACACAGCACAAAGACAGCCCTGCAGGCTTGGCCAGGGTGGGGCCCTGCAGGGGAGAAGCATAAATAAAAGGAATGGCATTTATAAGGGGCTAGCATTGTGACTCAGAGTCCTTGGGGGGATGCCCAGGGGTTTGGATACTCCCATTATGGGCAGAGATACCTTGAAAGCTGCAGGTTTACAACCATCTAGGAACCCTGAGTGGGAAAGGCATGGGCAGGAGGCCTTTCTAGGGTAGATGGAGGAGTCGTTTCATGCAATGACAGACAGGAAAGGGTTCCATGACTCTTGTTCTCACTTCCTGACATGGACTGGGCTTACCTCCATGGAATCCCAGTGGAGGAGGCAGACAATGAACAGTCCACCTGTTGGTTTGGTGCAACTAGGCCTGGCTTCTCACAATGGGACTTTTGGTGCTTAAATTAGCTAGCCCCATGTGAATCAGGCCCCTGGCCACTTACCCAGCACCTGCACCCTGTTGGCCTCCGCTTGGAACCACACTCCCAGTCTGAAGGTGTCTGTTTGCCTTGCAGAGGCCCGTGTGAACTGTTCTCTTCACCCTCTGATGCTGGAGAGCTCAGCTTCCTGCCCTAATCTCTATGCCAACTGGCTGGTTATCCTCCTACTGGTTACCTTCCTGCTCGTCACTAATGTGTTACTTATGAACCTTCTGATCGCCATGTTCAGGTACCCTCCTGCCTCTACTTCTGGCCACCTGACCTCACTAATTCATGCTACCTCTTAGTAGGGCTGGTCTTAGGGTGCTGACAGAGACAGGATCCATGTCCTAGTATTTTGCTGCTGTGTCCACTGGGCTGGATCTGCAGTAGAAAGCCAACACTCCAGGTATGGATACCTGGAGCCCACCCCTACTGTCTATCCTGTTAGGAAGGTGACTCTAGAGGGTTGGGGACTCAGAGCTGTATAAACAACCCCACTGAGTAAGCTCCACTGCAGTATACCTGAGAATGTGTCTGAGCTGTGCTGGACCCCCATCCTAGCCTCCTTTCTGTTGCTTTGATAAAATTGACTGAAAGCAACTTAGGAGAAGAAAGGGCTTATTTCATCTTACACTCCCAGATCACAGTCCATCACCAAGGGAAGTCAGGTCAGGAGCTCAAAGCAGGAACCACAGAGGAGTGCTGTTTGCTAGCTCCTCAGGCTCATGTTTAGCTAGACTTCTTACACAGCTCAAGACCTCTTGCACAGGGAATGGTGCAGCTCACAGTGGGCTGGGCCCTCCTCCATCGATCGAATTCCCCCTAGACACGCCCACAGCTCAGTGGATCTTGACAGTCCCTCTATTGTGGTTCCCTTCTCAGATGACTCGAGGCTCTGTCAGGTTGATGGTTAAAGCTAACTCTGTTAGCCTCCATCTTTCTGAAAGGGCTCCCAGCACAGCCTAGCTACCCACTGGATGCAATGGGGGATGCCATATAAGGAGTGGGAGGTGAAGGGGTGAGATGAAGGATGGAAAATGGGATACAGGAGGTTGCATGTGGGATGGGAAGTAGATGTCGAGTTAAGGTAGGGTGCTTTCATGGCAGGAAGAGCAGCTTATAAGGCAAGGGCTTGACTATGTGCCCTGTAGCTACACATTTCAGGTGGTGCAGGGCAATGCAGATATGTTCTGGAAGTTTCAACGCTATCACCTCATCGTTGAATACCATGGACGACCAGCTCTGGCCCCGCCCTTCATCCTGCTCAGCCACCTGAGCTTGGTGCTCAAGCAGGTCTTCAGGAAGGAAGCCCAGCACAAACGGCAACACCTGGGTGAGGCCCCAGGCCGGATGCCAACGCTCCTGAGGGTCCCAACTGACAGAGGAGACCACAGAAGGGGCTGGGGTTTCTCATCTAGGCCCTTCCCAGGTTAACCAAAGTTCCAGGTACAGACTAGACAGCCAAAAGGTCAGCTTGTCCCCTTGCAGCCTGAAATCCCCGCATGGGGCTTATTTGTGTCATCCACCTGGTGCCCTGCCCGATGGCATCTGCCCTTGGTCAACCTTGCACTAGCCTGGGCCTGGGCTCTCCCTAGGGGCCCACATACCTCTCCAAAGCTTGCTGTTGTTTCCCACATTGCCAGAGAGAGACTTACCTGACCCCTTGGACCAGAAGATCATTACCTGGGAAACGGTTCAAAAGGAGAACTTCCTGAGTACCATGGAGAAACGGAGGAGGGACAGCGAGGGGGAGGTGCTGAGGAAAACAGCATACAGGTGGGGCCTCCTGTGGGACAGCAAGCATATGAGGCTCAGGCTGGCAGGTGCCATCATTTCTGTTCACGAGCTGCCCAGAGATGTAGAAAGGGCCCTGCCAGGAGGCAGGTGAACTCAGATGCAGCAGGGCTGAGCTGACCTCGATCAGCTGGGTATTATGAGGGGCAGTAAGTCTGAGAGGGGCTCCCCATTGTGAACACATGAAGGTGGGGGAATATCTAGCCTTTTCAGTATTGGGTGGGGTTTTCTGAACTGCCTTTAGGCTGGGTGAGTCCATCTAGTGGCAGTAACAGGACCTCTGAGCTGGGGAAACATGGCTGGGTCACAAGATCCAGCTCTCTTGCTCTAGGAGGAAGGTGTATATGTGTGGGGGTTGAGAGCATAAGCCCATAATTAGGCATCTTTCTGCAATGGGACTCTCTTCCTCCTCTCTCATGTCTGAAGATCCACCCCCAGGTGGTGCTAGGTGGTGGAGGGGCTGTCCCCGAACGCTTACAGGGATGACCGGCTGTTTATCCTATTGCTTGGTGGTCTATTTTGCCTTACTTCAAGAAGGACACTCACTCTCTTGGAGGGTACAGAAGTGCTCCATATTCATAGACAGGGCCCAGATATCTTTATCCCAAGATAAAGACTGGAAGGACAGTAGAGCAAGAGGCAACATCCGACTGAGGCCCTCCCACCCCCACTCCGAGAAAGCAGTTAGGACTCCCAGGCTCCCCCTTGTGGAGTGCCATGGAAGTGTCACAACTGCGGCTGGCCCTGCTTTCCACAGAGTGGACTTGATTGCCAAATACATCGTGGGGCTGAGAGAGCAAGAAAAGAGGATCAAGTGTCTGGAGTCACAGGCAAGCTAGCAACCCACTATCCACTTTCCTTCCTGGGGTGGTGACATCCTTCTGGTTCTGTGAGAATTACCACAGCCCCGTATCAGCTTTCTGATGGGTAGCATTAGGGCCTGGACAGAGTGGAAGGATTATGGGCAGGACAGGTGAGACCTCAGGGCAGAGGCATTTGTTAGCCTATGCCTGTCCCTGCCCCAACTCACTTTAGAGACCCACTGTGCTTCTAGAGTTGGTCCAACAAAACCTAGGATCAGCATCACATCCGGTCACCATCCCTTATCACGCACTATGGGGGGACCTGGTCCAGAGTGTGGAGTCCCAGGGCAGCAGTAGCCCTGGCAGGAGGGCAATCACGTGGGAGGAAAGCAACCCCTGCCCCCAAGTAACCCCCTCAACCCCCAGCACCCCCCGGCCACCAAAGTCCCAGTACCTCCCTTGGCTTTCTCCAGGCCAACTACTGTATGCTCCTCTTGTCCTCCATGACTGATACACTGGCTCCAGGAAGCACCTACTCAAGTAAGTGTTGGTTCAGGCCATGGGAATGAGATGGGTATGGGCCCCTCCCTTCGGCCACCAGATTAGGGCAAGAGAAAAGCTGTGGGCTGCATATCAGGTCCTGCCTTCTCCACCTGTGCTAGAGGTTCCTGGTACCCTTGGCAGGGCACTGTTCCTGAGGCATACAGGTGCCCAAGGCACAGCAGGTTCCCCAAGGCTCTGCCTAGCACTGACCTTGCTAGCCTCATCACTTTCCATGTCCTGGCTCTTGCCTCACTCCTGCCCTGCCCCAGCTGGGGCTCTCCAGCTGAGGGTCCTTTCCTCCTTTCTTGCTCCCAGGCTCTCAGAACTGTGGTCACAGGAGTCAGCCAGCCTCTGCTAGAGACAGGGAGTACCTAGAGGCTGGTATGCCACCCTCAGACACCTGAAATGGAGAAACCACTTGCCCTAGAGGCCCAGACCTGGCCAAGCTGAGCTTTTGGGTCATATCAACCTTCCCCTACTCCCAGCATCCTGGAGAAATGGTCTTCAAGACCTTGCCACAGACCACTTCTTGGATATCCTTCCTATGAAAATGAAACTCATGTCTTTGCATCTATCTGGAAGCCCCAGAGGTATTCTTTCTGGCAGGGGAAGTTTTTTCATGTCCTACCTAAAGCTTTCACCAGCTTGGACTGGACAGCTGGAACTGGCCAAGTCCCACACAGGAGGACACCATCTGCCTGGATGGGTACTTAGGTCTAGCCTCTGTCTTACCCTGAGTTCCTAAAAAGCCAACGTCTTAAACACTAGAGGTTTCTTTCTGTCATCTGACCCATTCTTCATCAGCCAACCAGCTTCTAGAGGGCAAGACTCGGATCTACTGTAATCAGCTCCCATTTTTCAGCCCCCACAGCATTATTTGTGTGATCATTCTGGCACAAACCCCAAGATACTGCTCAAGGGTATCCAGTGCTATTTTACTTTCTATAAAGCCCGTAGATCACCACAACTCAACTAAACTGGACCACAGGGGTGGCTAAACCAACATCTCAAACACCTGAAGAACATGGAGGGTTATCTGACCCAATGAATGGTATCTCTGTTCCTTCCATTGTTCTTCAAACTAAATGACCACCCAGGTCCTTTTTAGGGGAACTCAGAATGGGGACTACAGAGGCTGGGGCAGACTTGGTGCTTAGCAGGCCAGGCTAGCTAACCTGGTCCAAGTCCATAGCCTCCACATGAAATACTCGTCCTTCTCCTCCTCCTGACCTACCATCAGCTGTGTCTTACACAGAGGTCACAAATCCTAGAGACATACACCTGGACACCAACCATATGCTGGCTCACAACTTATTCTCTTCCTATAGCCTGTGGTCTGTACAGGCCTAGTGCTGGGAACGCACTGGTGTCTGGGGATGGTGGACAGATTAGGCTTACCCACTATTATCAAGGGCACAAGGCTGAGCACCGCTATGAGCCCACTCCCTCTGGGTAGGTTCACCAGTGACAATGTAAATGACCATGGCAAACCTTCACTGGGGCGGTAAAGGCAAGGTGAGGCTGGCAGAGATGTGGTCCTGTAGTTAGCTGCCCAGGGCTGTTTAGACAGAACTATTGAGTGGGGCCCAAAAAACTTCCACAAAATTCAAGATATTTGAAACCTTTATTATTCACCCCAAAACACTGGGGCACAAAGGTCTTCAAGGTCCCCTGACCCACAATTCCCAGTCTCTGCCAGAGCTGCTGCACACATACCCCTACTACAAATAGTCCACACCTTCCCACCTGGACTGGCCAGGTGAGGGGGTGGAGTGATGGCACTGCAGTCAAACTGAGGGTCCTCTCTCAGACCCTGTACCCTCTGGGTTACTGTCTCTGTTCCGAAAGTGGTCTCTGCTTCTCTTTTTGCTGCCATGGAAACCAACAGCCTTCATACCTATGGGGCCTGATGGGGACTCAGGATGGGCAGCTTCTGAAGGTACCACCACCTCTGGCTGTACCTGGTGGCCACTCCATTCCTCAGCCTCAGGCCCAGCGAGATGGGCTAGCTCCACAGAGGCCTCACTCCCAGCACCTGACACAACCCCCTTCTTTAGGACTCTCTTCCTCTCAGTCCTAGCCTCACTGCCCCGCACTGGTTTGGTGAAGACCACTCTTCCCTCCCCACAGCTAGAGGGGTCCTGGTTGAAAGAGGGCACATAGTCTGTGGGGGACGCCTGGTTTCGGGAGCTCAGGAAGGCCAGGGCAGCATCACGATTGCTCTGCTCACTGGCTTCAGACACATCTTCCAGACTGTATTTGGTCCATCGCTCAGGGTGTGAAACATAATCAGGGACAGGGAGTACTCTGGTCGGGCCAGTGCTCCCATGCACTCTGCTCAGGCTCCTTGCTGGAGTCTGACTTGGGGGAGCCACAGGTCGCTTGAAGCTGCCATTGTCACTCACACTGGTTTGGGGAGCAGAGCATGGTGCCTGCCGGGCTGCACTCTCCAGACAATCAAAGATACTGTGGCTGCGCTGGGAGAAGGTAGAGCTCATGCCTCGGAGGTGGAACGGCTGCACTGCAGTGGTGGGGATGCCCGTGGGGGGCGAGGGAGGGTCATCAGGGCCGGAGTCCTCCTGGCCCTCCCCGGAAAGCCTCTCTGGGGACAACACTTGGACCTCTGCACCACTAGGTAAGCTGAGGTCCGAGTCCGAGTCGCTGAGGGAGACGGTGTCAGAAGGCAGGGTGTCATCCTCCGTGGGTTCCTCAGCCTCCAAGCCAGCCTCTGTCTCCGCCATACGACCTGACACCCGCCCCACCTGTAGCAAAGCAGTCCCAGTTCCGCGTGAGAGGTGTACTTAAGGCCGCACCCCTCCCCGTCCTCCCAGGCTCCCGTCATTCACCTCCACTGTGAGCCAGGCGCCTCTACTCAGCCAGACGTGATGCCTCGCGAAGCTGGGTGGCTAAAGGGTATCCTAGCACGCACAGATGTGGAGCTGTAGGTTAGGTGGGGTTAAGGAAAGAGTGAACCATGAGGTCATAACAGTGTGGACATACAATAGATGAGCGCTGGGAGATGCTGGTGACAGGGGATCTCCATTAGCTGCTCGTCCCATCACGGACTCTCAGCAAAGCGCAGCCTCTCTGGGTACACACTGCAGGGCACCACCCAGGTCCGGAAGAAGGGCTGGCAGAAACAGGCAAGGGACTGGCCTGGTCGCGGCCCTAGGGAGGCCAGTGCTCACCGTTCCAGCGTCCGTACACGCTCCAAAACCCTGCCGCCTTTGCCGCGGCGTCCCGCCAGTTTCCCGGGATTCCGGCCTGTTCAAGCTCGCTTGGGTTCCTGGGAAACCGAGTCTCTGGCTATCAGAATATCGGGGCTTCAGCGCCCGAGAAACTACAACTCCCAGAAGGCAATGCGTCGCTGCCCTACGCTTGTCAAGACTAATAACCTTAACACGTGTGCCATCCCGAAGATCGGAGTGCATACGGAAGTCCACCCAGAAATGACGACAGGGGAAAAGGCGGAGCCACGATTCCCATAATACTTCAGGGCTAACTGCCGATCGCAAAGGGTTGAGGCCTGCAGCGTCGTCTGTCGGAAGTCGCCTGGGCCCGATCTGACACAAGGAGGAAGTGCGTCACCACGCACTGGGAGCGCCAACCAATTTTCTAGACACTTCCGGCCCTAGACGGAAGTGGTGCGGGTCTTTTGCTTTGTTGGCTTTCTGGAGTGAGGCGGGACCAAGGTCCTGGTTGGCTCTTGGCATATAGAGATGTAGTGGTCCCTGGGGTGGGTTGGTTGGGGACTTCAGAAATTCGAGACCGCTACCCTGGGCACTGCCTGTGTTTCCTGACGCAGGCACGGACGCTTTAGCTGCTGGACCCTACTATTCAACTCACACATAATCCTCCTCTAGGCCTGGGGCTGTTTTCTTGCATCCTTAGGGACCATAGCCTGAGGATCTACGGGGCTGCTGCATGCTCCGCTTCTTTCCTGTTCTTAAAGCTGTGCAGCAGGCCTCCAACAGCCTTGGCCCGGTGCCCATGGGCCTCACAACATAGAATATAAAGGGTTCCTCAGACCAGAAGCAATCCAAACATGGAACAGGTTGCACAGGTGTGGGGGATGGAGGTGGCCGAGACCTAGAACGCCCTAGTACAAGCTTAGGGCTCACCGACAAATCAGCCTAATGGGAGGCTGCTAGAAGCTGGGACCTGAATCTTAGCCAGGACCTCTCTAGTGGCCAATTAAATATGCCAGCAGCCTGGGGGAGAGGTGCAGGCAGGAGTCAAAGGGAAAGAGACAGTGGTGGTTGCCCCTGGCGTCCGGGAGGTTGCTTACGCTGATCCTCAGTTCACAGGGCTAAGTGGACTGCCTACTTGCCTTTTACTTCCAGACACAAGCTAGAGATACTCAGCTCAGTGGAATATTTCCAAGCACCTAGATACCTGGGATGGGGTGATGGTCTAACTTTTACTATCCTGTCCCTCAAAAGGAGGATGTTCTTGCAGCTTATCCCCAACATTCTGTACTGAATTTCCCTGCTATGTGGCTCCTACCCGATTCAGCCTGACTTGGCATGTCCAACAGATGAATGGAAATGAGGTCAAGGCTGGTGTAAGGTCAGCATTGTGCTCCCAGTCCAGGGAGGTACAAATAAGGGAGTACTCACATGGAGTGCTCCCAGGGTCCCAGCCCTCCCCACCCACTGTGTTCCACAGCCTCTATTGGACCTGCTCACCCTGTGCCTGGCAAAGTTCAGAGCTGATGAGCCAGGTCTCTGACACCACTGGCACAGGAAGAGGTCTGGCAGTCCCATTAGCATGCCTGATTTTTTTCCTCCTTTATTAAATGACTGTCTCAAGATTTAATTACAGTTGAAGGTGACACGTTAGAAAGAATAAGTGCATTGAAGGCATAAGAGTGCTTACAAACCCAGCTCTTGAAATGGAGGCAGGAAAGGGACAAGGATTAAAAAGATGTGAGCGATGTGACCCACAGTGGGCAGCGTGGGTGAACATGGCCCTCTAGCTTGGCTACACAGCCTCTGGGCAAGTAGCTGTGGAGGAGGTTTGGCTCAGCAGGCAGAACTCTCCAGGGGTCCCAGAAGTACAGGGCCCTGCAAGCCAGGGCCAGCTCCATCCTTACATCCCCACATATGCCACCTATGTGTGATGTCAGCTCCCAGAAGGTAACAGGAAAAGTTCAGAACAAAAAACCTCAAAAGTAAAAAGGCTAAGTGTAGCAGAGTAATACAGAAATATTATATACACAGACCATGGCCCCCAAGGTAGCCTCTGGTCACTCCAGGGACCCTCTGGTGCAAAACAAAGGGCCTTAGTACACGGAGCTGTTCCGGATGCCACAGCACAGCACCATGCTCAGAATCATCTCGAAGATCTGCAGGAGGGAGGAGCACAGTCAGCACCTAACACCCTGGGAAGGATGCCACCCACCCACCCACCCACCTACCCGAGGCCCTGTGCTTACCATAATGACGGCTACCACAATGGCCGCAATTCCGATGAGGTACAGCTTCCCAGAAAAGAGCTCGTCGATTTTCTGATGGCAATCATCCTGTAGGGATGGCAAGAGGGTGGTTAGCAGTCAGAGGCTAAGTCACAGACACCACCCTACTCAGTGACTGAGCCTATGTATTATAGCTTATCTTCCATCAAAAAATAAATTTAAAACACATGGACCTGCTGCCCATGTCCTTTTCTATCATGGGGTAGTGTTTTTGACCTCACTAGCACCTAGGGACCACTCAAGAGAACAGGATGTTGCAGGGGCTAACCCAGGCTGTCAGGACCCTGTACCCCACTAAGTGAGATGGTCTATGGGCCTTTCAGAGGTCCTGCTCAAAGTGCTGATCTTCTTGGTGGGCCACATCCCCTACCTACCACCCAGGCTATGACACCCATCCCCACTCCATGCCACCTTCATTAAGGAGGTGAAGATGTTGGTGCCTGAGGGACACAGGCTGTTCCTCAGCACGGTGGTGGTCAGTGAGGTCAGCGTGCTGGAGCCACAACAGTTGAGCTGCAGAGACCAAGAACAACACTGTCAGCTTTGGATATCCAGGAGACAGGGAAAGATCAAGCACACAGCACACCGTCACTCCAAAATACACTTGGGGGCTGTCCCTCTGCCCTGTTTGTCATCCTGCACAGGAGCCCTATTCCTCCAAACCCCTGGAAAAATGAGGCCCATTAGATTTCTACTTGGGGACCCATAAATCACAGAGGATACCCTTTCCCAGGCCCTGTCTTGTTACAGAGGTCTGGGAAGAAAGGAGACTCATGACCCCACACACCAGGAACCCCACAACCTGCCCTCCTGCTCCAGCCTAGCTGTACCGTCTCATGGAAGGTCTTCACCACAGCCTTGGCATTGTTGGCCTCATCATCCACCACAGCCTGCTGGAGGGCCTGGTCGTAGAACTGCTTCACATCCTTGGCGATCTGGGGGAGAATCATGGTCACATGCAGTGTAGGGGCTACTACCAAGAATACTCAGCTCCTCATGATGGGCTCAACCTGATGCCACCTCTTCCACTGAGCTCCCAAGACCCTGCCCCCACCAGCAGGCCCCAGAAATTTAAAAAGTACCCTATAACTATGGGCTCAGAGCCACCCACACCTGTTGGTGGGCTGAGGGCATATCTCCCTCCCCCCTAGGCTTACCTGATCTTTGTTTACGAAGCCCCAGATGCCTGCAGCCACCTCACAGGCAAACAGGATCACAAGGCAGGTGAAGAACTAGGGGAAAGAAGAGGTCAGAGCCTTGACCAGCAAGCCCAGGCCTAGTCCACATGACCAACAACTATGTGCCAAGGGGGTTGGCCATATCCACTGACTATGTCCTGATTAAGAATGAGCCACATAGAACCATGAGAGACAGAGCCTGATGCAGCCCTGCACTGAGATGGTCCAAGTTTTCATGACCTCACCTTGCTTTCTATTCTGCAGGATGTGGCTGGCTAAGAAATGCAGTTGACAAATCCATGTGTCTACAGCCTTCACTGAGGCGCATGCAGCAATATTTCCCCCCTTATCCTGACCTCAGTTTCCTCACCTCCTTTATCCTACACCCATGGGAAGGTTAAACTATGAAGTGTGCTTCGTTCCCCCCACTTTTGATACTGGCAGGGCCTCCCTCCCAGGCTGGCCAGGCTCTAGAAGGCATATCTGGGTCTCAGCTTCATCAGTAGCTAGTGTGGCCAGGAACACTAAGGCTGCCTTTAGGGGTGAGACACTCTTCTGGAGTTTATGCTTTTCTAAACAGAAACCACTTTTTCCAACATGTGTATTCATACTCAGACTCAATGGAAATCAAACAAATAGGAAAACCAAAACCTTGGGGGAAGACACATAAGTTGCCAGAAACCCTGCTCCCCAGCCCTTCAGCCCTTTGTACTTACCGTCCCCAGCAGGCACTGGGACTCCTGGATGGCCCCATAGCACCCCAGGAAGCCTACAAACATCATCACAGCTCCCACAGCAATGAGAATGTAGATGCCTGGGGGAGGGGAAGACCTGAGTGAGCAGGCTGCATGCATCACTGCCTGACACAGGAAGACCTGACTTGCAACCACAACAGGCAGAGGCTAGCAATGTGCGCTGTCTGAGCCTCAGTGTCCTGCTGGAGGAGCTGCCACTGCCACCAGAGGACAAAACAGCAATTCAGTGCCCAGAGAACATGGGTGATCTCCATTTCACAGGTATGTTCTTCTCTAGAGCCAGTCACCCACCACCTGCACCTGAGAGCAGGAACCCTCAAGCACTCACTGTAGAGGGCTGAGACAGACTACCCATTTCAGTGAATGAAATGGGGAAGTGGCTTGGGTGTCAGGGGCCGATGCCTAGGACTCCCGTTACCACTCCCATTACCGTGTAAGTGCGAAGTCAAGGGTAAGCTGTGCCAGTAACCAACTCCAGGCACCTCATCTCAGGAACACTGGTGCATAACCGTTGTGCTCACCCCTGGGAAAGCCCACTGTGCCTCTGAAGAGCCCTCCATCTCTTGGTCCCTCGGTAGAAGCAGCCCATCCCCCAGTCTCCACGGCAACACTGGAGAGCAGTCCAAGCTTCCTTGCACAGAGTCAGACCCATTGTTCCCTGCCTGGCCAGACCAGAGGAGAAGGCACCACAGCCTGGACCTACTGCCAGACTTAGAAATAAATAGGCCAAATCCTTTGGCCTCACTAAACACGTCTGGTCCAGGGAAAGCCTCCCACCAGGGCTGCCTAGAAACTGTTTTCCCCTCTGCCTCCCAACCAGCAGAACACCCATGACCAGGCCCCTGTTGTTGGGGTTCCTGACCTCAAGATGAGATGTAGGCTCTGTCTCAACAGGAGGATGCATACAGGGCACCCAACACACAGGCACTGTCCCAGGACTTCCCAGGCCTAGGCACCGTAATAGGCCTAGCACACATCTCATCTGAAGCTTCTTGGTGTTGTCTGGGATGTTTAGCAAGCCCTGAACTAACACTCCTATGCACTAGATGAGGCACCTTTTTCAGGGCCACATCTGCTCCTATAGGGGCTCAGTTCAGGGCAGCAGGGGGCTCCAGAGGCCAATTCAGATTGGGCAGGGACACAGCAACAGAGTAGCTCCTAACCATAGGCCATGGGCCTTGCTGTCCAGCACCCAACCTGCTACACAGTCCAGTCCCTAAGACTATTTCCCCAGTACCCAAGAGGCCATAACCACAGGTTTTGGGCAGGTGGCTGAGCAACTATGGAACTGGAGCCTGGTGTAGACTCTCGTGAGAGCATGAGGACACAGACCTGCTTCCTAGCCACGCTATCTGGGATTTTCAGGGTACCCAGCCTCTCCTGCCATACCAGTGCAGAGTGGAAGCACAGCTTCCCCCTTGTGGAAGGTCCATGGGACAGTTCTACCTGTCTGTCTCTGATGCCGAGATCACCCTTGTGAAGATATCCATACCACTTGCTGCTACATGACAAGCCAGTCTCAATATGAGCTGGTGGGCATCCTCCTCCTCCTCTGAAGGTACCAGATCCAAGATGGGATAGCTAATGTGGGCCCTTCCCTACTAACAACCACATCTGAAAACTGCTACCCCTCACGGCTTTCCTCAAAGGAGACCAGGTTCTGCCCGTTCCCATATTGCCTCGACTCCACTACTGTTCATTCTATCCACGCTAAGGCTGTGGGCAGAGTATAGGGAGGAAGGAAACAGAGCGAACCATGGGGTGACGCTGTCTGTTCTGGGGTACTTGGGCAGAAAGGGAGACTATTTCAGACCTCCTGGTCCCCACTCAGCCTCAAGCATGTTTCCCAAGCCTCTTCTAGGCTCCACAGGAGGAGGAACAGGAAGATCCATATCAGACCCCTGATGAAGGTAGGAGCTTTGGAAGGGTAAAAACATCTCCAAATACTTCTACAGTTCTCAGGACACCAGGTTCCTCTTCCAGAGAGGAAGAAGGAAAGTTTTCTCCTTCAGCACAGTGTAGTGGACCAGAGCACAGGACAGCACAGCACAGCACAGCACAGCAGCTAGCTCCTGCTTGGGAGGGAGGGTGCTCAGTACCCCACAGGCAGCCAAATAAGGCAGGTGTAGCAATCTGGCCTGTGCGCTGGTGGGGGTGGGGTGGGATGCAATGGGGTGTCTGAGTCATCCACTGTCAGTCCAGTCTCCAGCCCTCCCCAACTCAGGACTCCTGGGGCCTCAGCTGTTGCTAGCCCAGGCATCCAGCCCCACCCGGCCCAGGGAGGTTCACTGGAAATGCCCATGTTAAAATAAGCAAGGTCCTACAAGGCTCCTGCCCCACCCAGCTGCTTCCCTTCTGCAGAGCCTAGTCTCAGATCTGTGGGGTCCCCAGCAGCACCACACCCAATCCAACTCTCTTCTTGTAGGCAGCCTCTCTCCCCAGCTCATACTAGGTCTAAGCCACTCCCAGGTCTAATGCCCCACCCACCAGATTTAAACCATCAGCCTCTTCCTGGAAGCCCTCCCTGACTGTTCTGGACTTGTGACTAGACTCTGTCTCCTTGTTACTCACCCACATAGAAGGTGCTGGGTGCTGGTCTGTCTCCCAGTTCCAGGTAAAGCAGGCTGGTGGTCTGTGGATCATGGCGCAACCACAGAGCTACACCTAGGATCACGCCTCCAGCCAGCTAGAAAAAAAAAAAAACAGGAACAATGTCATATAGAGGCCAGAGCACTGTGGGGCAATGGAACCCTACCATGCTTATCATGTAGAGCTATCAATCACTTCCAGTTGTGAAGCCAGATGCCAACCACGTCCATAGGTCTGCTTAGTGTCTGCGCCACTGCCACTGAGCCCTGAGTCCCACAAGCTCCTCTTTGTTGTAACTCCAGAAGAGTTCAAGTGTACCTCCAATAGTGCATGACACATACAAGGAGGTTTGGGCTGCAAACGGGCCTCAGTTGATAAGAGTGCTTTGGTATGTAGGGAGCCCTGGGTTCAATTCCTAGTACCACATAAACTGGGTTTGGTGGCAATTGTTTGTCATGCCAGCACTTGAGAGGTAGAGGCAGGAAGATCAGGAATTCAAGGTCATGTGAGTTTGAGACTAGCCTGGGCTACATGAAACCTTGTCTCCAAAATCAACAGGAAACATTTTCTCCCCCTACTGTTCCAGATTGACAAACTATGCAACATTTTTGTCTGAGAAGTGGCCACAAGGAACACTAGCCACTCAGGATGCTGATGGGCTCTCCTCTGATACCCTGTCCCAACAGTCCTGAGATTGTTTAGAGACTGCTTCAGGCAGGTACTGGGAATTCTGTGGTGCAGACACTCAGTTCTCCCTACCAGGAGGAGAGGGGTGACCATGTGATGTCACCAGGCCCTACAGGAAGAAGCAGGTACCTAGAAGCAGGAGCTGGGCCTCAGAACAGACCAAGGGAGGCAGTCTCCTCTCTAATTCTAGGCCTCCTCTTCTTGAAGGGTCAGTGGCACTCCCCAGCAGAGACAGCAAACAGAAACCAAAACCTGGGCCTGATAAAAAGCACCCCGCTCTTCACTCTGGGGATCCAGGTCAGAACATAAGCTCAAGAAAGCTCTGAGGAAATTCACAAGCAGGCTAGTTCAGAAAAGAGGACATATGGGACCCACATACCTTTTCTACCCTAGTATCTTGTCCTCTGCTTAACCCTCAGAGAGGAAGCTGGGGTGGGAGGTGCTTTCTCCTGATCATCATATCTCCCTCTACCCCCACACCTCTTCTTTCTCAGTTTCTCAGTCTCCTCTTTAAGTGATTAGTTCCATTTTCACACTCCAACACAGGAGGGATGAGCCCCCAACCTCCACCAGGGCCTGAGAGAAGAGGGTGTGTAATACAGCAGTCAAAGTCACACCGGGGACCTGTTGCCCAATCCACAAATGACATGAAGGCTGGGACTCTGATGGTGCCCTCATGTGTAACAGCCCTAGTGATGCTGGAGATCCCCAGAACTTCCAGCATGTTACAGTGATAGCTCTGTACCTATAAGCCCTTAAGAGCCTCGCCATCAACTTGGGCAACAGAGGAGGGTAGGGCATGGCACAGGCTCCAATAGGCAGTACTGTGCCAGACTTCTCTTAAACTGGCTTGAGGGGAGGAGGTGATGGGCCTGAGTTGCCTTGGTAACCTGGCTTCCTTTGTGGCTTTGAAACATCATGTACTTTATTTAAGAACTGGTCCAGAGGTTGCTATGAGATGTCCCAGGGCAAGAGAACAAGGTGGCACACCTGCTCCCCATCTTTCCCTCTGTAGCAACATGACCCTGTGGTGACAATCCTTGATAGTCACAGAGTCTGAGGGGCAGCTGGTGGGTCACCTTGCCTTCCTCAGTCTGTGTGCTTACCTAAAACAGCCGAACATGCAACCATGCCCCACTCTGGCTTCTCTAATGGTAAGAGAATATTGTTTGTGAGCTGAGGCCAAAGGGGGGCTAGAGATGCTGTTCAACCAAGCCCCAAAGGTTGATAATGTGGGTGTCTGGCCAAGCCACCACTTACAGCCAGATTTTATGAAAGAGGTGGGATCAGTAAGTTATCTCCAGAAAAGTCTCTGGGTTTTATTCCTTAACTAACAGGCCTAAATTTAAAGAAAGAAAGAAAGAAAGA
>NW_021604650.1:6857832-6917241 GCF_004785775.1 Grammomys surdaster
GGGAGGGAGGGAGGGAGGGAGGGAAAAAGCTAAGGATCTGTATCTGTGACTGTCAATCAGAAGAAAGGCCAAACTAGGGTTAGGGTAGGCAAGGCATCTAGGAATGGGGACTTGGTCACTCACCCCATTGTCCCAGGGGCAATCAGAGCTGAGTGGGAAGGAATTTCAGGCACTGGTATGGTTTCAAAGTGACTCTCTACCCTGCTGCTCTAGGGAGAGGCAGAGGGAGTGCTGGGAAAAGTAAGGGGCCCAGGAAGCTGGGACAAGGGTCTTCAAGGAGTAAGAGACTGGAAAGGAACCTCAGCTACAAAATGTAACTAACATAACCAGAACTGACGAGGAGCTTCTAAGACTCTATGGTAAACCACTCATGTTTCATAAGGTGTACACACACACAGAGGGCATGCAAGTACTGGTTGAGGCTACTCTCCTGACATCACGAGGCACTGAAGAACCACAGGGAGATTACAAATCTACCCACTGACCCCAAATTGCAGCACCGGTGCTGCAGGGTGGGGTGAGGAGTGGTGCTTCTGCACTGGCAAGCAGTTCTGAAGTCTGTTTCTGAGAAAGTTAGCTAACGCCTCAGGCTTTACACTCAGGCATGCATGTTCCCCAAACATTTCCTGTTACAGCCCCACCTAGAGCAGTCCGTATGTCCCCTGATCAGTGAACAGACAGGCCCTGGGTCCACTGCATAGCAGAATCTCCAGGGAAAAAGACAGACCCATGTGACATGGAGGACAGTTCAATCATGAAGAGCAAAAGGAGCACACAGAAGATGAAGCAGCTGGGACCTTCTGACTCTGCTCAGGTGAAAGCAGAATTCAAAGCTCATTCAAGACAGTACAGTGATAACCCAACAGAAGTTCTGGGGTGAGATAAAAGAAAGGGGACCACAAAGAGCCCAGGATACTCTCCTGATGGTGCTAAGTTTCATGGGGTATAAATGTTAACTGTGTTACATGTCGAGCACAGTAACAGAAAGCTTCTTACCCCACCTTCACTTCACTCCACTCCACAGTCCCTGGACCAGTGGCTCTGCTAAAGTATATTCCCCAGCCCCAAGAAGGGTATAAGAGTGTCCCAGTGATTAGCGGCAATTAGTTATACATCTTGTCTACAGAACCATAGGTTTAGAATGATCTCCAAAATTGGGGCAACACACCCATTTAAAAAAAGAGAGAAAGAGAAAGGAAGAAAGAGAGAAAGAAAGAAAAGAGAAAGAAGGAAAGAGAGTCCAGTATCCATGGGAAGAAGAATATGGAGTGGTGCCATTGGATGGAGGCCCAGGTAAGGATAAGGATGGCCTGAGTCTCTAACTGTGTCATATCTGAGCTCCGGTATCACAGGTCCACCTCACTCTCCTCCACCCTCATCATCATCTGTAAATAGGGGAAGTAATACACACAGGCTGCTAAATATGATGTCACTGTATTTAGCTCTTGACAGAGTTGAGGAAGTGATTCACAAAGAATCTTACCAACAGCAGAACCTGGGATTTCGTCACAAATCCACTCAGGGGCCTAAGACACCTCTGCCCAAAGCTTCCTTTCTCCAGGTGGCTCTGCCACCTGCTCCTGCAGCCTAAAAGACCTTCTGTTTAGAGGTGGGGGTGGGAAGCACCCAGGTGGCATGTCCAGGTTCCTGGAGCTCCTTCCCTGGCACAAAAGGATGCATTCATGACTCTATACAGGTTTATGTTGCTTCCTCCTTCTTAAGGACTAATCCATAACAGACTCAAACTTTAACAAGATGAGGAGCTGCCAAGCACGCTGGGTCCCTACCCAGCTGGCCTTGTGGTTTCCCAGAAGTGACTGAAAGGGAACAGGCTTGGGACAGCATTCTACTCTGTGCTAGCTGCCCACTGCCCACCCTTGGCCGGACCTCAGATAGGGGCTTCTCTGGAACTTTCCTATTGCTACCCACATGAAGTCCTCTAGAAAGGGAAAGAGGACCTGAAACCAGCTTGGTAGGTATGAATGGTCACCCCAGATACCCCCAAATGCTTCAGGAGGCTGACTGTAACAACAGCTTGTTCCTTTAAGTGACCCTTTGTGCCACAAGAGAAGAACCAAAGGCAGAGGCAGACAGGGTTGGGGCTTACTCAAAGCCTCCTGGGTACATGATGCACACTTGAAGGTGTACTACAAAGTACCCCCACCTAAACAATTCGGAGGTGCTAAGGGGTCCATGGACCTCTCCTGTGATAACAGAGATTGTGATGACCAAAGGCAGTGTGCTCAGGAAGCCTTCCCTGGGCAGCTTGGATAAGTCAGAGTAAAGAGGCTCAAACTGGTTTTAGGGGAATTGATTATGTCAAGAGGCTGACTTGGGTGCTGCCCTTCCAACGGGGGTCCTGGCAGGTTGATCTTATGTGTTCAGGCACCACAGGGGTTCAGGGCCTGGCCTGGGGCATGGAGGATGGGGACAAGGCCAGATTCCTCTTTCAGAGATAATGGATCTTGCTCAGGCTTTCCTAGGAGAGGTAAAGACTTAACAGTCTACCAAAGGAAGCTCAGGAAGGAAGCTGGAGAGAGGGGCAGGAATCTTTGCCTTGGCCAGGAACCATGGTTCCTTTCACAAGGCCCCTCGTCTCAGGAAGCCACTGTCCTAGCATCTAAAAATAGGCAGCAAAGCAAAAGCCTAGCACTGGGGCCCAACTGACAGGCTAGGGGTGGCGGTGTAAGGGGCCAAGGCATGGCCCTGGGAGAATACACTGCTGTCTTAAGGTACAAGAGACTGGGTTGGGCCACCCAGCTGGGCCCCTTCCAGGGCCAGACTACATGGCTCCTTCTCAGGCAAGGAAGCGAGAAGATACCTTCTTCACCTTCCCCACACCTGCCCCCTTCTAGGAAGGCCAGTGTCTTGTAAGACCCCAAAGGGAGACTGTGTTGACCCAGCCTGCCATAGTGGCCTGCCAGAGATGAGCACTGTAGAGGCTGCAGGGAGGCCTGGTACTCAGATAAAATAACAAAGGGAGGCAGGGGACTGAAAGTAGGTAGACGAGCTCTAGGTAGCTCTGGCATCACCACCAGCAGCACCAAGACGCTTCCATCTATTCCTGGCAAGGCATGGCCCTCTGTCCTGAGGACAGGCTATGGGGCTGGCATAGCCTTACAGGCCACTTTGACTATGGAACATGGTGGCAGAGTGGAGTGCAGTTCTACCCGATCCCACTACTCCCTCATGTGGCAGTTAGTTGCTTGGAAACCTCAGTCCCCTTATCACCCGCAACGGGTCTGATAACAACCCAGTAGAGTGTTACTTTGGGTGAGCTGAATGAGCTGTTATCATGTCCAGAGTACAGGAGAAGATTGTTTCCAGGGGCAAAGGCCAGGCCACGCCCCTATGGTGAGGACTTTTAGCCATGAAAAGTAATGAGAGTCCAGGCAGTGGTGGCGCACGCCTTTAATCCCAGCACTTGGAGGGCAGAGGCAGGCAGATCTCTTGAGTTTGAGGCCAGCCTGGTCTACAGAGTGAGTTCAAGGATGGCCAGAAAAGCTCTGCCTTGAAAACAGACAAACAAACAAACAAAGTTGTGAGAAGGTGAATTAACTCTAGTGGGTGGGTGGCGGGAACAGTATGCACCTGTCACACTCTACAGTATGTGTTTGTCATACTCCACAAGCTTTTGTAACACAAGGTCCCACTCCAGAGCTCAGGGATGGGCTTCAGGAGGGCAGGTGGCCTGGGTTCTTTAAATACCATCAAGATCTTACTGTTTAGCTGCAGTACAGAGCCAACGTTGATGCTTGACCACCGGTGAAAGCACAGCTAAACAAGTCATAGGATGCCACAGACCCACCCTGAGAAAGTGCTGACAACCCAAACTGACATCATGTATGGACTGATCTGTGAAACAGTGCAAGGGAAACACAAGACACCGAGGGCCCTATTACCCAGCATCTTCTGCCCAACCTTCCTGGCTCCCAGGCCCTTGGCCTGGGTTGCCAACTCAGTGCTTTGGAGCTATAAAACTATGGGTGCCCTAGTTCTAAAGTACCCCCCCTGCACTCCCAGCACTGAAGATCTCTCCGGACTCAATATGAAGGAAGACAGGTGCCCTCTCCCAACACCCCCTTGCAGTTACTTTGGCAGCTACTCCAGGATGCCTACCACCAGCTACTCACTGGCCAACCCTTTGTGAACAGTTCCCTCAAAGGTAGAGCCCACTCAGAAGACCCCAAATAGTTTTGAATGGCATATCCTATGCCCTGCAGCTAGCCAGGGAGAGTAGCTTAGACTGGATCTAGAAGTTTTTGCTCGCTCTACTTCTCTCTCTCTCCTTCTCCCTCTCTGTCTGTCTCTCCCCCTGCCCCCCACTCCCGCTCGCTCTGTGTGTATTTGTATTTGTGGGGGAGGTACTAGGAGTCACAGTCAGTCACTGGCATGCCAGGTCAGAGTACTGAACAGTTGAAGGCTACCAAAGGCCAGTTCTTAGGACACCTGGTTCTCCAGCAACAGTCCTAGGAACAAAATGGGTACCTGTAGGGCCTCAGGGCCACCCAACACTCACATCATGTCCTACCTGGTTCCCTGGTGTCAGGGCCAGAGCCACAGGTACCTGGACTTCTCCACAACCCTGCCCCACCCTACCCCTACCTGAGCCCTCTCCTATGTACAAGGGTGATTGCCTACTTTTTCCCTAGGGCAGCTGGACTCTAAGCTTGGAGATTTTATAACTGAGGTTCCAATCCCCTTGGCAGGACTCTGGGTGCTGGAATCAAGGTTGACAGTTGCCAGTATGCTCCTAGAGCACCACAGAAGCTCTCCATTTGGGGTAGGACTGAGCTAGAAGGCAAGTGCTGAGAGAAAGCCTAAAGGGTCCAGAAAGAATAGGGTGGGGGCTCTTATGAGGTGGCAGTATGTGGGAACAAGAGTAGAGGCTACCAGTGGGCTCCCCACTTCTTTACTCCAGCTCTGTGCCCCCCCCCCCCCACTGTTCGGATGTCCTTTTTTGAAGCCAGCCCAGGGATGCACTACAGACTTCCCCTTCTCAGACAGCCCAGCCCAATTATTGTCTTTCCCAAAGCTGGGCCGCAGACAGCCTCGGGAAACAAGGGGAAGTCTGCTCTCCTGCCGGTGAAACTAGGCACAGGAAGTTCTCATTCCACCCCGAGCCCACAGGATTGGAGTCCCTCTGCCGGAAGGAAGGCAACAGACCAGCAGACCGCTGGGTGACAGAGACAGTCATGTTCAGTCTGGAGAATTAAATGCCAGTTAAGAGACTGTAATCAGCCTTTTGTGGTGGGTCTGGCTGCTGGGGGGTGGGGGTGGGGAACCAGCAGCCTTAGGCTAGAGGAGCAGGCAATTCTGTGGGAGAACACAGTGAAGATTGGTGGCAGCCTCCTCCCCCTTAACTGACTACTCTAATGGAGACATTATCACACAAAGCTCCTTCAGATCCACCCCAGGCCATGACCCCAGGGTGGTAAACCATCCCCTGCTCTCCTGCTCCATTGCCAGCTAGAGTCAGGAGACTGGTCCCTTTATCCCAGACCTGCCTCAGAGGACGAAAGGGATGAGATCCTGCTTCTAAGAGCATCTTACATGGTCTCTGCTGCTCACTGCTTATCTTACAGGTTTGTGTCCTGTCTCACGTATCTTGGGAGTCCAGAACTCTGCTGGTCCCAAAGTAGGTTCTGAACTTGAGTCCAAGGAGGACTGGTGCGAGTGAGAACAGGCAGCTGAGGGTAGCTGGAATGTCCCCTCCCACAGAGAAACCACTTTAATCTTCAAACCGGAAATTTTAAAAAGTGTCCATCGAAACATTTACTGTCAACCAAATCTCCCTTCTTAGCGCTCTTAGCCCCCATACCTACCACGGGCCCACAGGACCTCTCCCTCTTACCCCCCGCCCCCCGCACTTCTGACATCATTGCTCAGCTTCCTTTGGCCCCACTCCCTCTTGGACACTGTGCCCAGCATCCATTTCCTGAGCCTTCTCTGCGCCAAGCCCCTTGCTCCACTCTGGAGTGCATTAGCTAGTCTACCCACAATCCCAGGAGACAAGAGACCCCAAGAACTCCCACTTTAGAGGGAGGAAGTGAAGACTGAGGACCAGAGCGGTGAGGTGGGGCTCCCTCAAAGGTTCAATTTCATGACACCAGGGAACTATCAGCCACAGGACAAATCTTGCCACACGGAGCACAGGAGACTCTTTGCCAGGGTGGTGTTCACCGGTTGTGGCCTGGTTCTGCTCTTTATCTCTACCCACTTTGGAGCCAACATGGGTGGGGAGGAGAGGTCCATGGATTGTGAAAGGATATGATTTTCACTGTTCTGCAGTCAGCAGGCAGGCCCCTGGGAGCAGGGAGAGGCTTCAGAACCGTTTCCTGGAGCCTCAATAGAGAGTACCCCAGGGACTTGTTGGGACTCCACCCGACCGCCTGGGAAACAAGCAGCCTCACCTAGCCCCAGTATTCCAGGGAGCCTGGGGGTCTACCATTTGGATCAGGTGGGTGGGCAAAAAAAAGAAATACCCTGCAGGGTCCTGACATCCCACATCTGAGGTATAAGGGGTGGGGTGCTGACACACCTCATGGGGTTGCATTTAACTCCTTGCACAGTTCAAAGTAGGCAAAGACTGTCCAACATGGCTACCTAGTCAAGACCCCAAGACATGCCTGGGCAGAGCCAGTTTAAGCCCATCGCCTATGCCCTGAGTGTGTTCCCTGGAGTCACTGTGACTGACAATCATGGTCCCAACAGCACGCCGCCATGCAGCATAGCCCCAGCTGAGTTCAGTCCAGTTCCTGCCCATCCCCAACATCTTATTACCCTCCACCCCGCCCTGAGATCTTCAGCAGACCACGATAGAAAACAGGTGTCCCCTGTCTTACACACTCATTCTAGGGGCCGTCTTACAAGTTTGCCCTCCCAGCTTCAACTTTAGAGAGACACTGTCTTGGCATATTCTCATTTCTTTCTGGGAAAGAGGGTGGCGGGAACAGTGGTCTGTGCACTGCAGCAGGGAGGGTGGCACCACTGTCTAGAGGAATGGCCAGCACTGCCCACTCAAGTCCCCACAGGCAGGTCTGTTAAAACTCCCCATTCCCAACCCTGTCAGGAAATGGAAAGAAGCCCACACCACTAATTCCACCAATGAAGACAGTCAGGATCCAGGGACACTTGGAGACCCTCCTATACCCATGTCTCCATTCCAAGATGACCAAATGGGTGTGCACCTCTTTCCAAAGTGGAGAGCCCAGCTTAGATCCTGTATATATGAAAAGATCCCAAGCTCCTGGTTTGTACAGACCCTAGCTAGATCTTTGCACCACCCTGGCCTGCACCAAACTCAGAACTGCACGCCCTCTTCCTCTCAAGACTCCACAGGATCTTAAGGGCTGGAACTGTAATCTGTGCAGGAGACAAGGAGGGGCAGCTAGGGGAATGGGGGTGGGGGTGGTCAGGAACTGGGGCACGGTGCGTAGCAGCACGCGGTCCAGGCCACCCTGCCCTCTAGGCCTGGAGCTGGAGCCCCCCAGGGTAGCAATATCAAGCTGGAGGGTAAGCAAGGGTGGAGTAATAGTGGGGTTGACGTCTCCAAGGCAAGTACGGAGCGTGCCCCCACCACTTCGAGGCCGCCTATCCAGGGGCGGTGGCTACGATGAGCTCATGGGGGCGGGGCGCCAAGATCCCGCCCTTCTCGAGCCCCCTCACTGCTTGGGAAGCAGGATGGTGCCCAAAACAACGTTTAGAAGGGTGCGAGTACCCCCTTCACAGCTGAGGGCTCTCGATTACCTGCCTCTAGCCCGCAGACTCTTGCACCATTTCCCAGCACTCAGAGGGGATAGGCCAGCGATCCCCTGATTTCCCGGCCCCAGAAGCCCCTCGAGCGGAAGCCCGGAAGCTCAGCTCTCGGCCCCAACCCCGCTGGCGAGGGGCGCCAGGACCCCGACCGGCGCACGGAGCCCACAGGTGGCGCCGCAACTTCGCGGTTGTGCTGCGCCTTCTCAGCTGGGCCTAGCGCGCTGCCCAGCCTGGCTGCCCTGGAGTGCACCCCGTCCCCAGTGGCTGCTCACCCAGAAGACGAAATTGAAGACGAAGAGCAGGTATTTGATGCATTTGGTGCAGCCCTCCACCCCCATGGCGGCGCGCGGCCTGCGGAGCTTGGGTTGGTCCTGGAGCGGGCGGTCTGGGGACGCAGTACCGGAGTCCCGGACTGGCAGATAGCCTGGGGCGCTTGCGGACCGGAGAACTGCGGTGCGGAGAACGAGACGTAGGGTAGAGAAGGGCTGGAGGCCTAGCCGGAGGCGCGAGAGTAGCTATTGCTTTGAAGCAAGGGCGCGCTCACTTAGACCGGGCGCGCGCCGAGCTCCTCACTCTTTATAGACCGCTAGGTCCCGCCCCCTCAGAGGCCCCGCCCCGAGGACGCTCCGCCCCTGGCCCCGCCTCCCGCCTGCGGGGTGCCGGGGCCAGGGGTGCTTGGGTGGGTGCTGCCACCTCAGTCCCAGAGTGTTTGAGAACTCGGTGGAGCTGGTTCTCAGAGCCTCGGTGCACTGTGCGTGCGCAGGATGAATCTCCAAGTTTCCTGAAGGGTTCCCAACCCTCGGGGCAAGCTGCTGGGTCGCGACTGGGGACTGGCCACAAGATATCTCCTCAAAGAAGCTCCACTTAACTTCCTCTCGTACTCGCCTTGGACCTTCCCGGAGGGTTCCCTAATGGAGGTGTCTCGACAGGAAAGGGTCTTAAAAGTTAGCGTGTTTTGTGTATATTTATCTCTCAGGCAGCAACTCCATGGGTCTGAATGTCTACAACGGAATTCTTTGTAACCTTGCTAATCCCCTATCTCACAGATAGAGTCCTTGGCTGCAGTCCTGGAGGCTGCATTTGGGAAGGTCAATAGTGTACCCAATGTCTTTATCCAGTCTTGTGGCTAGAGAACCCTCAGGGGCACCTTCAAATATTCATGCTGTCCTGACTGTGCCTTCCAAGAGTCCATCCTCCATCCTCTGGCTGGTTCCCTGAAAGTTGGGATTATAAGAAGTGAGAAAAGATTCAGAAGGTGGAGGTGCTCCCTTCCAAGGTGAGGAATGTCTGCTGTTACTGTAGATGATATTCCTGTGAAATCTTGGCACTCTCTTCCTCAAACTGGAGGGCAATGGGGCTGTTTCATCAGCAGGGACTCACTGGGAACAATGGAAGGGCCAGTTCCCGAGACGTAGCCTTTTCCAGTTCACTCCATGTTCTTAGATCTTTGAGCAGTTAAGGACATGTTCCCTATAGGGATCACACCTGGCAACACTCTGGCTACAGGGCACTGGAAATATGTTTAAAAAAAATATATATATATATATATCAAAGGAATATAATATGTCCCAAAGGAATATATATGCATATATATATATATATATATATATATATATATATATATATATATATATATATAAAATCAAGGTGGGGGATAGAGAATATCTCACTATGTAGCTATGTAGCCCTGGCTCCTGGAACTCACAGAGCTCTGCCTACCTCTGCGTCCCAAGTGCTGAGACTATAGGTTTAAGACACCATGCCCAGTAGAACGAAAATTTGAACTATGTATTATTTACATGTAAACCTGATGATTGGCCAGTAGCTGCCTGGGTGGAGCTATTCTCTACTCTGCTAAGCTAATAGGTTTCTTGAGAGTTAATTTGTGCATTTGTATTGGCTTCAGGCTAGTATAGCTGCTACAGTAAAGGATTGTGCCCACATTTATACTTCTTGGAGGCTGAAGTGGTGTCACAATAAAAGTAACTCAAGCCACCAATGCTGGAGTGATATCACAATAAAAGTCATCTGAGTCCCCAGGAGGGAGTCTCTGAGGATTTTTTTATTTAAAGGGGGGCAAGAATAGTTCTTGCATGTGCAGAGATGGGCACCTGCTTTCTCATCAGCTCTCCATTGTCTGCAGTGATGGGGATACCTCATGCCTAAAGTGGGGTTACACATTGAAGGTCATGCAGGGCCAGCTGTTTTGACTATGTACTGTGTGATACATCTGGGTTAAATGCCATTGTGTTCCCGGAACTGCTGCAAGTGCTATGGACAGCCTGGGAACCAAAGCTACTCTCTTTGGGGCCCCTAGGCTCTGGTCACATACATACATGCCAAGGAGAGAGTTTCCAGGATGTTTGACCAATCATGGTGGGGAACTTTTTTGTAAAGCAGTTTTCCTCCAAATTAAAACATCCCTTTCTGGAGAAAAGGTATTAAGACTCAGGAAATGAACAACTAACAAGTTTCAGATGTTCCTAAAACTTATAGAGCCCTTCCTCCCTAAAGGTATATAATCAAGAAGACAGCCCATGCTTTGACCTGTTCAAGTGCCATTCCCCGGGGTTCCAGCTTTTGGGAGCCATCACCTATGCTGAGGTTTTTGTGATACAGCTCCCTTGAATTGTCTCTTATGCTGTAAGTAACCCCTCATCCATACTCCTGTAAGTAGCTTAAATCAACTGATTGGTTTACCAAGTTGGACTTCGGTGGAATCTTCTTTGGTCTATTGTCAGTTTCCTACCTGGACTGAATGGATGTTCATGTTGCATATTCCCAGGGAAATGCCACACAATATTATTAGACCTGCACTGTGTGTCTTCGAGGAGTTAATATGGATCCAGACTCTCACACCTGAAAACCCTTGTGGGCTGGGAGAACTATTCCAAGGCAAGGTACAAAGAGGAAGCTCCTGGACTAGGAACAGATATAGGCAGAAGAAGACCAGACAGATCTGAGTTAGGTGGAAGGCAGACTTAGGCTGCATTCTGTTCCCATTGAAGGGATTGGGTAGGGAACAATCTCATAGGTTCCAGGAGACTTGCTGAGATGACTAGTTGGTTGCAAGAGTACGTGGGGCTGCTTTGCAGGGCCTGCACCTGTGAGTACCACATCTTAAGTGCCTTGACTAACATCCTGCCAGCCTGGCCTTATGAGAACATGGGGGAACCAAGGGGTCCACTTGGTAGGACATGTGTCAAGCAGGTACCCTGAGAGTGTATCAGAAAATGTACCCTCTGGTTAGCTCAGCCTGACAACATCTCTTTTCTGGGTTCCAAGAAACCAGCGATGATGGCAGATATGCTGTGTTAGGGAAGGAGGGAGGAAGCCCAAGCCTAGGATGGGAGGTTTCTCTTTGCTTTCCCTTGTCCGGCAGCTGTGGGAAGAACAGGCCTTCATAGCCAGGGCTTGTCTCACAGTTCTGTCTGTATTACTTTGTACTGGCTTCTCAGTTTCCTTAAGTGTGATGGAGGTGCTGCAGAGAGTCTCTAAGTGCATAAGGGCAATGTGTCCTTGTCACTTGGAGCAGGGCCTGGCCTGTGGGAAAGTCAAGGTCAAGCCGTTTTTGGCCCAGTCCCAGAGTCTTGTGACTCACTCCACAGAGGAGTCCTGCTATGTGCATTTGGCAGGAGGTAGGGGGAGTTTGTTGCAGAACCACTCTTATTTCTCAATTTCCTAAAATTTGTGAAGACTACCCAAACTGGGCTGTTAATGTAGGGCTTGCTCAAGTAAAGAGGTTGGCCACCACCATCACTTCTGCTTGCTAGAAATTCATATGCAGGTCAGGGAGCAAGACAGCTGTGTATTGAAAGAGCTTGGCATCCAAAAACAGCCAAGCAATGCCAGACAAAACTCTTGTGAGCATCTCCATAGTCACAGGAAATGCAGTCCTCTACTCTCCAAGCCCCACAACTCTCCTGATAAAAGACTTCATTCAACAGCAATAGAAGGGGATCTGTCCTCCAGACCTGAGGAAGGACTGAAGATTCATAAATGTCCTGAGCCTATGTCTTCTTGAGGAAGACTGAAGGCTCCTCACCCACAAAGGTCAGAGACATAACAAGATAAAGTGAACAAGACAGTCTCGGCGCTTCTCCCCAGGGTTCTGGGAAAGATGAAAAAGGTGCCATTCAGGACAGAGTCCTGGTAAATGTTTAAAATATCCCATGAGACATACCTACAGGCATGCCATGAGGGAGTTTCTAGACTGAGTTGACTGAAGAGGGAAAACTCACCCTAAGTGTGAGTGGCACCATCCCATGGACTTGGGTTCTAAACTGAATAAAACTCAGAAAATGAGCAAACAACCAGTGTTTAACTCGGCTTCCTGACTGTGGGTGTTATGTGACAAGCTGCCTCACATTGCTGTGACCATGCCTTCCCTGTCATTGTGAATTATACCCTTGAACTGTGAGCCTAAATAAATCTGTTCTTCTTTATGTCGTGTGGTCAGGTACTTTTGGCACAGAAAGAAACAAGACAAGACAATGAACAGTTGTATGAGTAATTGTATTTAACAATGTGGCAAATATAAAAATCAATATGCAAAAGACAAATATATTTCTATAGACTAGTAGTAAATAATCCAAAATGGAGTCTAAATGATGGTCTCATTTAGAATAGCAGCAGAAAGAACAAAACATCAAAGGAAAAAGTCACCGAGTTCCCATGAGACTTGCAGACTTGGAAGAAACTAAGTATCTAACCATATTTGAGAGAATCTGACCTTCACAAGTCAAAGACAAAATTATCATTCAGGTCATAACACTTAAGAAGTTGTCTGGCTTTTTATGCTGATTCTAAATTCAAGGCTTTTTTCTTTTTAATTAAAAAATTTATTTATTTATTTATTTATTTATTTATTCTCTCTGTGTGTATGTGTGTGCATGCACATGTACATGCTATATAGCATGTGTGTGGAGGTCAGAGGACAACTAGATTATCTGCTTCCACCATCTGGGACCTAGGATTGAACTTAAGTCATCAAGCTTGGCGGCAAGCTCCTTTACCCTCTGAACTATCTTGAAAGACCTGATCCTAAATTCACAGGAAAAGGCAAAAGACTAAGGATAGCCAAAACAATTTTGAAAAAGAACAAAGATGGAGGGTTTATACTTCTTGATGCACACTACAAAGCCAGAGTAGCCAGGAGAGTATAGTTCTAAAGTCTGGTATGGTAGAACATAGCTATACTCCTAGCATTTAAAGGGTGAAGGCAGGAGAGTCTGGAGTTCAAAGCCAGCCTTGGCTATATGAGACCTTGTCTCCAAAAGAGGAGGTGGGGGAGACAGAGAAATAGCATAAGGATAGCTATTTTAGTCTGCTTTCTACTGCTGTAATAAATACCAGGAGCAAAGGCAATTTGGAGAGTGTTTTAGTTAGGGTTACTATTGCTGTGATGAAACCCCATGACCAAAGTAACTTAGGGAGGAAGGTGTTTATTTGGTTTATATTTCCATATAACTGTTAGTAATCAAATGGGTTTAGGACAGGAATCAAAACAGGGCAGGAGCCTGGAGGCTGGAGCTGATACAGAGGCCATGGAGGAGTGCCGTTCACTGGCTTGCTCCTCATAGCTTGCTCAGCTTGCCTTCTTGTAGAAACCCAGGGCTGGCATCACCCACAATGGGATGGGCCCTCCCCCATCAACCGCTAATTAAGAAAATGCCTCGTAGGCTTGCTTGCCTTTCTTATGGAGACCTAATCTTATGGAGGTTTTTTTTTTCTTTTTTTGTTTCTTTTTTGGAGGCATTTTAAAAATTTAAAAAGTCAGCTTTCTCAGCCTACTTTAGCTTATGTCAGTTGACATAAAACTGTCCAGCACATGGAGGAAAGAATTTATTTGGCTTATGCATGCCAGTCATAGTCCATCACTGTGGAAAGCCAAGGCAGAGACTGAAGCAGAGGCCATGGAGGGATGCTGCTTACTGACTTGCTCCTCATAGCTTCCTTAATTTGCTATTTTATACAACCCAGGACCACTCGCTCAGGGGTGGCACCAACCACTATGTAAGCCCTCCCATATCCATAATTAATAAAGAAAATGCTCCACAGACTTCCCTACAGGCCAGTTTGATGGAGGTGCTTTCTCAGTTGAGGTCCCCTCTTCCCAGATGACTCTAGCTTGTGTCAGGTTGACAAAAAGCAAAACAACAACAACAACAAACAAAACAAAAACTAACTAACATGATCACAGTGGAGATCAATAGAATAAATAGAATTGAAATTCTAGAAATAGATCTTTGGTTTTAAATGAGAGGACAAGACAGTTCAATGGGGGAAAGAGTAGTCTTTTTTTTAAAAAAAAAAAAACATGGTTCTGGTATAGCTATCCTTGTACATAGAAAAATGAAGGCAAATCTATCCAGTGTCATACCTGCCAACTTTATGATCAAAATGAGACCTAAGGGATAGAGCCATGACTCAATGATTAAGAGCACTGGCTGCTCTTCAAGGGGACCTGTATTCAGTTCTTAGCACCCACATGGCCATTCACAACCACCTGTAACTCCAATTCCAGGGCATCTGAAGCCCCTATCTGCCTTCCATTGGCACTGGGCACTCATGTGGTATGCAGACATGCATGCAGGCAAAACACCTATATGCATAAAATAGTCAAAATTAATTAGATAAAAATAAATCTTAAAGAATGAGTCCTAGATCTGAAGGAAGAGCTAAACCTTTAGTTGGGCATGGTGATACATGCCTTTGATCCCAGCTCTTGGGAGGCAGAGGCAGGCAGATCTCTGAGTTTGAGGCCAGCCTTGTCTACAGAGCAACTTTCAGGACAGCCAAGATGAAATTCTTAAGAAAGAAAAGAAAACAAAAGGAAGGAAGGAAGGAGGGAGGGAGGGAGGGAGGGAAGGAAGGAAGGAAGGAAGGAAGGAAGGAAGGAAGGAAGGAAGGAAGGAAGGAAATAGGTGTTGGTGACCTGTGTTAAATAGCAATTTCCTATCTCTGATACCAAGCACATAAGCAGCAAAAGAAAAAACAAAGGTTCCATTCCATGGACTTGGACCCAAGCAGCATAAAAGAAGAAAGAGATCAGAAAAAGAAAGAATGAAATGAGCCCCAGCATTCATCTGTGTGCTGACTGTGAATGTGATGTGATTGGCTGCCTCACCTCCCTGCTGCCTCGCCTTCTCTGCAGGAGCCTCAACCAGGAGCCAAAACAACCCCTTCCTGAAGTTAGTTTTGACAATTATTTTGTCACAATGAGAAAAACTCAATATTTGTACTAAAACAGCAAGTCCCGACATTGTATTAGCAAGAGATTGGCTCTGGTTTGTTGAGAAAAAGAGAATTGATAGCCATATTTATAAATATGTTACGCTGTCAGAACACGGCCAAGCACCAGCCCAAAGGATGCATCTTAATGGGCTGCCTGGGAGGAATGAGCATCCCTGCCCCTCTCTTTGGCTGTCAGGCTGTTGAGACAATGAACCCCAAGAAATTGGAATTTTCCCAGAAATAGCCTGGGAGAAGAATAGGTGCACCTGCTGGGACAGCTGGGAGAGGATTTTGTCTCCTGAAGGGAGATTTACAACTTGTCAAAGGACATTGCAGGAAAGATTTGGGAGCAGAAATAATGGTGGATCAAGGAGCCATACCTTGATCTGGGCTGCTCAGTTATGCACACCTGAGCTCTCCAATCTTAACCTCATGTCAGTGCTCAGAAGATGGACTTGGGGCAGAGGATTGCTGGATCCCTCTATCCCTCTTCCCAATGTAGCCATGGTGGATAAATAACTCCCTTTCTATTTATTAATTTGTCTCTTTTAAAAAAGGTTTATTTCCATTTCATTTTTGTATAAATGTGTCTGTGTGAGTGGATGCTTTCTGTCTGTCTCTGTCTCTGTATGTGTGTGTGGTGTGTGCGTGGTGTGTGTGTGTGTGTGTGTGTGTGTGTGTGTGTGGTGTGTAGGTACCTATAGAGACCCGTAAGGGGTGTAGGAGCCTCTGGAGGTGGAATTACAAGTTGTTGTGAGCTGTCTGTCTTGGGTCCTCTGCAAGAGCAGCAGTTCTCTTAACCACTGAGCCATATCTTTAGCCCCTTAACTTGGCACTTTTAATGAGTTTATGTAGGATGAGCAGCCAAATCTGGCTTGTTGGGACTCAGGCAGTGACTCTGAATCCAGAAATAATCTCTAGGCACACAAGCACCCAGATACCCAAAGTGTTCCACTTCTCTACTTGGACAGTAAATAGAGTCCAAAATATGAGCTGAACTTCCAGGAACCATGGTTCCCTCACTCTCTGTAATTCTGTATGCGTGTGATAAGAATGAAAGAGGATGGCATACTTTCAGGAAAATACTCATTTCTAAAAGGCACCTGTGACAACAAATAACCATCTTTGCACTATTATAAGAGGAAAGTCTCTGTCGTCATAAAACTTCTAAATTCCCCCAAAGGAAACTTGAATTTGTCTCGAGGGGGGTTGGTAATCAGGACATTTGTTCCATGGATTTACCCATATCTAGAAATGTGTGTTTGTATAACCAAGAGCAATGAAAACACATCCATACAAATGGACCCACATACTTTTCGTATGTGCATTTGTTATCATAGCCAAAAAGTGGAGCCAGGGCTGGTGAGATGGCCCAGCAGTTAAGAGGGCTTGCTGCCAAATCACAGGGACCTGAGTGTGGATCCTTACAGTGGCTTGTAGTTCTAGCTCAGGGGGACCCAATGCCCTCTTCTGGCCTTGACAGGCACTGCATGCACATGATGCGCATACATGAAGGCAAAACACCCATACACTTTGTAAGGACTAACTTCGGCTGTTAACTTGACTATATCTGGAATCAACTAGAACTCAAGCAGCTGAGCATTCCTTTGAGGGATTTACTTGATTGCTTCATTTAGGAGGGGAGACCTAACTCTGGACCGTACCTCCTGGTAGCAGCCCATATAAAAGGACATGGAAGAAGGAAACTTGCTCCACCTCCCACCCCCCTCCCCTTTCCCTCACTCTTACTGGCTTGTTCATCTGTTTTGTTGGTGAGTCATTCATTTGCTGGTGTTAGAACCTACTTTTTTTCAGGATTTCAACGTAGACCAAAGAACAGAATCTCTTCAGGAATCCTTCAGGACTCCAGCACTAGATGGTACTGCTGAGACACCCAGTCTGGTGGACTGAACAACTACCAGATTCTTGGCCTTTCCATTGGGAGACTGCTATTGTTGGAACACCAGACCACAGCCTGTAAGTCATTCTAATACTCCTTTAGTATATATTAATATATATTCATTCTATCCGTTCTGTTCCTTTAGATAACCCAAGGCACACATAAAAGTAAAATAGTATATATTTTTAAGTACAAAACCCAAAAATGCCCATCAAGTGACAAGTGTCTCCACATGACATTGTCCAGACTACAGAGTAAAATGCAGCCATTAAAATGAAGGAAGCCCTGATACATGTTGTAACTCAGACAGGCCTTGAAAATGGTGAATCAGGCATTGTGATGTACACATATAACCTGGAAGGCAGAGACAGAAGGATCTCCACAGGTTCCAGGCCAACCAGGCCTATAAAGTAAGACCCTGCCTCAAAACAAAGACAAGACAGAACCTTTAAATGTTTTGTTGATGAAAAAGGCCAGGTGTAAAAGACCTTGTATTTGATGCTTCCTTTTAAAGTGCTGAGAAAAAGTACATTCCTTCAATTTCAGCACTCAGGAGGCAGAGGCAGACAGGTTTCTGTGAGTTCAAGGCCAGCCATCATTGTCTACACAGAGAGTTTCAGAATAGCAAGACTTCATAGAGAGACTCTATCTCAAAAGAAGAAGGGGCTGAGAGTATATAAAATAATAGTGGTAGAATAATAGAGGTAGAAGAGAGGCTTGCCATTGCCTGGAGCTGGGAAAGTGGGGTAATGCCACCTGAGAGGTCTTATCACATATTTGGAGTTTTGGCTGCATACATCTGATTACAGAGAGCATGGACCCCAGTCTGTTCATGGGGATGCTTTTATGGTAGATGAATTGTGGTTTCATAAAATATATAATTTATATATGTGTGTGTGTGTGTGTGTGTGTAAAACACAGCTCAGTGGTCCTCCACAGCATATAGGTGGTCAGGAAAAAGATGAGTAGAAATAGGCATGGGGTTAATACACAAGCATATTTGAGTTCTCTGGTTGATCCTGCCATAGGGACCCAGACTTTCTGTCCTGTGCCTGATGCTTGAGGCTGATTGCTCCCGCATTCACCATTAGGCTGTCCTTCCTCTGAGGAGGTCTGAATCCCAGTGTCCTGAGTGGATATTGTCTGGGGGAATGTCAACTCAGCACAACCTAGAGTCACCTGAGAAAGATGTCTCAATTAAGGGATTTTCTAGATCAGATTGGTCCATGGGCATGTATATGGGGGATTCTCTTGATTGTTAATTGATGTAGGAGGGCTCATCCCACTGTGGGCAATACCATTCCTTAGGCAGGTTGTCCTGGGGTGTAGAAGAAAGCTAGCTAAGCATGAGTCTGCAAACAAACCAAGAAGCAACATTACTCATGGTTTCTGCCTCAATGATACACTGTGACCTGGAAGTACAAGCCAAGTAAATCATTTCTCCCCCTAAGTTTGCCTGTTGATCATAGTGTTTTATAACAGCAACTGAAAACAAACTAGAACAGGGAGTCCTTTGTCATTTCTGGTCATTACATTCAGTAAATCAGGAGAACTCTGGGGTGAGAGGGAGTGGACAGGAAATAAGAGGACCTGTCAGCAAATTAGGGAATTTGGGAGGAGCCAAAGGGGATGAGGAAAAAGTGATCACTACCCATCAGTGGTTAACTGAGTGGCTAAGCAGAGATATAACTGAGGTGAAGCCTATGTCTGACACTTGGTCAGCATGTGGACAAAAACCCCAAACCAGACAGCATAGGAAGTGAGAGAGAATAAAGGCTAGAGTCTGAGCCTGGCCCTGGGGACCCAGAGGGTCAAGCTCTCGACTGTACTTTCAAGTGTTCTCTCTGGTGAAAGGGGAACCAGCAGGGAGTCAGAGAAACCCACAAGGGCAGTAATACAGGCCCAGGAAGAGCCACCACAGTGACTGGCATATGGACACAGAGAGTCAAAAGGTCACCAGGAAGGGGGACCTTCCTGCTTCAGGGACAATAAACAGCCCTAAATTGTGAGGTTTTCAAAAGACTCAAGTCTTCAGAGTCAAGGAAGAAACAGGAGCTCAAATCAGAGCTGTGTATGACAGGCTATGAGTACCAAGGGCTTCAGAGCTTGCCTGTGGCCTGCAGTTGTCTATGGAATGGTTTACAGTAAAGTGCTGGCCTGGTACTGAGAGGCCTAGACTTGCTGTCCCCAGGAGAGCACCTTTGCATCTTCTAGAATCCTTGCAATATCAGATCTGTTCAACTCTTGGGGAGCTTGTGGAGGTCACATGTGAGCCGGGATGAGTCTCTCCAGGATCTGTGGGGACCCAACCCCCCATTAGTCCAGCTGTTAGAGGAAGGAGGCAGCAACAATTCTGGATTTCTTGGGGGTGAGGTGGGTACTGCAGCTGTGGGGAAAAAAAAAGCCTGGCTGGTCTCTGGAGAACCGTGACCCTGACCATAACTGGCAGGACATTGCAGCTGCCCCTACTGTGGGACCCTTCCCCCTTGATGGTGCAGTCCCAAGGTTGGCCAAGTGCACGTAGTTCTCTGGGTCAGAGAGGGCTGGCCAGAGCTTTGTATTATTTCCACCTCAGGACTCCTGGCAGGCAAAGGAATCCGGAAATCTGGGCTGAGCCAGAAAGCGGAGGCCCTGTCCCTAAGGAGAGGGTCAGATGGTTCACTGTCTAGGCTGGGGGTGGAGCTTCAGCCTAGAAGGCTAATCCTGCCTTCATGGTCTCTGTCACTCTGCTGCCTGCTAATGTGAGGCCAGGGTCACCTCCACTGTCTACCCAGGAGTGCTTGCTCAGCACTGAGAGTGTGGCCTGTTAAGACTCAGCCCCTGAGGAGATAGGGGTTCTGGGGAGTGACCAGGGCTGGCTATGATGCTCTTGGTGCCTTTGTTCCTGTGGAATATAAACTTATGGAAGCCCAGCAACCTCTGTCTAACTCCCACCTCGGTCCTATTACCATGGATTAGAGGGGCTAGAGAGGCTGAAGGGAACAGTCTGAAGAAATCATCTCTGGCCTCTGCAGTGACTAGGCTCACACAAGGGCTGATGTGCACCTAGCCCTGCCCCTTCTGGTCAGAGCCAGGCTGCCCTAAACACAGCCTTAGTCCCTCTTTCCCTAGACTCTATTCTTGAGAACACAAAGGGCACATTGAGACTTCAGGACCTTTGCTTTGTCGCAGGGACTCTTCCTCACCTATTTCTGTTACCGTTTAGACTCTACCAGGGGCTGCCTGCTGTTGACAGCATTGCCTGCCAACTTCCACGTGACTAGGCCACACAGAGGAGGCCAACTTCCCTGAAGGGGACTCTGAAGTTTCCACAGAGAGGCTGCTAGATGAGACGTGAAGAAATGGACAGTGCTTAGGAAAAGAAGAGTGGGTGGTCAAGTGTATCCGATACTCACTTCCAGTCTAGACCCTGATAGGTCAACAGGGTTACTGGGTCTGGGTGGGGAGACCACTGCAGGATGGAGTAGATTGTAGAGGGAAGGAGGGTGGGTCTTCTCAACAGAAAACCTAAAGTTTGGATTGAAGGCAAGTCTTTCAAAGCAAGGAAGTAGCTGGGAATTCTCAGGGGAAAGCCAGGAAGGGTGGATGTGGTGGGAGAAAGTTCTGGAATCTTTAACTATTTCTGCTTCCTATTTCCTCAAGCATGAGTGGATAACCAAGCCAGCTTGTGTAAGGCTGTGGGAAAAGGAAGTGGGAAGGTGCTCACGAGCGAGTGAGTGGCTGGGAGGATGGGGCTAGGCCTCAGGACTAATGGGTGAGTGGGTGGGATATGGTTGGGGTCAGAACGTAACATTATGGAAAGTGAATAGCCATAAGCACTGCCTGCTAGTAATCCTTTGCAGTGGAACTGGGCTCTGGTTTCCAGATCAATACTAAGTAATTAAGAGAGAAAAATTATTAAATAAGACTCAGAGGTCCAAAATTTTTGGCAGATAAGAGAGTCAGAAGACTCCACAAAGGACATTGCCCCACAGGACGGGGACTGGGGAGCTGTGATGAAGACAGGTCTGAGTGAAACTGTTTGGAGTCCAGGTGGTCAAGAGGAGGCTGAGTGGGCCAAGGGCCTCTTGATAGGGCACTGCTCCGAGAGAAGAGGGAGAAGGATGTGCAGGTTCAGAGGCCACTAGAGAGAGTCCAGGGGCAGAGGATGAGCTCCCGGTAAGGGTAGGATAAGGCTCCAGCGAGGAGTCCACCTGTGACCTTGTCCACATCCTCTAGCCTGCCAGGGGTCTGGGAATGCTTGCTGTCCCGAGTTTAAGCCAAGACCCACTGTGCACTGGGCTGATCATAGTAGGGCAGCTAGCCAGCGCTGTGGATCAGCATCTGCAGGACGCATGCGCTTCTGAGTTCCAGGGTCACTGCCAAATGGAAGTGAGGGTTTAGACACAGCACCTGGTGGGGTAGACTCTATCTGTCTCTGACTCAGTGCCCAGATTGCACATGTATTGAGATAGGAAGAGCCCACAATGTGGGTGGAACCACAAGCCTGCAAGTCTCTGTGGGCACCTGTCTTTCTAGCCAGATCAGAGGCCTCTGGCTCCTCTTGCTCCATCTAGGAAATCCAGGGTTTATGTTTTCCTGGCCTGCAAGGATGCTCCTACCCACAATAGTGTCCAGGTTTTAACCCCAGGCTTTGTGTCTCTGGTCCGGCAGGCCTACAGGATCTGCCTAGGGCAGGCTTCTTGTAAACCATGAATGCCCAAGGCCAGGGACAGCTCTCTGTCCCACCCCACTGTTAGGAGAAGGAGTGGATCAGCCTTTCAAGATAGCTTCAATCTCCTGAGGCCATCTCGGAGCTGATTCATTCCTTTAGAGACTATGGGAACTGAGATGAAGGTAGTGTCCTTTTGTCCCTCCATCAGTCACTGCAAGTGGACACACACAGGTGGCCCTAGAAGGAACAAGAGCTTAGGTAATACAATGTCTATGAGCTGGAGCATCTCTAGTGAGGAGGGTCAAGAGAGCATAGCAGCCTTCTCCATTTGTCTACATCTCCACCCCAAGACACACAGATGCTAGGGACTTATTAGGGAGATTGGTATATATGGTTGTGGACACAGAGAAGTCCCAAGATGAGTCCCCTGTGTGAAGACCTGGGGAACAGTTAGTGAGGTTAAATCTACTTAGAACCAGGGGAGCCAATGAACAAATACACAATTCAAGGCTGAGGGCCTGCAGCCAGGGACCAGGACTGTCAGTGAAGGTCCTGGGTCCAAAGGCTTTCCCAGAGAGCCTGATGTCTTCAGAGAGGTCTGATGTCCGTGGGCAAAAGAAATATGCCTAGAGGAGGGAACTAGGGGAGGGGAGGACTTCACTGTTTTCCATCTGGACCTCAGCTCAGTTTACATGCTGCTGCCCACATTGGGCGAGGTGGGTCTTCTCCACAACCACTGGTTCAAATTTCAGTATCTTCTGGAAAAATCTCCAGAAACCTATCCATCAGTAGTGCTTTCTCAGCTATCTGGACAGCCCATAACTAGAGTCAGGCTGACACCATAAACTTCCACGTCCACCCATGACAACATGGTGGCATGTCAACATGACTGGCAACATCTTCCTAAATCTCCCTTTATCTCCCAGTAAAGACTACAAGGCCATGGTTCTATACAACACGAACTAACCGTGTGGTATATTCCAAGTATCCCCTGAACCCTTCCCAAAGGAGACTGTGCAGTTCTTGGTGGTGTTTGCAGTCCGCCTGACATTCATATCTCAAAGACTATGGGTCATGTGATTGAAGAGTAAGCTAGGGGAGAAACATGAAGGAAACAGGTACTGTGTCCTCATATGTGACTATATACCCATAGATAACTTTAAAAAATAGATTAATTTGCTGGGAGTAAGGTGCATAGTTTTAATCCCAGAACTCAGGAGACAGAAGCAAGTGAATCTTTGTGAATTCAAGGCCAGCTAGATCTACATAGAAAGTTCTAGGCCAGCCAGAGCTAAACAGTGAAAAACTGTCTGAGATTTTAAAACCTTTTCATTTTTTGTATATGGGTGTTTTGCCTGCATATACATATGTGTGTGCACTACGTGTATGTAGTGCCCATGGAGGCTAGAAGAGGGTGTTGGATCCTCTGGATTGTGAACTGCCGTGCAGGTACTGTGAACCAAACCCAGGACCTCTGCCAGAGCATCCAGTGCTTCTTAACTGCTGAGCCATTGCTCCAGACACATTCTTAAAAGAAGAAGTACTATGGCCACTGAAATCATTTTCTGGTCACATGGACTTAGCTTGCAGTCAGAAATGCCTTCTTCCACATCTCATTCTGCAGCACATTTGCCCTCAGCACCTCAGCCAGTCTTGATTCTTACCTGACAGGTAACTCACAGCTTTCCCTGGCTTGAGAGTCCTTATGGTCCTTATGGTCCCATTGACTTTAACCCCAGGGCCTGGTGACATTATGGACACCCTAAGGGAGCCATGAACTGTAGATCTCTCCTGGTAGTCACAGTCAGGTATTCCACCAACCCCTAACTCCTCTTCAGCCTGAGAAGCTCAGATTGGCTGGGGGTAGGGGAGGGGTGCAGATTTCTTTACATCCAGTTCAATATAGTTTTTATTGTACCTCCTTGCAGAAGAGTTCCTCATTCTGGAACCAAGATTTTCTGTGCAAATAAAGAACAGAAATCTTACTATTGGGTCTCTAGGGGTTGTGGGTAGTACTTCCATTCCCATGCCCACTCCTTGATTTTTAGACCCATGATTCGTGACTATGGAGGAAACAGTGCTGGACAGTGAACAGTGAGGCAGAGAACATTCAACCTTCTGGAAAATTCTGCTTCAGGTCTATTAGCCACCCAGTTGGTGCTGTATGTTATCTTCAAGCCAGCTGCTTCAGAGTGATAGAGACACAGATTTGTGATGTGGCCTTCTGCTTTATTTGTTGGCAAGTATATTCCTTTCTCAGAGACAACAAAGTATCACTGAGGTACTGCGGTTGAAGTGTCCGAACACAAACACAGTGGTATAAAGATGGGCTTGGGGGGTCACTCGTTTAGAAGAGCAGAGTCCTAACAAATGGGATCCATGTTCTTATAGAAGGAGTGAGGGATGTATCCACTCTTCCTTGCTAGGGCACAGCAGGAAGGTACCATCTAGGAGGAACAGGTCTTCCTCAGACAAGTTGATCTTCAAGTTCTCATCCTTTAGAAGCCCAAGAGACAAATTTCTGCTGTTTTTGAGTTACCAGTCTAGGGCTTAAGAGAAAGCTCAGTTGGTAGAATTTGCTTTTAAAGCATGAAGTCTTGAATTCAATCCCCATAACCTACATTAAAAAAAAAAAAAGCCAGGCATGCTGGTGTCTGCGTATAACCCCAGTGCTGAAGAGGCAGAAATGGAGGTGGGGGTGTCCCTGGGGCTCACTGGCCAGCTGGATTAGCTGTAGTAGTTTGAATGAGAAATGTCCTTAATAGACACTGGTATTTTGAACACTGTGTTCCCAGTTGGTGGTGCTGTTTGGGGAGGTTCATTCAGGAGGTACAGCCTTGCTGGAGGCCGCAGATAGGCTTTGAAGGTCTATAGCCTTGCTCCACTTCCAACTCACTCTCTCTTCACTGTGCTTACAGTTAAAGATCTGATCTCTCCATGGTTAAAGGTGTGAGGTCTCCATGTCTTCCACTTGTTGCTATGCCTCCCTGCTATGAATAGACTCGTATCCCTCTGGAACCGTAAGCCAAAATAAACCCTCTCTTCCGTAAGTTCCTTTTGGTCACGGTATTTATCACAGCAACAGAAAGTGTGCAGCAACAGCAGCTGAGCTGTATCTCAGCTCCTTGCTTGCATGTCTTCCCTACATTTCTTTGTTATTCATTTTCTTTTTTTTTTTTTTTTTTTTTTGGTTTTTCGAGACAGGGTTTCTCTGTATAGCCCGGGCTGTCCTGGAACTCACTCTGTAGACCAGGCTGGCCTCAAACTCAGAAATCCGCCTGCCTCTGCCTCCCAAGTGCTGGGATTAAAGGCGTGCGCCACCACCGCCCGGCTGTTATTCATTTTCTAATCAAGTTTATTCTAAGTTCCTAACCATTCAGTGAAACCATTAGACATAGTCTGAGAACTGGCTTATAATCCATGTCTGGCCATTTCTCTTCCCAAGCCAAGGGCATAGCCAAGTTCACTGGCCAATGCTCTCTGCCCACCAGGAGGGTCCCCTCACCACTGTTCTGGAGTGTTGTTCAGGAAAAGAGCAACAGTGCAGCTGTCACTTGTGGGGTGTGCCCACACAACTATGCTGTCTTGCTTAGGATTTCTAATGCAGTAGAACTCCAAGACCAAAACAACCTGGGGAGAAAGTGGTTTATTTCAACTTGCATCTATTTCTATGTCACAGCTCGTCACTGAGAGAAATCAGGGCAGGAACTCAAACAGGGCAGGAACCTTGAGGCAGGAACTGAAGCAGAAGCTATGGAGGAGTGCTACTCACTGGCTTGCTCAGCCTTCTTTCTTATACCATCCAGAACCATCCACCCAAGGGTGGCACCGCCACCTGTGGGGTCAATCCATTTACATCAACTGTCAGTCAAAAGAATGCACCACAGGCATTTTTATGGGCCAGTCTGTTGGGGGTATTTTCTTAATTGATGTTCCCTCTTCCAAAAAGGAGTCTAGCCTGTGTCAAGTTGACATAAAACTAGTTCATGATGGACAGCTCAGGATGCACAGTAACATGTGAGACATGTTTCTATGAATACCCAGTAGCAGTCACGATCAGTCAAGTTTCTCTCATTTGGGAAGCAATGTCTACAAATAAGGGCAGGACCTCACTCCCCAATCTGGCAGGGCAGTCTGTGGCTATTTTCTTGTAGGGACAAGCCAAAACCTCTGTTACTGCAATCCAGCATGAAACCCTCATGGGAGAACATGTAAACATTTTGGGAAGCCTCCTCTGTTTTGTGCCCCCACACAAATCTAGGAGCCATTTGCTTAGCTTAGTAAATGTTCAAGCAACACATCCAATAAGGAATATGAATAGACCAATGGGAGACTGTGCTTTCTTTTTTTCTTTTACTTGAGGAGCATGGGTCATGTGCAATGACTTGTTTTTCCCTGGAAGAGATGTTTTGACATGCCCAGATATCTTATGTTGAAATTCATTGACTTCCCGTCCTGACACACCAGTGTCTTACCAAGAAGTCAGTAGTTGCTACTTATTTTTTTAAACTATTGATTCTTTGTGAATTTCACATCATGCATCCAGTCCCACTCATCTCCCTGTTTCTTCATATCCACACTCTGCCCTTGCAACCTCCCTGCAAAAACGAAAGACAATAAGATAGAATAAAAAAAAATCTTGTTGTGGAATCTGTAGTGTGTCACAGTATGTCCCACGACATACCCATTTGTCCACATATCTTTACTTTCAAATATTCACTGAAATGAGTCATTGGTCTAGTTCAAGGCCTCTGGCTTCTACTATACTGATCAATACTGGATCCTCAAGGGAATGGCTCTTGGGTATCCTGTTGTTGCCCTGTGTCATGGAAATCCTGTAGCTTAGGATCTGCAGGACCAGTCCTTTCACACACTCAAGCAGCTCAAAACCTTCCACGGGCTCATTCTGTTTTACATCTTGTTTATTTTAATGCTTATCAGATGAGATAGATGTCTTGCAGGGAAACTTGGTGGTTAGCGGTTGTCTACTGATAAGTTCTTAGATTGTGTGTATGGGTTAGCTTGGGAGAGTTTGGATATATTGGGTCCTGAGGAGAGAATAGCTAGACTAGCAAGTGTTAGCAAGGGTCTAGTGTTTTCTGTTCATTGGTAACTAGACTTAAGCTTGCTTGGGGCTCATTTGGAAATGAACTACCAGATTTTATTTTTAACAGGTGTTTCCAGAGTGGTCTAACCTGGGCAGGATTGAGCAACTTCCAGCAGGTGGCTGAGTACTGAAAGGTGGCCCAGTCTAAAGAAAAAGCAGTGTTGGCTGCCTGCCTTCTCTGGGTCTGGAGCCAGTGCATCTGTCTGCTGCCACTGTCCTCTTCTGACATCAGACTGAAGTTTCTTCAGCCTTCTCTAACATGAACGGAATGCCAGTGACTCTTCAGGAATTTTCCAAGCCTTCAGCACCAGGTTGACACTTTTTGGACTAAACAACCTTTCTAGTGTTGTGTAAGTCAATCTAATAAACCCCCCTTTATTACATACATTTCTTCTATTAGTTCTGTCTCTAAAGAACCCTATTTCATCCAGATTGAGGTACCAGTAGCAGATTCTAGAGAGGCAGAACTCTAAGGATGCATTTCTCTAGTGGGTTTGATGGTGTCTGACCTGGCTCTCCAATTCATCTACATCTGAAATCGCTAAAGACTCTACACTACTCTGGTATTATAGAGAGAACATTACTAATCCATCTTATAAGTTCAAGAACTACACAGTGAGTTCACACATACACACACATACGTACTCATGCACGTATAAATAAACAAACAAATTAAATAAATAAATGTAACTTAGAAATTAAAATAAAAGGAAAAGAGAATGGCCCTTCTTTCCAAGAACGGCTGTGGGCCGAGAGCTGGGAAAGGCTAGAAGCTCTGATGTTGCTGAGCCAGAACAGTCATGAGCCTCTGTGGATCACTCACATAGTACCCACATGCTCCACATTTGGAGCATAAAGGGCAAGAGCTTTACTCATGTGTCCTCGCATAAGTACAAAAAAAACCAGAATGTTTGTTCTTTGCATGGTATGTGTACCTTGTTATGTGTTTCCAGTCTTCCATTAGCATTGGTTGCTTCTATATGTTAATCTTCATCCTCTTATCTCTCAACATGCTAAGATAATGGACAGCAGAGACCAAGCAGTGTTCCTAAATGGTCAAACTTGGGTAGTTCAGTGGTGTGTGTCCCCAAAAGTGCAATAGATGGGGGGGAGCTTACAAAGCACTACTTCATCTGTGTAAACAAATTCCAGAGCAAATGAAATATTTACCTTGAGAGACTGGAGAGCCAGCTCAGTGTTTAAGAGCACTGGCTGCTCTTCCAGAGGGCCTGGGGTTCAATTCCCCACACCCATATGGCAGTTCACAACAGTCTATAATGGCTGTAGTTCTACGGGCTCCATTGTCCTCTCTTGACTTCTGCAGGCACCAGACATACAAGTGGTGCACAGACATGCATGCAGGCATAACACCCATACACATAAGATGAATAAAAAAGATTTTAAAAGTGTACTTTGCACGCCTTTAATCCCAGCACTCGGGAGGCAGAGGCAGGCGGATTTCTGAGTTCGAGGCCAGCCTGGTCTACAGAGTGAGTTCCAGGACAGCCCGGGCTATACAGAGAAACCCTGTCTCGAAAAAACCAAAACAAAAAAAAAAAAAAAAAAGAAAAAAAAAAAAGTGTACTTTGAATTGTAGCAACAGAGAATCTCAGTGCCTCAATCAGTTCCCACACAAGTCAGCTTATAGACACAGAACCCCCTGACAATCGTGTCACACTTCCAAAAAATTTTATGCCAGGTAGTGGTGGTGCATACCTTTAATTCCAGCACTCAGAAGCAGAGGCAGGTGGATCTCTGTGAGTTTAAAGCTAGCCTGGCCTACAGAGTGAGTTTCAGGACAGCCACGGCTACACAGAGAAATCCTGTTTCAAAAACCAACCAACCAACCAACCAACCAAACAAACAAACAAACAAACAAACAAAAGTTTTACAGTCAATTCAGCCAATCAGTCTTTCTCCAAAAGAACTCATGAGGTTTGATTAGGGTAACTGTACATCCAGGAAAAGGAAAAACAAAACAAAACAAAACAAAACACCCCAGAATTTGTATGCCCTACTAGACACTGGCTCTAAATTGACACTGATTCTGAGAGACCCCCTCCAGAGCATTTTAGCCCTCCAGAAAAGTAGGGGCTTAGAGAGGTCAGGTGATTAATGGAGTTTCAGCTGATGTATGACTCACAGTGAGTCCACTGAGCTCAGGAACTCACCCCAGTCCCAGAGTGTATCACTGGGACAGATATACTTAGAGTTTGGCAGAATCCCAACACTGGTTGTCAGATGTGTGGAATGAGAGCTATTATGATCTGAAAGGCCAAATGGAAGCCATTAGTTGCCTCTTCCAGGGAAAATAGTGAACTAAAAAAGAAAATCCTCTGGAGGGAATTATAGAAATTAGTGCTACCACTAAGGCCTTGCAAGATGCTGGGGATGGAGTGGGGTGGGAAAATGGCTCAGGGGTTAATGGCACTTAGTTGCTCTAGCATAGGACTCAGGTTTGAGTCACAGCACCCACTTGGTGGCTTAAGGATGTCTGTAATTCCAGTTCCAGGAGATCTCATGCCCGCTTCTGGCCTCCAAGGGCACTACACACATGTGGTTCATAGACACACTTGTAGGCAAAACACCATACACAATTTATTTTTAAAAATGAGAAATACTGGAGAAGTGACTTGGAGGTTAAGAACATTGGCTGCATTTCCAGAGGACCCTAGTTTAATTCCCAGCAGCCATAGGGCAGCTCATAACTGTCTGTGGCTCCAGTTCCAGGAGATCTAATGCCCTCTTCACATGGGTACCAGGCACACATGTGGTACACAGTCATACATGCAGGCAAAACACTCATAAACAAAGCAATACAATACATAAATAAATCTGAAAAAATTAGAAAGATGCAGGGGTGTTGGTTACACCCACATGTTCCTTTAACTCTCCCTTTTAGCTTGTGCAGAAGACAGATGGATCATGGAGAATGACAGTTGACAATGGCAAACTTAATCAAGTAGTGACTCCAATCACAGATGCAGCTTCCTTATTTGAGCAGATTAATATATCTCCTGGTACCTGGTATGCAGCTATTGGACAGGCAAGTTGTTTTTTCTTGAAACCTATCCATAAAGGTGACCAGAAACAATTTGTTTTCAGCTGGCAAGGTCAGCAGTATACCTTTACTGCAAGGGTATATTAACTCCCCAGGCCTGTGTCATAGTTAGTTTGTGGGGAACTTGATACACAAGATATCACATTGGCCCATTATATCAGTGGCATTATATTGATAAGACTAAGTGACAGGGAAATGACAGGCATTCTAGACTTGTTAGTAAAGCATTTTGGCTTTTGGTGGAAGAAAGCTCCATACTTGGCTGTATTACTCCAGCCCATACACCAAATAAACTCAGAAAGCTACTAGTTTTGAGTGGGACCCAGCTGCTGTGCAAGCTGCTCTGCTGCCTGGATCATATGATGAAGCCCACTTGATGGTTACTCAAGGTGGCAATGGCAGATAGGGATGCTGTCTGGAGTCTTTGGCAGGTCCTTATAGTGGAGACCTTTGGGATTTGGAGCAGGACCCTACCATCATCTATAGACAACCATTCTCCTTCGAGGGATAACTCTTGGCTTGCTATTGGACCTTAGTGGAAACTTAATATTTAGAAATGGGGTGTCAAGGTCTATATTATTTATGACATAGTCTCTCAGCCCTAAATGGGATGTCATTAATCCCCACTACCCAAGGCTAGGGTTGTATGCAGAAGTGACTGAAAGATTTTAAGATCCAGAGGTTATAGAAGCAGGGTTTTCCAGACAGAAGATGGAGTCACATATGAACTCACAGACAGTGTGACAGCACACACAAGATCTACACAGGTTCAAATTAGACATCATCCCAGCACTGAGAAGGGGAAGTGGACCGAAGTGTCATACCTAACCAAGAAGCTATTAACAATTGATAGGACTGAGAAAGGGAAAATTAGTTTTCTCCAATGGAGTGTCACTAGATATATCAACCATACTCCAGGGGAGGCCCCATGCCCAGGAATGATTGGCCAACACAAATCAGACTCTATAATTGTTTTTGTTGTGGTGGTTTTTGTTGTTGTTTATTTGTTTGGTTGGTTGTTGTTGTGTCATTGGCGAGCTGGATGTTAATGAGCTGAGTGTTACCCTGAAGCAGCAGCTGTAGTACTGAAAACCAAGAGACAGTGTTGAAGGAAGGGAACGATAAGTCTGAGCAGAAATTGCTTGGACAGTGGGAGCTCTGAGAGATGCCCAGCCAAGGGCTTCTTTGAAAAGATGAAAAGTCTAGCAAAGAGATCACAAAACCCCAAAACAGGGCTGGGAAAGGACAAGGGGACAGAACAATACCAGGTTGAATAGAACTAGCAGTTTCTTAGGAATGACTCTAAATACGCAGCTGCCCATAGCCAGCAAATGCAGTCTTGACATTTGTCCCAAAGAAATGAAACTCGGTATCCACTCAGATGCACATTCGCATGGCGAGTCAGGCTCTCCTTTCACACACTCTCTGCACCCTCTCTGCCAGCCAGAGGCCTACCCTATAGTCCAGATTACCCTTGGACCTAGTACATAGTCATGTTGGCCTTCAACTTGTAGGAACACTTCTGCCTCAGCCTCATGGGTGCTAGGATTATAAGTGTGAGCCCATAACGTCTATGTTTTGATTTAAAAATTTGCTGACAATGCCATACATGGCTACTGTATCTACATCATTTTTACTTCTCCAGCTCCAGCCCCTCCCACACTGCCTCTCAATTCATGAACTCTTTTTTAATGATTACTGTTTTATATGTATGTGCATAAGTATACATGCATTTTTTAAGTAAAACGATATCTTTTTCTATTACCTTTAAAAAACATTATCTTTTTTTTTTCATAATAACCCCATGTGTAGTAGATGAAAATGTGCCTTAAAAGATTAATGGTTGGCTAGGTATATTGGGTACACCTGCTATCCCAGAACTTTGTGGGTAGAGGCAGGAGGATCAGTTCAAAGTCATCCTCAGCTACAGAGGGAGTTCAAGGCCAGCTTGGCCTACCGGAGACCCTGTGTTGGTCTTTCCCAAAGGAAGATGGGGAATGCAGAGATGAGGAGCAGGTCAGTGGTTGTGTATGGGAGGTGGGGACTGTGGTTTTATTTGGGAAGCATTAGGGATACACACACATGTGCATGCAACCACACACACACACACATACATGCATACACACACAGCACACACACATATACACATCCATGGATACATTCACAGAACACACACATACACACATGCACATACATGCACACACACACAGGACACGCACATGCACACATACACATCCATGCATACACACACAGCATACGCACATATACACATCCATGCATACACATAGCACACACATACACATATACATACATACATACATGCACACACACATATATACATGGCTACTGTATACATGTACACACAGAACACATACATACACACATACATGCACACACAGCACACACACATATACACATCCATGTACACACAGCACACACATATACACATATACATACATGCACACATATATACCCATGAGTGCAGCTGGATCTGCTGAAATCTGAGTCATCTGTATGCATTGAACAAGTGCTGCTTCTGCTTGTTATCATGGTATTTACGCAAGCTGTCTGCCTTGGAGGAGGCCTGAAGGAATAATGCACCAAGACTTCCTGTGTACTTCTTGGAAATCTATGTCTCAAAATATAGTGTTCAAGCCAGATTTCAGGCCATGAAAGTTGAAAATGCCAACCAAATCAAAATATTGCTGTGAAAAATGTAAATGGACAAAGTTGACTCAAAATAAATAAAATGGGGCTGGAGAGAGATGGCTCAGTGGTTAAGAGCACTTGCAGCTCTTACAGAAGACCTGAGTCTAGTTCCCAGCACCCAGGTGGGGCATCTCACAACCACCCACAACTCCAGCTCTGAGGGATCTAATGCCTAGGACCACCTTTGGAGGGGGCAGGCTATGATGTTTTTAGGCTGCTGCTTCCTGTGTTGTCCCTGTGTCCTGACCCATGAAGATAGAGCAAGTAGCTGCTACTTGCCCACTGCAGTGGAGCCAGTGTGACCACTTCCCCTGACACCACTCATCCTCCATCTTGACAGACTCTGCCATCTTAATCCATGAGCCAGAAACAAACAAACAAACAAACAAACAAACAAACAAACAAAAATCCTTTCTCTTCTTCTTGCTTTTTCTCAAGCACATGGTCATGGCACTAAGAGAAATACCTAACAGAGATGAAAAGAATAAACATTCCCACAGGAAAGGGAAATGTATAGCTGACCCCTGGTGACCTCAGCAGATAACTGATGCCCGGGTGTGAGCTGTGGGGAGCATGAAACCTCATCAGGCGGACCCCACACTCTCACCCTGTGACAAGAAACAGAAAGAAGGGAGTACTGAGGAAAGTACCCAGGACCCAGCTGCTGAGTCAGCCGCCTGCAGCAAGGCAGTGTTGAGGGGACAGGTTTTGAGGGTGGGTGAGAGAGGAAACGAGTAGATGTTAGACAGAGGAGGCGTGCTCACAGTGCAGCTTGGTTAGGTCTGGGCTTGAGGAAATCAGCAGCAAGAGCCATCTGGGGACATGGGAAAACTGAATTTGGGTTATGTTTTCAATGTGACTAGAGAGTTATTACGAACATAGCAGATGTGACAGTGATGGATTACAGCTCCATGGGAGTACGCCCTCCATATTTGGAGGTGACTGCTGAACTTGCTAAACTAACATATGTGTGGAACAATATGTTTACAATTTACTTTAATTCTAAATGCTTAGTTGCCGGTACATTTAGGAACACAGACATACACACACAGAGAAAGAGAGAAACAAAGAGACAGAGAGACAAAGACAGAGAGATAGAGACAGAAAGACAGACACAGGCAGAGAGATATAAACACACACACACATACACACACACACACACATATACATGCATACACACATACATAGCGAAACACACCCATGCTTTCTTGAAGGGCTTGACACCTATTTGCAGTGAGCTGGCAAATACAACCTCTGCATATTATGCCAGTAGACTGGAAACTCAAGTGGGGTTTTCATGCCTCAGTCTGACACCAAATTGCTTCACTGAGAAGTGAAAATACATGCTCTTTAAGTTTCCACATACTGGACAAGACTCTGTGGGGATCACCTGATGTCTCAGTTTGATTTCTATTGGTGTGACAAATACTATAACCAAAACCACTATAACCTAGGAAAAAAAAGGATTTATTTCACCTTACAGCTACTAAGTCCATCACTGAGGGAAGCCAGGCAAGAGACTCAAGGCAGGAACTGAAGAAGAGGCCATAGAGGAACAGTATTAACTGGCTTGCTCCTCATGGCTTGAACAGCCTGCTTTCTTATACAACCCAGGACCACCTGCCCAGGAATAGTGCCACTCACAGTGGCCTGGCCCCTCTTAAATCAATCACTAATCAAGAAAATGCCCCACAGAAATTGCCTACAGGCCCATCTGATGGCAGTTCCTTCTTTCGATGTGACTCTAGTTTGTGTTGGTGAAAACTAACCAGCACACTTGCTTAGTTATTGCTCACATGGATAAACCATGCTCACAGCAGCAGGGTTTCGAACCCACACCCGGGCAACATGTCCTGGGCCACTAGTTACTTTTCTCTGTGTGTTGTGGCCAATAACCGACAAACACCAACTTAAAGGAAGAAGGATTTGTTGTGGCTCACAGTTCAGGGAATATAGCATGTACCTTGACAGAGGGCTCCTCGGTCCATGGTGCTGGCTAGACAGAGAGAGATGGGAACCCCCAACCCAGCTGGCTTTCTCCCTTTTACTTTTTCTTTAGTTTGGAAGCCCAGCCTATGGGATGGTGTGACCACATTCAGGGTGTATCTTCTCTTATGAGTAACATCAGAAACACCAAAGGTACTTCATTAATGCTCCCAAGTGCTTTATTTTTAGTTTTTATTTATTTGTTTGTTTGTGTATGCCATGAAGAGAGTGGAAGGAGCTGCCCATTGTGGCACACACCTTTAATCCCAGCAATTAGGAGGTAGAGGTAAAGGGACTTCTGTGAGTTCCAGGACGGCTAGGGCTATATGGTAGCGTGAGCGTACACACACACACACACACACACACACACACACGCATCAGGAGGTTATACTTACCCTGTTTATGGGAAGCACATGATCTCTATGGTGATACACTAGCATCCCCCATGAACCAGCAAGACAAGACACATTATCCCACCTATCAGTGGACAAGAAGTACAGCAGGTAGTTTGTGAAATGAAAACAGAGCTGGCCAAGACTTGTGCAAACTTAGTTAACCAGCAGAGAAATGGGAAATCAAACCCAGAAAGCAATACCAATTTACACCAATGACTGACATACACAAATTCTAAATATATAAGCAAGAATACATATCAACCAGGACACCCACATGTGGCCAGTGAGTTTTCAATCTGTAACCAACACTTGGGAAACAAATTGGCAGCCTCTTTTGGGGTGCAAACTGACACCAGCCAATGACTCAGCCTCCTGCTCTCCTCCGCCACCCTGAAGGAGGTTGCTTTCTTAGATTTATGAGATGCTGTGGAAGTCTTTCCAGTTGTCTTGATGTAAAGCCACTGGCTCTCTTTTATCTGTGCTGACATCCTTAGCAGATGATTTTTGCCCTGTACCCTATATGCCTTTATTTCTTGCTTTTCTCTGGCTAAGCTATTTTTTTCCCAGATCATTGTGTCCTGGGCTCCTTTTCTACTGAGCCTGTTAATCTGATATAAAGCACTTACTTAATCTTTTTTTGATTAATTTCTGTTGCAGTGACTAATGCTTTGATAAACAAAACAAAACAACTTAAGGAAGAGAAAGGCTTATTTGGCTAACAATTCCAAGTCACGGTCTATCATTTCAGGGAAGTCAATGAAGGAACTTAAGCAGGTAGTTATATCACATCCATAGTCAAGAGCACAAGGAAATAAATTCATGTAGCCCTACTTGGTTGGTAGCCCTCAACTAGCTTTCTCTCTCCTCTTATTGTTCAGGACCACCTGCCTGGGGAATGGTGCTGCCTGCAGTGGTCTGGGTCTTCCCATATCAATAGACAACCAAGACAATTCCTCATAGACATGTCTACTGGCCTACCTGAACTAGATAATTTCTCATTAAAGCTCTTCCCAAGTGCTTCTGAGTTGCTTCAAGTTAACAATTAACACTAACCAGCCACAGTTGCAGAGATGGCTCAGTAGCTAAGAGCACATACTGCTCTTTGAGAGAACCAAAGTTTGATTCCTAGCACCTACATTATGTGCCTTACACCCACCTGCAACTCCACTTTCAGAAGTGGAGCCCAACATATACATGGCATACATACAATGTCTTAGTTAGGGTTTTATTGATGTGAAAGACACCATGACCAAGGCAAGTCTTATCAAGAACAACATTTAATTGGGGCTGGCTTACAGGTTCAGAGGTTCAGTCCATTATCACCAAGGCAAGAGCATGGCAGCATCCAGGCAGGCATGGTGCAGGAAGAGCTGAGAGTTCTACATCTTCATCTGGAGCCTACTAACAGAATACTGACTTCCAGGAAGCTAAGATAAAGTCTTAAGCCCACACCCATAGTGTCACACCTACTCCAACAAAGCCACACCACCTAATAATACCACTCCCTGGGACAAGCATATACAAACCAACACACACAGACACACACTCACACACAGACAGACATAGACAGATAGATACACACACACACACACACACACACACACACACACACACACACTCTCAAATGCCTGAGTCTATGGGATGCATCTCTTATTCAAATCACCAAACCAACAGTCCAAACACCTATGCCACATCCTGAATGTGAATGCTGTGCCATGTTGAGATTCTTCCATCAAATAAACACGTTCTCTATTCTTACTTCACCCTCCATAGAACCTCAGCTCATAAAAAAGAGCCATCTAAGTTCTTGGCTGCAAGTTAAAGATGCTGGCCTCAGTTTCCAGTGCAATCCTCATTTCTAACAGAGATCTTATTAGGCTGGCCTTAATTGACAAAGTTTCTTTTGTCTGCATCGTAATTACAACCCTGTAGGCAGTCCTTAACATGTCCTTGCCCTTCCCTGGTCTCCTGTCTTCTGTGCTCTTATCAGAATTACCTACATTGCCCCACTCAAAACAGTTTAGTCTCTTTTCCTTAAAAAAATTCTAATCATGTGTATATGTGGGTGTCAGTGTATGCAAGACCAGAGAGGGAGTTGGATCCCTAGAGATGAACAAAGGTGTACACCCCCCCCAGCCTGAAAATAGATTTTTTTCTCATGTACTATATTATGATTAGTTTCCTTTCACTCCTCCCAGTTCCTCTTTCCCCACCCCCATCTAGAGCCACCTTCTTTCTGTCTCTCATTAGAAAGCAAACAGGCTTCTAGGGGATAATAATGAAACTATAACAAAGTAAAATATAATAAAACAAAAACTATGACATTGGAGTTGGACAGGACAAACCAGCAAAAGGAAAAGAACCCAAGAGAAGACACATGAATCAGAGACCCAGTCATTTGTTCACTCAGGAATCCCACAAAAACACTAAACTGGAAGCCATAATTTATGCAGAGGACTTGGTGCAGACCTGAGCAGGTCTTGTACATGCTGCCTGAGTCTCTGTGAGTTCATATGTTCTATGATCATGTTGGTTTATCAGGCCTTGTTTTCTTGGTGTCCTTGACCTCTGTCCCTCTGGCTCTTACGCTCTTCCCACCTCCTCTTCTGTGGTGCTCCCTGAGACCTGATGGGAGGGACTTGATAGAGACATTCCATTTAGGGCTGAGTATTTCAATGTTGTTCACTCACTATATGATGTCTGTCTGTGGGTTTGTTCTGCTGCAGGCAGAAGCTTCTCTGATGATTGCTGAGCAAGACACTGACCCCTGAGTGTAGCCGAGTGTTATTGGGAAACGTTTTATTTCTACATTTTTCTGTTGTTTGTTTTGTTTTGAAAGAACAGTAGAATTTGGTTTTACCCTAGACCCCTGAGCTATCTAATATTTGGTTCTTGGTCACCCAAGCAATGTTGAGAATGGGTTCCATCACCTCGAAAGGAAGGGCCTTAAGTTAAATCAGACATTGTTGGTTACTCCACAAGCTCTGGGCCACCATTGCCCTAGCATATCTTGCAGTCAGGACACCATTGCAGATCAAAGGGTTTGTAGCTGGGTTGGTGTTTATGTTTCTCTTTTGGTAGCATGCAGAATACCTCCTGTACTAAAGATGCTAAGGTGTGAGGATGAAGGCTCTTGGAGACACCAACTTGACTTCTCCATGTCCAATGAGTTCTGTAGGTATTGTCTTCAGTAATAAGGCGTTGCTGTCCCAGGTTTGTGCAGAGCAACCTATTGTCTTGGGAATGGCCTGGGTTGTTTGGGGGCTCCCTTGGGACCCCTTTGGCCAACAACTCAATTAGATGTAACCCAATCCTGTTATTGGAAGCTTCATTTGGTAACAAGAGATGACCAATTGGGACTCTCTTTCCCCTATTATTTGATGATTTCATTTACATTGCCTTTGTATTTGTATATATTTTAGAGCTTCTACTATATTCGGTTTCTACACTACCCTTCAAATGGCCCCTAATTCAGCTGTATCCCCATATTTCCTCCCTCATTTGATCCTCTTGTTTCAGCTCCTCCCTCTTCCATTCATAACTATCTTTTCTGTTTCCCTTTAATCCCAGCACTTGGGAGGCAGAGGCAGGCAGATTTCTGAGTTTGAGGCCAGCCAGCCAGGTCTACAGAGTGAGTTCCAGGACAGCCAGGGCTACACAGAGAAACCCTGTCTTGAAAAAAACCAAAAGAAATAAAAAAGAAATTAAAATGAGAACTATTTGTTAGTACCAATTTTCTCTACTAGTTGGCATTATATCACAATGATGAAATACCTATGCTTTTGTTCATGATTCTGAAAGGGAAAGGTTAAGGGACTTTCCTCTGGTGATGGCCTCCTTGTTTCAGAGTCCTGGGGCACCAAAGGACATTCCCACAACAAGAGACAGGATGAGTGTAAAGCAGTTAGGAAACTTAAGGGGCTTTACCCTTAAGACCCTATTATCACATTATCTTGGCCTGTGGGTATGATTGTTAAGGATTTATGTAGGAAGGCCTAGCCTACTGTGGTCAGTACCATTCCCTAGGCAGGTGGTCTAGAACAGAAACAGGAAGGACAAGGTTAGCTGAGAGCAACCAAGCAAGTAGACCTGCATGCATTTATTTCTCCCTGTTCCCAGAGGCCCTGTTTCTGAACACCACAATCAGATTGTTTGTATCCTTTTAATCCTCACAGCAGAGATCAAACTTGCACACAACATTAAACTTCAATTCAACCGCATCCAAACCATATAATTGCTAAGGGGCTAACCTTAAAGCCAAAGGCAGAAGAGCACGGGGAGGCTGCCCTGGGATTTACTGAAGTTGCCGTTCAAACAGCTGGTAATCAGGGGCCCTCTGTGGAATGTAGCTTCTTAGGTATCATTTAAGATCACATTGGGAGATTGCATTGCAAAATTGCATGGTGCCCTGTAGCATATAATATGTATAGCCAATGTGTGGTGAAGCTTTCCCCTAAACCAGAATCTCCCAGTTGAAAGCCTGAAGGGTAGCTGTGGGGACACCACTTCTTACAGTGAGAGCTAATGAGCCATCATAGGAGTTCTGCCTCATGCCTTCAAAGGCATTTCCCTGTGTTGGAGCTCCTAGTAGCCAACAAGGGAATATTCTGGTCAGAGAACAGAATGTACAGCAGAGCTGGAAGCCTGGTGGCATCTGGCTGCTTTGGGCTCCTCCATGCTGGGTTAAGAGACCCACAAGGGTGATGGCTGAATAGTGCTAAAATGAAGAAATAAGGGTGCTGCTGCTCGTTCTAGGCAGGTTCGGGTAGTCTGGGCTCTGTTGGCCCTCCACAGCAGTAATAAAAGAAATAGCAACAAGAGTCAAGAAGAGATTCTCCCAGGAATGAAGAACTGGGAAAACAGGGCAAACCATGGATGGTTAAAGCCACACAGACTGTGATTTGGTGATGAGCTGCAAGGATGTGCATTCTCTTACAGCATCCAATGGGCATTTTCTCGTGCTGTGTTGTGTATGTTTTACAACCTCTATTAGAACCTTTTCTTCTTCTTTCCCTCCTGTCCCACCACCATTGTGTATGGGATCCTATATTCCTTTCTCCTTCCCTTCTTCACTCACCCTTTTTGTGGTTTTGCTTTGTTTTTTTGTTGTTTCTTTGTTCGTTCATTTGTTTTTTGAAGCAGAGTCTTTCTGTTTAGTGCAAGGTGGCCTTGAACTCACAATTCTCTTGCTTCTGCCTCTTTGAGTGTTTGGATCTCTCTCTCTCTCTCTCTCTCTCACACACACACACACACACACACACACACACACACATTCATTCTCTCTCTCTCTCTCTCACACACACACACACACACACATTCATTCTCTCTCTCTCTCACACACACACACACACACACACACACATTCATTCTCTCTCTCTCTCTCTCTCTCACACACACACACACACACACACACACACACACTACCTTGTCCTGAGTGTTTGTTAGGGATTTTTTTTAACTTTACATAAACCTAGACATATCTGGGAAGAGGGAGTTTCAAACGAGGAGTTGTGTGCATCAGACTGTCCTGTAGGCAAGTCTGTGGGGCATTTTCTTGATTAGTGATGACTTGGGGAGGGCTCAGCCTCCTGTGGGTGGTGCTGCCTCTGGGTTGTATAAGAAAGCAGGCTGAGCAACCCATGAGGCACCAACTAGTAAGCAGTGCTCCTATGTGGTTTCTGTTTGAGTTCCTGTCTCCAAGTTCCCATTCTGTGTAAATTCCTGTGTGGGCTTTCATTAATGATGGACTGTTACCTGGAAGTGTAAGCCAAATAAATCCTATCCTCCCTGAATTGGTTTCAGTCAGTGTCTAATCACCAGCATATTTGTGCTTTCTTTAATGTAGATTTCATAGGGCAAAGTACAGTGAGATTATAGGAAGTACTAGAACCAAAGAAGTGCTTTCCAGCAGAGACCCTGAGCTTCTTTCTAGGGAACTGAATACTTGTAACATTGGAGAATCTCTCTAGGGAGAAACCCTGTGTGTTTGCAGACGTGGAGCATCTTATTCAAAGAGAGAGTCTTCTTATTTGGGGAAGTGAATGTGTGGGAAGGAGGAAGTATGTACGTCAGAAACACAAGGTAGGTTTAACAGGCCTTTCCCACATATTGGCCACAAATTGCAGGATGGCCCTGATTTGGGGGACCCTCTCTATCTAGATCTGGGTATGAAGTTCTCTTACAGGTCACATTTGGGGCCTTAGCTTTGACTAGGTCAATGTATCTCCTTGGGACTTAGCAGCTTGTACAAATTGTGTGAATATTTGAGAGTATTCAAGAACAGGTGACAGTTCTTCATAAAGGTGGCTGAACTGTCATGTGACAGTGGCTCCAGGAAGCAGGAGGCAGGATTCTATCTCCCACCATGCACTGTGACAATCCCTCAGTATGTGACCATGAGGCTACTGTAAACATTCTAAGATTTCTCTCTTACACTGCCACATGGATGAACCATGTAGATCTTATGCCAAGAAAGCCACTCCCAGGAGATCCTCGAACTCAGCAAATCTACAGAAACAGAAGGCAGGATGGGGAGCTTGGAGCTGTGGAGGAAGCAGAGAGTCAGTGCTGAATGGGGACAGAGTTTCAGTCTGGGAAGATGGAAAGTTCTGGAGGCGGATGGTGGGGGTGGATGTTAATTCTGCTGAGCTGTGCACTTGAATGTAGTCAAATGGTCAGTGTCAGGCACAGTGCATTTTACCAGCATTAGAAGAAAGAATTCTTGTTCAGACAAGGAGATCATCATGTGGCCCTTAAAGAGCTTCGCCAGCTGGTGGAAGCCAGAGAATGAGTAGCATACAGGAAGGCTCAGCCAGCCCTATGGGGATGGAGCAGAGTGAACCAGATTCACAGAGCAGAAAGCTGTCCTGGCTGGCAGCCACCAAGGAGACAGGGACCACAAGCCTACAGCTGCAATAAATTAGATTCTTCCAGCAACCAGAGTGAGCCCAGATGGGAGATCTTCTAAAGCCTCCAAGTAAGACCCAGCTAACCTGTCTTCTTGCCTTGGCCTCATGGGACACTGAGTGGAGAACCTGCCCTCCATCTGGGCTCTGAACCACAATCATAACCTGATGAATGGTTGCTGCTTTAAGTTGCTTTTATGAGGACACATGCACATACACACACATACACACCACACACACACACATACACTACATATACACACCACATACACACAGCCCCACACATACATATACAACATACCACATACACCACAAACCTACTTACACACACCACACACATACCACACACACACCACACACATATATACATACACCACATACACAGACACACCACACATACATACACACATACCACACACACACACACACACCACACACTACATACATACACCACACATACATACACACCACACATACCACACATATACACATCACACAAACACACACATTATACACACCACATATACACACACACTTCCACATATACATACAAATGCAACACACAGACACACACAGACACACACACACACAGACACACACACACACACACACAGACTCATTGCTGTAGGCATACATGACCCCTAGGGAAGTGTTCAGGGTCTGGGTTTCTGGGATGTGATTAGATTGTGAGAACTGTGACCTAATTCATTGATTAATCCATGGAGGGGTCATAATTCAATGATATTTTAGGAGAGGCTAACTTTGAGGAAGGGGGTCACTGGGCTGTACCCTTGAGAGGAGATGCCCTTCTCCCCTGGCCCTTCTCTCTGCTTATGGTGCTATGGTGGAGCCTGTAGGAAGTGGGGTCTGGATGGCTGAAGTAGATCAGTAGGGTGGGCTTTGAAGGTTAACCTGCCTCTGGTTTTATTCTGCCTGTTCTCTGCTATTGCATTACTTTTCTCTGGGAAACATGAGCAAGAAACTGGTCACCCCAGATGGGGCCATAGACAGTAGACCAAAGAAACGATTCTACCCAAGTTTCCATTTGAGTTTATTGGGGTGAGGAGTTACTTAAAAGGAGTGTGGGTAATCCCAAACACTTTCATCACCTAAACGCCCCACCTCATGGATTCTGGATCGTGGAGTCCTGGCTTCATTTAGCTCGCCACAGTCCAGCATCTCCTAAGACTCTAATAGTTACTGGGCAGGAGGGAGAGGTAGCTGGAATCCCAGGTGGAGATATGGTGACCTCTCCTCCCTAAACTAAGGAGCATTAGCCACCCCATGGCCATTACCAAAGCATGACTGTCACCATGTGGTTCTGCACATTTCAGTATCATGACTACGGAGCCACAGTCATGTTTTTCTCCATGATGACCCAGAGGAAGTTAGTTGACCTCAACATCTATCTTCTACCTTATGTTCCTGCTACTGTAGACACAGCCATTCCTCCATGCCTTCCCTGTTGTGATGGACCAGAGTCTTTCTGAAGTCATGAGCCAGAATATATCTTTCCCATTTCTGGTAGGTCTCTGGCCACAACAATGTAAAATGAACTAACACATCTGGTGGGATTGTCTCCCCTTCCCTTGCTTCACCATGTGCAAGACAGAGTTTATCTACTCCTTTGAGGGTCATGTGAAGGCTCAGGGCCAAGCAAGCAGCAAGCATCCTGCTCAACCCAATCATCAGCTAACACCCATGCTTCAGGGAGTTGTTGAATAGTTAGCAAACATATGGACTTCAGAGGGGCGTTGAGGCACCAGCTCATCCTGGGTCTATCTGAAGAGGCTAGGTTCCTGGGACTGGCAGCCGTGGGATCTGAGAAGCAAAGGGAGACAGTGAGGTTGTTCTACATGTTCTAGAAAGCACTAGGAATCTGTTTCTGAGAGTTCTATAGGGACTATGAGGCTGTTGTAGAACATTTGGGACTGCAAATCCATCTCAGAATGGATGAGAGGGGATGGTGAGGCTGCTTCAGAATGGTCTAGAAGGTTCTATAAGAGGGACTGGGGTATAATTTAGTCAGTGGCATGTACACGTGCCCCTCTTCCTGCCAATTCAATAAATAATAAATGAATAAATATAGAAAATGTTTGCCTTGCCAGCATAAGGTCCTAAGTTTGATTACTAAAGCCATAAAAATGCCAGACATGGTGGTGCATGCTTGCAATCCCAGTATTGGGGAAGTAGAGACAGAAAGCTCTCTGGGGCTCTCTAACCAGTTAGTCTAGTTTTACTGGTGAGCTCCAGGCCAGTGAAAGACTCTATTTTAAAACAGGACAGCAGTCTTGAGGATGACCGTCAGTATTGTCCCCAGCCTCTACACACGTGTATGTACAATATAGACATTTAAAATTTTGTCCTAGAAAGCTCTGAAGGGAATGGTGAGGGTATTTTCAGAACATAGAGGAGCAATGATGCTGGACATAGAGATCCAGATGCCAGGGCATTGAGGATGGGGTGGGTGAAGCTGGCCTAGCACCTGCCAAGGAAGGTCCAGGTGCTCTGGGAACAGAAAGGGGTTTTCTGGCTGCTGGCACTGGGTTCTTCCTGACTCTGTGCATGTACAGTCCTGGGTTCCTTAAGACCAGATATCCTGACCTGGGAGTTCTACTGAGCAGTTTGGGGGCTTTTTGGGAGACTAGAATCTTCATATCTCTGAGTTGGTGGCAGGGTAACATCAGGTCTCATCAGAGACTGGAAGTAGGCAGAAGAGAGGAGGGTAGGTAGAGGCCACACCTGTCCTCCAGGGCAGAGGTAACTCATCTGTGGTGGGAGACAAAGATACCTCAGGACGCTGTAGTACTGTAATATCCTTCTGGAGAGAGGGGGGCCTACCGTGGAGTCAGGGAGTATCTGCCTTTTCGATCCAAGCCACAGTAGGAGTGAATGGCAAACCAGAGGAAGGCACAGAGCATCATAGCATATACCTGGAACAGTCAGGAGAGATGCCTAGGAGTCAACAGCCATCAACAACCCTGGTGGAAAATGTTACCACTTTCAGGGAAGTTTCTAGGATTGGGAAATGAAGGGCATGAGCTAGACATTGGGCCTCCTCCCTGGGTCAGGGGGCTGGTTCCTCACTGTATACTGGGCCTGGAAGATCCTGGTAGTACCACAACTAGAGCGTTGGCCTGGGGGCAATAACCCAGGGACTGCCTTCTATCTGGGAAGGGGTGAGACAGGGCAGGATAGAGGGAGGGCAAGAAAGGAACTAGTGGCTACCGTGAGGGCCAGACTGGTGCAGGTCAGGGTAGAAGCGATACTGTAGTGTGTCCACAGAAAGTTCCCGATGCTCTGGAGGCAGTCCTGGACAAAGGCAGTATGCATGGTTGTCCACCCTGGCTGGCCCTCCCTGTACAGTGTGCCCAGCTTCCCCCAATTCCACATTCTTCCCAGAAGCCCCTGGAGCTGTATGATTTGGTCAACCAGTGCTGAGGCCAGGACAGTCATGGTATGTACCTTCCCAGGCAGAACTACCGAGCACTCTGGGAAAGAGGCTTCATGAACCTTGAGACTGAGGGCATGGAACCTGTTTGTGGGGACAGTAGCCTACTCCCTGGGAGGCAGGTAGGACCTTCCTCTTTTATTCTAGCTGCCCTGAGCTCCTCCAGTGGGCCAGTGTTTGTCCCTTGGCAGTCCAGGGTCGGGGGATGTACTGCAGTCCCCTAGAGGCTGCTGTTAGTGGAGGGCAGAGAATCTGATGCTGCAAGTCTCTTCACTGTGGGCCTGACATTAATAGAGTCTCTTTAGAAACAGGGAGGTGACCATTGGCATCTGGAACATTCATATGTTGGGATTTTGTTGGGGATAGACTGAGATGTTTGGGGAGGGTGAGAATGGGCTGGGCCATGTGGAACCGCACAGGGTGCTCTATTACATTTTGGCAAGCCAGTGGTCCTTTTGGTCCTTACTGGCCTGAGCTGGCCTTTGCTTCTCTCCCACCAGGGATCCTTTGCAACCAGCTGTGGTACCGTGCCACCCTGTAGATATGAGGCAGGCACTGAACTATTTTGTATTTGGGACCTGAGGATCGTTCTTGGGTGGATGGGGCTCCGATGGGGCTCCCTGACTCTCAGCCCTGTCCCAGCAGGCCAGCTCCCTTCCCTTCTGGGCCTTGAGCCATTCCCCACCCTCTTGTTTCTTGGAGGGTAGCCAGACATGTCTCCCCATGAGATAGGGCTGGTTTGTTTCCAGAACAGCAGGGGGGATGGGACAAAGAGGGGGCTGGGTAGGGAGAGAGAGCCAGGAGGGGAGAGAGAGTCAAAGCCTAGCCCTCAGGGTAGAAGGGCTATTCCATGCCCTTACCCTAGTACTTTCTGCTCCTTCTGGGGCCCCTGGGGACCTTTTCCTATTCCCTCTAAATACCTGATCACCCTATTATGTAGAACCTTAGCTTTGAGCTTCTAGAAGCTTCACGGGGTAGGGTAGGGGAGGTTTTTGATGGCCCAGGGAAGCCTCATAAAGGAGGAAAGAGTGGGTGGGGCACATGCCTGCTGCTAGCTTGCAAAAGGGAGTTGGGCCTAGGGTTAAAGTCAGGCTGGCCATCCCATTAGTTTCCCTTCCTGTGGCCCTCTATTACTGGGGGGTGGGGGGGAGGTATATTCCAGAGACCCTAGGGTAGGTCCCAAGATGTGAGAGGACAAAGGGACAAAGAGGATGAGGATGTCTCTTCACAGATAGAACCTGAAGTGCCCAACCCTATCTGACTTGAGTCCAGAAGCCTTTATCCTCCTTCTTCTCACCTCTCTCATGGCCTCCTGTCCCTGACACATGATGGCTCCCGTGCTCGCCAGAAGCCCAAAAGGAGATTTCTTCCCACAACACAGAAACTGCAAGACAGACCAGGGATGAGCATAGAGTGGGCAGGACTGATTGATGGGAAAACTAAGGCAACAAACCACAAGTACTCTGGGTGATTCTGTAAACTGGGCTCCCCAGAGACCAGAGCCAGGGCTTAGGATAACAACTGCTCCTGGAAAAATAGCCACCAGTAGCTTGGCCTGGTGATAGAACAGCCTGGCTCTCTTAGAACCACTTCTCCTTACAGCAGGGCCCTGCTGCTTGCCTGGTGGCTAAACACCTACTTCCTTGAAGAATACCCAATTCCTTCTTGGAATTCTCAGTCCCTGTTGAACTGGGCCATTGCCCTTTTATTTTGCATTGGCCATACATTGGGTAGCCAGTCATATTTGGAGTGGAGGGGGGGTGGGTGGGAGCTCAGTCATCTACCCAAAATGGGACCTGCGTCCTGAGACCTCCTCGTGAAGCCTGGCCAGGATGGCTGACTCTACAGGATTTCTGGCATCCATTCTCTGGAGCACAGCAAGTATGACTACCCTGTCCCTAGCTCACCGTGTCCTGGATGACGGCCAGCTCCTGCCACCAGCTGCTAGATGGGCTCTTCATTGCCTGATCATACACGACATCATAGGTATCCAACACCGCATCCTCCACCTGCACCAGAGCATCATAGGAGGCAATGCCTTGAAAGAGACTCAGGGAAGCCCACATCCTGGGCCTCCTTCTCCAAGGACTTTCTTCCTACCATGGCAATCTTGTGGCTTGCCTATTGCCCTTGGGACTCCCAAAGATTAAAGAAGAGCCCAGCAAAGCTCAGCTACCCACCCTCAATGGTGGGCATCTCAGTAACTTAGAGTGGCATCCTGGTGCTACTGCTGGCCTGGATATAGGCAATAGGCCTAGCTTGCTGAGAAGTGTGGACAGAAGCCTGGACTAGTTCCTTGTTTCCCTAAGGTGCTTGAGGGTCTTTCTCCTGAACTACCCAGAATACTGGGAAGCTAAGCTCTAAGTCTTGGATCTGGGAAGGTAAAGGTATCTGGAGTCAGATACAGGTAGACAAAGAAGAGGAGAAAGGACGTTGGTCCTGCCTTTGCTCTACGTACAGAAAACCAAGACTGTTTTGCTCCTGTCTCCTAGCTCTGTTTCCCCATTCTGCTCAATCTCTACCCTAAGATGCCCTCCCCCAGGCCAAATATGTTTTCAGAGACAAGTTGGAATTTAATCTCTTTCAGGAATACATCCTGGATATGTAGGGCTCACTGGTCTCCTGACCCAGGACAAGTCCTCCTACTTCTTTTTGTCTTGAAGACCCCGAGTCCTCCCCACTCCCAGCCTCATGCCAGGCTAGCAGCCAGGTCACACAAATGGTTGTCCTAAATGGGTGGGGTGGTGTTGAAGCCTATGTGTCCTCTGGTCATTCATGCCTTTCAGAAAGGCAGGGTGTCTGTCCCATGGCTTGGGGTCCTCTATGGGCCTCATTCAACAGCTGCCTGCAGGTCATAGTGGACAGGTGGGCAGTTAGAAGTGTTTAGTTAGTCCAGCCCAGGCCCAAGGCCCCTGCAGGAGCCAGGGGAACTCCTTGCTAACTGCTGATCCTGGCACCGATTCCTCCCTCTCCATCCATGCAACAGAGCCAGACATCCCCATGAGTCATCCCAGCTCAGCCTGCCCCCGCCCTCCCCCACCAGAGGCAGGTGCCAAGCTGGCCTTGGTTGCTGGTCAGTCGAGCCCAGAGCCCTCTCATGGGCTCAGCTTCTTTGAGCTTGTGGGGCCACTGTGTCCTTAAGGGAGCAAATCCTGGGGAAGACTGAAAATGTCTGGAGCTATTCTGGAAAGGGTGGGGCAGGCACAGAAACAAGCAGGCCCACTTGAACTAGCCGGTTTTTGTAACACTACACTCCCTAGCACAATTGACTTTATTTCCCTCATGAGTTCTGCCACTTTTCAAGGATGTTCCAGTGCCCCGGGGCCCTCTGTCCACTGTCATTCCTACAGGACAATAGGGATGACATCAGCTGTAGAGCTCAGCTCAGCTTGGTTCTGCCCAACATCCCACCCCCGATGTGCAGAACAACAGAGCCCTGCCTAGACCTTAGGACCTGATCTTGGAGCTTTACAGACCAGGCTGGACTCTCTCTGCAGAGCCCAGCCCTGGAGCAGGGCATAGTGCATGGCCATCTGCACCCATTTTGGCCTCCAGGGTGCTCTGTAAGAGAGTGATCCTGGAGTTTTTCTTGGGAATAAGGAGGGTGGACCAGAGGCTTCCTATACCAGGGCAACAAGCCTCCACACCATTTGTCCAGGGGTCCCTCCCAACAGGAATACAGGCTGCAGGGCTGGCCAGCAGCTTCTGGGTTACAAACTCTCCCTTGTAAGGGTTTTGTCCAGTGTGGAGGGTGGAGGAAGCCCTGAGTGTATAAAGTCCTGAGTGGGTATTTGTTGTCAAGGACTACAGCCTCATGAGAAGTTGGCAAAGCCACCCGCTGTGTGAGTCTCACTAAGATTAGCTAAAGCCTGCCTTCTTGTCCAGCTGTATACAGTAAACCCTGTCTTCTTGTTTATCTGTATGTAATAACCCTGCCTCCTTATTCAGCTGCATATAATAAACACACTGAGCTGCTCATGGAAAGCAGACTGCAGTTTTCCCATCACAGAGCTCAAGCCACTGGATCCCTCCCTTCCTCCCTCTGTCCCTTCCTTTCTCTTTCCCTCTCTCTCTCCCTCCCTCCCTCCCCCCCTCCCTCCCTGTCCTTTATTCCTTTGTCACCCCAATCTTTCCCTCAGGCTAATCCCTGCAGCCCAAGTTATTTCAGATTGAGACCTCATGTCCAGGTACCACCCTATCTTTCTATCTGCCTGGGCTTGGTGACTCCCTTCCCCCATGTTTGCCAGCTCAGAGTGACACAGATGGGCTGTACAGCCAGGGCCAGGAGGACCCCCCCATGTGGAGCTGCAGGTGACTTGTGGACCAGCACTAGGTCCTGAGGCTACAGAGACATGCCTGTTTTATGCTTGATCTTGACATGAATTATTAAAGAATTCTAAACAATTTATTTTCTCCTCCTAGGGGACACTAGAAGATTGTGGCAAAGTGGCTCTGCAGCCACTGAGAGGGTGTAATGAATAGCCCTATCACTTTGCATTCATTGCATAGCAGGCTGAGCCACACTGCCATCCTCACCAACCTTGGATGCCTGCCAAGGCCTGTGTCCTGGGAGGGGGACCAGGAAGGAGCACCCCATTCTCACTTCATGCTGGAGCCTGTGTGTACAGAGACAGTTAAGGTCTCTTCTTCCTCTGTCCTTTATCCTCTTGTTAGACCCTTGTTTCAGGATGTCTTGGGGATCTTTCCAGGGAGGTTCAGGGGGACTAGGATAACTTTCAATGATCACCAGTTGACTCCTGTATCCTCTCTTACTCATGGGACTGGGGGTTACTGGGATGACCAAGTTTAAGGCTCTGACCTGTTTGGCCTGGATTGGCCCACCGGCATGAAGAGTGTGGATGACAGGAGGATGTTTGGTGATTCTGTGCAAGCTGTGCTTGATGTCACACACTACCTCATTCCAGCCCAGGACAACCCAGAACTAGGTCCACATTCCAGACCACCTGGGAGTGGAGTGGAGCCTGCCTGCCTGCCCCCTCCCTCCCTACCTCCCTGGCTCATCTATAACATGCGGTAAACCTCCAGCAGGGCCTTCTACTCTCCATTCACAGAAGCAGACTCAGAGGCACAGGAAGGCTGAAGGATGTGCTCAAGTCTGTCCTTCTACCCTTGATTTCAAACCCAAGATGTCTTGACCCAGACTACCTCCAGGTAGCTCACCAGGGCTCACGTGGGCCCTGCTGGAATTCAGAACTCCAAGATGGGTCAGCAGGCCAGAGTCCAGGAGGAAGCCCTACCCCACCCAGGGTCAGGCAGGGCTTAGAGAATTGCCCTAGTATCCAGTCTTATGGGGACTGGAGTAAAGGGCCCCTTACTTTTGGTAGATTAAGCCCTGGTTGTTGCTGCTGTCTGTTCTCTGGTCCCCGTGAGGCCCCTGTCCATTCTGGACCCTAAGATTAGGGCTCAGAATATAAACACAGCTTTAGAACAGGGAGATGGGCTGCAGCTGCTGCAGCCCAACCCAAAGCCAGCCCCTGATACCTGGCAGCTGTCTCTGCTGAGGCCACCCACGCCGTGACCCAGTCCTCCAGCCACCCGGACTACCCCTCAGTGGATAGGGAATGTTCCGCTAACATGTTGCTTGATTGTGCTGCCTCACGCAGAACTTCTGGACACCCATGCCTTCAAGCTATTGTGGGGCTCAACCCCCTTCCAGATCCTCTGGAGCATAGAGAATCTTTTTTTCCCTCTAATTTCAGGGTTGATAGGAGTCTTGGGGGATCTCCTCGGGCAGGGAAGACAAGCAGAAACTCTGGGCAAAGTGTCTGGCTAGTCCAGGTAGAGGGTCTTGGCTACACTCACCTGGGTGGGGTTGTGAAATCTCCAGAAGGCCACCTGCACCAGGATGCAGAATGACAGGGCAAAGCACAGGAAACCCTGGGGACAGATGTTATGGTCACTGCACAGCCAGATAGGTGGCCTGGGGAGGCAGGTGGGTAGATTCCTCAGCTGGGTGGGGCTGAGGTACAGGTTTGAACCCCATTCCTACTGCCTGGGGTTGGGGGAAGCTCTTTCTGGGAATTCCTACCCCAGGCTTTGTATGCTTTTGAGGACCTGTGGCCTAAGGTGCTACACTGCTTCTCTGAGAATGGCAGGGTTTTCCAGTGTGGTAGAGACCCCTGCCCACAGGAGACACAGTGACCCAGAAAGGCCAGGAAGCAACTCCCCATATCTGAAGCTCTGACAGCATAACCTCCTACCCTTTAAACATAAATGGACCAACATCTACATTTTATTTTTAAATTTACATGTATTATATGTCCATGTGTAGGGATGCCTGAAGAGGCCAGAAGAAAAGCGTTGGCCCTGGAGCCACAGGCTTTATGGATCCTGGGAACTGAGCTTGGATCCTCTGGAAGAGCAGGCATCCCTCATAACTGCTGAGCTGTTTCTTTAGCATTTCTCATACACCTAACCACCCATCCTTTGAGGTAGGAGGGTCTATGTAGCCCAGGCTGACCTTTAACTCATGATTTTCCTACCTTTGTCCTCTCAGTGCTATGATTACAGGTTTATGCAACCACTACGTTTTATTCAGTGCTTGTGATTGAACAAAGACGACATGCATGCTAGGCAAATACTCTATCAACTGACCCTTATCCCCAGCTGCAAACTTCCCTCTTTAAGGTAGGGAACAGCCACTTTATACAGGGAGCCTTCTGCTAGTTCTTTGTTTTGTTTCTGAAACACGTTTCCAAGGAGACCCTAACCTCTACAGCCTGATTCATCCAGAACCACAGCCCACAACCCCGGGCATAGGTTTGACACCCCAGAGAATGTGACCTTCCTCCTCTTTTTTGTGAGTTTCCTACCCTTCCTCTATACCACTGCATGAGTCTCTGTGGTTACCCAACTCCCAACCCTCACCCAGAGTGCAAAGAGAGCTATTTCACACACTCAGTTTTTTCTTCTTCCCTTTAGTTGGGCTACAGACTTCTTTCTGACTTCTTTACAGAAGCTAGTGGACAATGCAGATGTCTCCCCTAACATGTACTGGTACAAGTCCCTACATTTCGTGGGTAGTTTCAGAGGGTTACTCTTGACTAGGAATCCCGTTCCTCAGTAATGCCCACCAAATCTTATCTAGTGACCTCAGATCTGGTTACCCTAGAGCCTCTGCCTGGCGATCTTGACTATCAGTCAGCTGCAGGGCCATGCACATAGGTCTACCCACTATACAGAGGCCCCTGTGGCCATGGAACCCTCCGTTTCAATCACCTCCCCACTCCAAAGTGTCACTGGCTCGATGAATATGTCACTCTATGAATATGGGCAGTCGTGGCCTGGCTGTCTCAACGCAGCACCACTCAGGGGTAACCCCCATGAGGAAAAATGACCAGTATGCAGAATGGCCAGGGTGCTAGGAACAAATAGCCCATGTCAGGGCTAGATTAGCTCTACAAAAGAAAAAAGAAAAAAAAAACCTGTGTGGAAAGAGCTGGGGTCACCAGACTGGCCCTCAAACTTGGGTGGGTATGTGCTCTGCAGGAATGGGGAATCCCCCTCCCTGCTTCTTCCTGCCGGTTCCAGAGACTGTCTTAGAGCTGGCCCTGGGGTTGCCTGCTGCTCTGCTTTTCTTTTGCCTTTATCTCCTCCTCCTCTTCCCCCTCTTCCTTTTCCCCTTCCTCCTCTCCTCCTCCTTCCTCGTCCCCCTCCTCCTCTTCCCCCTCCTTCTCTTCCCCCTCTTCCTCTTCCTCCTCTTCCTCTTTGGGCCTTCTCTCTCCTCCACCTTTTCTTCCCTCCTTCTCTTCCTCCTTCATCTTTCCTCTTGCTGGCAATTGAGGGCTGCTTTCCCCATCTGGAAGCCATTCCTCAACTCTGCCTCCCAGCTGAGGCTGTGAGCCAGCCCAGTCCAGCCCTTTCCATAAACCGTTTCATTGCTCAAGAAGGAGTTTCCCCCTCTCGCCCCGCCCCCCCCCCGTCTCTGTCTGTCTCATCTGTTTCTGTCAAGCCTATCTGTTTCATCTTTAAGCTTCTCTCTCTCTCTCTCTCTCTCTCTCTCTCTCTCTCTCTCTCTCTCTCTTTCAGAGTGTGACTTTGTAACAGAGAGAGAGAGAGAGAGAGAGAGAGAGAGAGAGAGAGAGAGAGAGAATGAATATGTACGTGTGTAGAAAGGGTCTTAAGACCTGCATAGTGCAGAGAGAGGTTGGGCCAGACCTAACTGTGACCATTTTTTCTCTTCTCATTCTAAATGAAAATAAATGAATAAATAAACCCATAAACAACTTGAATTGGCTTCCTGCAGCCAGCTAATTCAATTCCCGAGTTGTAGAAGGCGGGGCAGGAAAGAGTAGGGAGGGGGCAGTGGGCACAGAGTTGTGTTGGGGGTTGTTTCCACTCCCTAGCCCCCTTTATGTGTACACAGGAAGTCACAGATCCATGATGGGGCACGCAGATGCAGACAGCACCCACCATGCACATAGGCACAAGCATAAACGTGCCCCAAAGAGACTGTGACCACCAGGGGAGCTCCCAGTGACCCTGTGGTGACTGAACTGGGCTTACTATCAATGGTGGGGTAGAGGATGATGGGCTGAAGCCAAATGTAGAGCCTGCACTAGGCCAGGAGTAAACTTGGGATCACAGCTCTGTACAGGAGTCTGGATGTGCCTTTTAGCCTAACCCACATAACAGTGCCGCACCAGGCCCTGAGTCTTGTTTGAGCGGTGGAACTGAAGCTTTGGAAGGCCTGCGTAGGTTCTAATGATCCCGGAATCCTTTGTCCACAAATCAAGCGCCAAGCAAGACATGGGAGGAGCTTGGAATGCTGAGATGGGCTAGGCTGAGCAGGAGCTGGGCCTCTTGGCCCACCTGTTTACTACAGTCAGCTTTACGGTCTCCTCGCTGACTATGGTGCCCCCTGGTGGCCTGATGTTATACTTGGGCGCAGACCTCACAAGCTGCCTTCTGCATACCCCTGCCTCCATTTTGTCTTTCCTTCATGCTTCCCTCTAGCAAGGCACAAATCCTCTGGGATCACAACCCACCAGCCCACAGTGACCTTTCCACTAGGGCCTGCATCTGGGCTCTAAATCTCCGTTGTCTTTGTTTAGTGCTTATTCATTGTCCCTGCCCTGCCTGGTGAGGCCTGAGCTGCCAGGTTCTACCTACTCCATCACCCAGGCCCACCCAGGACTGGCTGGTCCCTGCAGCAGCTCTAGGATGTGACTCTACCCCTGGTTCTGGAGACCAAGGGTCATCAGCAAATGTACTGAGCATGAAGACAAGGTTTCAAAGTGCAGTGTCAGTCTACCCAGGAAGCAAACCCCTCAGCTCAGGTTCCTGAGGGTTCCTGGATTTCCCTGGTTTCTCACAGGTAGAGTTTGGGAGCTCTGCAAGCAGGGGTGCTGGGATGGATGGAGGTGGGGGGAAATGCCTGGAATGGAGGGGCAGGTAAGAGAGCAGAGTGTCAGGAAGGAACTGCCCACATTCAGACGGCTAGAAAAGCCTGGATGGAACAGGAACAGGATGGCCATGGGGTGGGCCCTGGGAGATAGGATCTGGATTAACCATTGAGGGTTGTGGGGGCACACAAAGGAAACCATGTGGAGAAATAGATATAGCAGCAACAAGGGCTTTCTTCTTTGGGGTTGTGAAACTTCTCTTCAATGGCCAGGCAAGGACAGTAGACCTCTGACAGGAAGCCCAGGCTGCAGAAACGCCTATTGGGACATCCTGGTCCCTTTTGGTCTTCTAATGAGAAGTAGAATTCACCCAGTCCCGTCTCTAGACTGGCGAGTTATCAGAACCAAGCCCTGCTAAGGCTTTTTGAGATAACTCCAGGGCAGAGAGGGCTAATTCTCTCTTTCATGGGCCCTGAAGAACCCAGATGAAGGTCATTTGACTGGTCTAGGTAGGAGGGTCCTAACTGGGCAAGCGGAAGGTTCTAACTATGTAGGTGGAGGGACTCACTGGTCTATATCCCCTGACCTTTGCTTTTTTTCTGGATACTTCTGCTGGGTCAGACAGCTCCCTTGTCTCAGTCCTCTCCAGTTCTTGTCCCTGTCTGAGGTCTGGGAACCGGGGTCATCTGGCAGCACATAGAACTTACCGAAGCCATGAGGCCATGGGCTTCCCTCACAGTGGCTATGGTGCTCAGAGCTGCTCCCAGGCTCAGTAGCCCTGCTAGGCCGATTCCCACATAGAAGGCTGTGGGAAGAAAAAGGCAGAGGCTATAGCATGGGAATTGGGTATGGAGGTTGGATCTGAAATCTACTTTGGGAGTCACAGAACTAGAACTGACCTTCAGGGAGGTTCCAAACAGCACATATCTCTGGCCCCCAAAGAAGGGACATCCATAGCCCAATAGCCTCTGCCCTCCCAAGGCTGAGAAGGAAGGGGGAAGAGAAGGGAGCAAGCTAGGGGCTTTACTCTTTCCCTCATTTCTCCTACCCTCCCTGCCTCACAGACTATCTTTAAGCACATCCCCATACTTTCATGACAGGTGGCAGTGTGGAGCTGTACCTTATCAGTGCAGGCCCAGGCCCCAGGCTTCCTGCCGGAGGGAGGCCTAGTGCCTTGGAAGGCAGGGACAGGGGCTACCCATCCCCCATTCAGGAGCCTCAGTTTCTCCCACTTTTTCCTACTGGGTGGTTACCTCCCTAGAGTCCATGCATTCCTACCAGGAGGACTCTCATTAAAGTGGCCTTGCTCTTGTGGAAATGAGACACCCTGGCAGGTTTGGTCCTAGCTGAGAATTTTCTGCCCTCTGTATATGGTATTCTCTGTCAAGTCCCACAGGCCCGTCTGAGTGAGCCTCGGGAGATCCCTGCTCTGACAGCACAGATCTGGGGCCTGCCAAAGCTTGACCACTGCTATGGGGCAGGTTAATCAGGACAGGAGTGCCTGCTATTGCCTAAACCTCCCCACCTTTATTAGTCCAACCAGGACATCTGGGGCATCCTCTCCCTACCCCTAACCTCTGGCTTTTGCCCAAAGCCAGCTCCTTGGGCAGCCTAGGGCTGGGGAGTAAGGTCGGTTCCTCCCAGAAGCTTTTGGCCCTGGAGCCCTCCCACCTCCACTCCACAGTCATTTCTGGCCTCACTTACCCCAATAGCGCAGTGTTTCATAGGGGTTCCTCTCCAAGGATGCACGGCCAATCACAGTAAAGTGGTCTCCAAAGTGAGTGACAACTGCCATGGTGGCCATAGAGAGGCCCAGCAGCTGAGAGTGAAGTGGGCTCACCGTCAGCACTGGGGAGTTGCAGAGGCTCCTCACATTGACAGAATGTAGGGCCTGGGCTTCTTGGGCCCCCAGGCTGGCTCCCTCCAGCTTCCTGGGTGCATAGGAGCAAGGCAGATACAGGAGGCCTACATATTTCTGTGGGCAGGCACCCACAGACACCGTACTACACACACAGATAAGAAGGAAACACAGTTGTGCCAATTTTCTCTGAGGACCCAGGAACTCACATCAAACTGTCTTCAGAGACTCTGCAGTCTCTGTCCTGGCAGTCCTAGACCCTGGGTCCCAGGTAGCACCCCTTCTGGGTAGTCCCTGCATACTCTAAGCCACCTGCCAATCTAGGTTCTCTCAGGCTATTCACTGACCCTTGGGGTGACAGCTGTGCCTACAAGGACATCATATACAGATGTTCACAGTCCTCTAAGGGTGGCCACCAAGGACCCAGAACCAGTCTGTGGGACTGTGGTGTGCTCCACAGTACTGGAGGCCTGGGCATGCTGAACTATTTCCTCCCCCACCACCACCTACCCATCGACTCCTTCTGCCCCACACGCATGTTACCAAGACAAAGAAGTTGGTGATCAGTATCTGGCATTTGACAATCTTGATTCGATTCCAGCGCCCCATGGTGCTCAGCTCTTCTCTCTGCTCTCGTCTCCTCTCCTCTCTCTTCTTCCCTCCCTTCACCTCCCCTCTCCTCCCTTCCTCTTTACCCTCCTCCCTTCTGTGGTTCCCCAGTGGGTGGGGACCTCAGACCACAGCGGACACAGTAGGTGCTGCTGTGTCCTCCCATCTGTCAGCAACCCTTGTAACCTAGTGGCGGGGTTGGGGGAAGGAAGAAGGGCAGGCCGGAAGGGGGTAGTTTCTATACCCACTGTTGCTCTGGCCTGGCAAAAGACAACTGGGCTTTTGTAGGCACATGAGGCCTCCCTTTGGGTGGGCTGGGCCATGCTGCAGCATGGGGAGGAGGTGGAGTCTTGAGGGGAGCAGGAAGAGAAGGGCCCAATCCGTGGCATTGGTTATAAGGGTGGACTAACCTGTAACTGTCCAACTACATAAAAACTTGTAGTGCTTGAGTTAGACCTTGTGTCCCAAAGTCTTCCTGGGATTAATCCCCAAACAGGACTTCTGCAAGTGGCAACTGTGTCTCATGACCTGATGGCATTAACCAATTCATAACTAGCACAGAGGGGAAAAGTGTGATAGAGTCAAATCTCAGGAATGTCCAGGGGTTGGGCAAACAGGCATGGTGCATACATAGGAGTTTCAAGATGGAGGAAGTCTATGATATGATAGAAAAACAAAACAAAAATCAAAAAACAAAGCATGTTTCTCACAGCCAGCACCTGGGAGGCTGAGGCAGGAGGCTACTAGCAAGTTAGAGGCTAACCTAACACATGTAGTGAGACCCCACCTCAAAACACACAGGGTGGGGAGATGGCTCAGTTGAAGTGTTTGCCCTGTAAGCACGAGCGCCTGAGATCGGATACCCCAGAACCTATGTTAAAGAAGTCAGGCATGGCAGTGCGTGCTTGTAATTCCAGTGCTGTGGAGACACGGCATCATGAGACACGATGCTGATGCCTGGACTCACTGGCCAGCCAGGCTAGCCAGTGTGAAATAGCCTGTGTCAATAATTAGGTTGGATGGCTCCCGAGGAAGGACACCTGAGGTTAATCTCTGGCCGCCACATGCCTCCACCCACACCCTGTCCCAGGAACACACACATAAATTAAAACACAATAATAGAGAACCATCTGAATCGCTGTCAGCCACTGTTTGAAAAGGGAACAAGTGTTTGCTTACTTCAAATACTGGGGCTCCACAAGAGGGTCTGTGCCTCACTCTCCTAAGACTCTCTGTTCATCTGCAATAACACAGGATGATGGAAGTCATGGACTGGGCAGTGCTGCAGATTCAAATACATGTGGACCATGCTTAGTGGATTCTGGAGGCCATAACATGAGTGTTCTCCTTAAAACCTGGTTACATCTGGATCCATCCAAATATCTGAGGCTGTTTCTGGGTACTCAGCAAAGGGTGCATGGCTGCCTTTTGGCACCCTGTAATGTAGGGTCCTCCCAGCTAGGGGGCATCTTGGTAGGAATAAAGGTAACTGTGGAAGTGACCGTTGGGCCTTCTAGAAGCCAGTGAAATAGGGTTGTGTACTGGCTGTCAATGTTGGTGCTGGGAAGATGAACAAGTTGCCACCCATTCAGGAAGACTAACATTGGAACCTCCTGCTGTAGTCCCCTCTTTTCTCCTTCCTAAGGGGCTTTTCCAGAGCTCTAGGTAGCTCCTCTGCAGCTCATGTCTCCCAGAGACTGTCCTAAGACTGTACGGTAGGTGAGGGGTGGCCACTATATCACTCAGAGAAGAATCCAGGACCCAGCCGGGGTGCAGGCCAGCCAGGTGCAGCCCAAACAAAGTCTCAGGGGGGTGACCTAAGTATCCAGTAGACCAGGCCACCTGCAGCAGAGCCTCGTGATTGCTCACCACCTGGTTTTGCTCACTCCTCAACCACCTTTCTCCACCTGCATGGAGGAAAGAGTCAGGCAGCCTCTAGAGCCCAAGATGGGCCTGGAACCACTTAGAATCCCCTTCACAATTACTCTGTACCTAGGAAAAGAGTAGAGACAGGTGCTTCCCTCAGGTGGCCTCACTCTGTCTTCTCAGAGAGGTAGGGACCCCAGGCCTGTCCCTCTAATACCAGGTCTGTCCACCCTCTCTTTCCCGAGCCCACCATCAGGGCCAGGGAGCCCTGTGGTGCAGGACCACATAACAACGTGCCCTTTTGGATACCTTTGCCTTCCACACTTCTGCTCTGAGACTCTCTGTAGGAGGAAGTGGTATGTCAGAGGAAGTTACTGGCCTCCCTACTGCCTTCCTCAGGGCACGCTGGGCTATGGCTCATTCCCAGTAGAGGGCAGTACTGGCCCTCTGAAGTCAGGGAGGGGCCCAAAGCTTCATGTTCAGTCCCAAAGAAATAGCTCAGGGATCAACTGTGGCTTTACCTGAGGCTGCCTGCTGCTAAAATCTCCA